>NC_138577.1:62509708-63109708 GCF_964289735.1 Phaethon aethereus | reverse complement strand
TATATTCTGAGTAATTGACTTCCTCTATGGAAAGTAATAGCAGTACCAATGGATCTGTTTTTATACACATATATGTTTCATCTTTGATGCTAATGTAGTTGTAATACAGATAACTTTGATCTAGTATGACTCATTTATTTTAAATTATTGTCATTCTTTCGTTAAATATGAAAGTGGAGAAAGAATAAAGCTAACAAAAAACACATATAAATGTCACCATCTTCCCTCTTTGTTTTTTTCAAGATGATTATATTTAGCTTTTGCCTTCAGAATAGAAGTACTTTATTCTGTCATAAATATACAATGTTTGGAAGGACAGTTGTACAGGAAAGAAATAGGTGGGCAAAGCTAAGTAAGCTAAAATAAATGAACAGTGTGCAACTGTTTGAAAATGTAGTGAAAATGTTTAATTCACCCAAATTTATGGTAATTCTTGTTTCTCTGATTTATGTATTGTGATCCATTGATCAAACTAAGAAAATGTAAAATCTAAGCTGGAATTCTAACAGCTCATATCATGTATTAACAGATTAAATCATGATTGTTTATATTTTCCATTTCAATTTACAATTGTGTCCAATAACTGCTTATTATATATACACTTTTGTCAATATTTATCCAAAAGCTACTTTAAAAAATATAAATAATCAAAATTTTGCAAGTGAACTTATACGCTTTCATTAATAGAAGATGTGTGAAAATCATTAGCAAGGGAGGAGTTAAAGTTGTGACAGGATAACAAACAGTAGCCCAGGAAACCTTACTTGTTGAAGAATGCCAGGGTCAGGAAAAGTATGTCCAAAAAATCTTGTGTGTGCTTCCCTCTGCTTCCTGCGTCTCTTAAGAATAAATTATTAAAGCACTAGCCTTCTTTGCTTAGCATAGTTTAAAACCAATTGAAAATCTTTTCTGGCTAGTAGCTTGGGTGAAACTAGAAACAAAGGTATTTAAATAGGTATTTAGAGGTGTTCTAGGCAAATAAAAAATAAAAGAAAGTAAATGCTTTGCAGCAGTTTGAAGGGCAATGGTCAATAAAATTAATATCAGGGAAAGAGAAGCTGTGGAACCATTATAAAGAACATGAAGCAAACTACAAAAATTCATGTATTACCAAATTTCTTGGCAAATTGGTAATCTATTTCACTGTTGTAATTTGGCAAAACATTTTGTAACCTACAATTTGTGGCAGATCGATATGTGGTTTCTGTCTTAAATATTTCACGGTTCCGAGGAACCCACACCTCTCTCGGTACAACGGCTCGAACATGTCTTGATATGGAGTGGATCCCAGGGAAGACTGAGATACTGGTTCCTGCAGAGCAGAGGCACAAGGCACAAGGACCTGTTCCCGTAGAGCAGAGATACGGTGCAGGCGCAATGACCAGTTCCTGCAGAGCAGAGATATGGTGAGAGGAGACACCAAGGCCTGCAGATGTGCCGTTGCCTGTTGCATCAGCCTGTTGCATATGCATGAAGTTTCTTGGAATCAGCCTGTTGTACATGCATGAAGTTTCTTTGGATCAGATGGAGGCGGAGTCATGTGGGACTCAGACTGTATAAAAATGACACCATCAGAAGCGAAAAGGGGGATCCCCACCATCAAGGAACATCAAGAGGATCAACGGGACGCCACTGGATCCACTGGTGGTGATATCTTCTTTGCTGCCTCTCTCTTCCCCCCCTCTCTCTCTAACAAGTGTTAGACATATTTTTAAAATGGAAGGTCAGAACCTGAATGAAAGGACAGAAGTTGATTTCTCTGTTTCACATGACATATTGATGTATAAAGTGCATTTTCTGTTTGATAGAAATAAAGCATAAGTTTCATTTGATGCATAGTGGCTAAGGTAGTGATTTTTGTAGCACGGTGAAACAAGAAGGATGCAAAAGATGTAAATCATCTAAATGTCAATTACTACTTTGTTTTCAATTTCTAAATGCATAGAAATACATATATCCTGATAATTAACCTGTTTTTAACAACTCAAGGTAAGAGAACATAACATTACGATATCACAATGGTTGGTGACTATGAGATATGTTGAAAAAAAGAATTAATGAAAAAATAAATCTGAGTGATGGTGATACAAATGTTTTTTCTCTTTTTACATTTCTCCTTCTTTACCCTGCTTTATGAAGTACAAGTGCCTGAAAAGAGGATTTTAGTTTCATTTGCCAGTTACCTATGAACTTGTATTTAGTAATGTCGCAGCTGATTGCTGTGGAAATTATTTTCATTTTTAGAAAACTGAGGCTAATAGGGAATTTGTATTTGGGAATAAGCTATAGGAAATGATGAATTCTTTAAGTATGTCTCTTTTTTCTAAGACAAATCATAAAAAAAATGTTGACTAGAATATTCAAAACTATGGTAGGCTTTATCTGTAATAGCCCTTATTTGGGGGAAACTTAATACCCTTATATCTGTTTATTTGGAAGTATTGTCTAAGAAGACAGGAATGTAGTATGCGGTAACAGGATTCTAGTGTTTCAAAGAAACTTCAGTCAATCATTAAAAAACAAAGAATAAAACCTAAAAAAAGCTTTTATTTTTTGCAAGCAATACTGTTTGCCCAGGAGTAGAATATATAAATTATCTTTATAAAGAGGTGCTAGCATTAAGGAAGCTGTGAGTAACTTTCAATTACTTCATTTAATATGGCACACTGTCAAATATTAGATTAGGATCCTCATTTCCTCCAGAGATCATTATATTTTACAGCATCAGTGTATTAATTAGACTTTTCTACACAACACTATTTATTTTTTAAAGGTTGAATGAAGACCTCTTAATGCCTGTATGTTGACATAGAATTAATATAAAAATACATTACACCAAAAAATATTTAAGGACATTTTTAGACACAGATCACTTTTTATCATCCTTATCAGCAATCTTATACTGATACTAGAAAATTTAGGACAACAAAAATAGCTAGAGGAAAACTGTGGCTACCTAACATTATTTATAGTGTCAGCGAATATTAAAACATATTAGCTTCTCTGTCCGCAACATAAACATGCCTTTAACGTAATTTATTTGTTGCAGTGTTCCCCTCCACAGGAACTGCTGAGGGACTTGTACAGATCTTGGTCTGTCACAAACCCATATGAATTCCAGCTTGGTGGTGCAAGTCTACACCTTATGCCCATGGCTGTCTTCAGACCCAGGCCTCATACCTGGCAGCCATGTGTTCCACTGCTATTTCACTATTTCCATGACCATTTATGAGACTACACTGGCAAGGAAACCTCAGGGCTAAAACTATCTGTTGCAACTTGAGCTAAAACTCCTTAGTTGGATCAGTAAGACGTTTACATAACCTACAGACCACATGCAGAGGAGAGCCTGAGTCTGTTATCTGGTGTACCTATGGAAGACACTTTTTATAACAGAGCTGGGGAGTACTGGCAGGAATAAACTTCACATAAGGGTCTGGATTTCTAACTAGATGAACCTGTCTGACACTTTGATACTTGTTCCTCACTAAAGCTGTATGGGACTGGGCAATAAATGGCTCCAGGAAATTATTAACTGAGAATTGAAATACTCCAGCTGTCTGGGTATAATAGATCTAATATTTAAAACAGTGTAGTTTATGTTACCAAATAACTCTTTAGATATTCAGGCATTTGATAAACATTAATTACATTACTTTGTTATAATGGTTAGATATTATGATTTGTATTGCATGACTATTTTATAATGTTTAGATTTTGCATTTTATTTTGCATGACAAGTCATAACACAAGAACAGAAAAAGTTAAGGACTATGTCAGGAACATACAGTTTCCTATCTGTGTATTTCTGCAATTGTAGAACTGGATTACTTGGAAAGAAAGAAATGTTAAAACTACAAAAGCATGCAGAGAAGATACTCAAGATACTCCCCTACCTGTACCTGTTCATAAGATAGTAACACTGAAACGGAAACATCCTTTTTTCAGTAAGGAACCAAATACCTTGTTTCTTACTGAGTAAAGCCATTCTGATAATAAAAATAGTCATGAGCACTGCAGTGGGAGTGCAATCTCCAGGAGACTGCATAGCATCTTTCAGGAGTTGTTCCATGTTTGGAGGAATTGAGACCCAGATTCTCCAAGGAATCATAGAATCATAGAATAGTTTGGGTTGAAAGGGACTGTTTAAGATCATCTAGTCTAAACCCTCTGCAATGAGCAAGGACACCTTCAACTACATCAGGTTGCTCAGAGCCCCATCCAACCTGACCTTGAATGTTTCCAAAGACAGGGCATCTACCACCTCTCTGGGCAACTGGTGTCAGTGTTTCACCACCCTCATTGTGAAAAATTTTTTCCTTATATCTAGTCTAAATCTACCCTCTATAGAGTGAGTTGGAACAAGACATATTTAATATTTAATATTTAATATTTAATATTTAATATTTAAAACATGGGGAAAAATGCTCCAATTTCTGCTTATTTAGGGTTTTGTTTGGTTTTGTTCTTCATTTTTAGTTCTCATTTATCTATCTCCTCTATTGCATTACTAGTTTAGAACAAAAATTTCCTTCAGAATTTATGGCCAATGTTAAACTGACAAGTCTGCTTACAGAGAGAGAGGAAAACATCTTACTGATAACTTTTTAGTTTAGTGGTCTGATACTACTCTGTTTTGGATGACTAAACAATTTTAAGAAGTGTTATTACTTTCTTTCATGCTTTCTGACCCTCTGTCAAAATTGTACCTTTCCCTACATCCAGACATTGTATCTCCTTAGTGGATGAGGTATATTTTTGTGGCATTGTAGAAGGATAATTGGGGAAAGTATAATTTATTTTCTGGTCTTATGAAAGGAGTATGCAAAGTTATGACAAGTCTACCAGTGCCAGAAGGGCTTGTGTAGCTGCAAGAAAAAAGAGCTCTATGGACAGTAGTAAGCATGTATTTATACCTAGGGACCATATAACTGTGTTCTATGTACTATTTAGGTGACCATTTACCTATATTACTGGAATCCTTTTCCTTTGGTTTAATTATTTCCTATTATTATAGATAGACATTTGGAGGCACCAGGTGAGATCAAGGACTTGGTGTCAGTCAACCTCAGCTTAAGGCAATGTGCAAACATTTTAGGATAATGTCTTGCTACTGAAGGCAGAGTAAAAATGGAAGTAGATTCAAACTCATAATTTAATGAAAGTGGCAGTTAGAGAGGTAGAAATAGCTTTCTGACTTCTCTCAGTTCTGACAACACTGTAAGTACCCTGATCCCTTGATCTATAAAGCCATAACTAATCCTCTAACTGTGCCGTGTATTTTTATAATTTACATATGAGAGGTTATGTGTTGGTCACTACAGTGTCTCACATAGAACTATGAGAAGCAACAACATGCTTAATTTTCTGACTCTAAAGTATGCTTTTCAATTAGCATATGTATCTTCTTATAACAAAAGAGAAAGTTTGCAGATGTGACAAACCTGTAGGTGTAATGTTACTGAAATTCCACATAGACTAATAAACAAATGATAGTGGCTGCATTTACAGTGCTACCCAAACATTCACAAAGTTTTTGACTTTGGGAGTTGTCAAACCCAGTAGCCCAACAGAGGTAAGGCAGTTGAAGCTCTGTGTCCCTAAGTCCAGCTATTAGCTAAGTGTGTATTCCCAGTAGGCACACATGTACACATATGCATAATAGACATACGCATATGTACATGGCCAGTCACACAAAGAAACACACAGAAAACAAAAACACCGCACTCACACAAATACAGGTAATGTCAACAGTTTCATCTTATTCTCCTCCCTCGCTGATCAGGGTGAAAGCCTGTAAGTAGAAAAAAATGTACATTAGTACACATGTATTCAGTACAGGTCCCTTCAGTAACTGATCAAGACAGTCTACCCAGCAATCACCCACTGCATGCCCACTCTGCCAGAAGGTGGTCCCTGTGCACAGGAGGCACTGACACACAGACGTGTACACATGCACACACTCACACACTACATGGATCCCGCTAGTGACTGGCCTTGTACACCCAGTCTAACCAGTTGCTGGCCCTTGGATACTCTGATCTCCCAGTAGCCTCGTGCACAAAGACACACAAGGCAAAAGAGAGGTCTCTCTGCCTGCTGGTCCAGCCCAATGGCCTTTCCACTAGCCTACTGCAAGTCCCTGTGACTGCTCCAGTAGACCTCTGAACTTTCCAAGAGCCACCTCTCAGACTCCCTGGTGTCCCTAGTACCTAGTCCAGACTTTGGACCCTTTGACACTGGTTCCTCAGCCTCTCATCCTACTTGCCATCTCATTCCACCTCATGTTCACTAGCAATATCACACTGACATGCACACTTATACAATACACATGTACTCAGGTCTCTCTCAGGTTTAATAACATTCTCTAATTCTCTCCCATTATATGCAATTTTGCTACAAATTGAAATTAACTGTTTTCCTATTACATTACTTCAGCAGCTAAAATAGACTGAAGTAAGTTTTGACTTTATTTTGGTTACATTATGAATAGGCCTTAAATTGTAGAGGAACAGGTCTAGTACATTTTTTAGTTCCTTTTCTGGATTTTATAGGCTTCAGAAAACACTTCCGTCTTTTCATTTTGGATTTGTGTGTTAGACTTTGGAAATCAACCTATTACCATAGTAGTTATGCACCTTTGTGTATCCTCAAAGATATTCCGATTAATCCCTATACTGTACATCACAGAGAGCAACATTATGAACATATACCAATTAGGTTGCCCAGGAAGGTCATTATGGAAATAATGAAAATGCTCTGAAGGCACTACCATAGGGTTATAGAATGACTGAATCTTAGAATCATTCAGGTTGGAAAAGACGCTTAAGATCATTGAGTCCAACCATTAACCTAACACTACCAAGTCCACTATTAAAACATATCCCTAAACACTACATCTACATATCTTTTAAATACTTCTAGGGGTGGTGACTCAACCATTTCCCTGAGCAACCTGTTCCAATGCTTGTTAACCGTTTCAGTGAAGAAATTTTTCCTAATATCCAATTCAAACCTCCCCTGACACAACTTGAGGCTGTTTCCCTTCCTCCTATTACTTGCTACTTGGGAAAAGATACTGACAACCACCTCATTACAACCCCTTTTCAGGTAGTTGTAAAGAGCAAAAAGGTCACCCCTCAGCCTCCTCTTCTCCAGACTAAACAATCCCAGTTCCCTCAGCCACCTCTCATAAGATTTGCTCTCTAGACCTTTCACCAGCTTCGTTGCCCTCCTCTGGACACGCTCCAACACTTCAGTGTTTTTCTTGTAGTGAAGGGCCCAAAACTGGACACAGCATTCAAGGTGTGACCTCACCAGTGCTGAGTCCAGGGGCATGATCACTGGTTCTTGCCCTGTACATGCTGTGGTACTCAAGATCATCTGCTCCATAACCTTCCCCGGCTCTGAGGTCAGACTGACAGGCCAATAGTTACCTGGATCCTCTTTCCAGCCTTTCTTGTAGGTGGGTGTTACTTTAGCTAATCTCCAGTCAACTGGGACTTCCCCAGTCAGCCATTAGACTGCTGATAAATGACGGAAAAGGATTTGATGAGCCCTTCCACTAGCTCCCTCAGTACCCTGGGCTGGACTCCATCTGTCCTTATAGACTTGTGTGTGTCTAAGTGGTGTAGCAAGTTGCTAACCATTTCCCCTGGGATTATGGGGGCTTCATTCTGCTCCCCATCCCTGCCTTCCAGCTCAGGGGGCTGGGAACAATTGGTCTTACTGTTAAACATAGAGGCAAAAAAAGCATTAAGTACCTCAACCTTTTCCTCATCCTCTGCCACTAACTTTCCCCCACATCCAATAAAGGATGAAGGTTCTCCTTAACCTTCCTTTTGTTGCTAATGTATTTATAGAAACTTTTTTAATTGTCTTTTACTGCAGTAGCCAAGTTAGGTTCTAGCTGGGCTTTGACCCTTCTAATTTTATCCCCACCTAACCTCACAACATCCTCCGGAGTTGCCTGTCCCTTCTTCCAAAGGTCATATACTCTCTTCTTTTTCCTGAGTTCCAGCCACAGTTCTCTGTTCAGCCAGGGCAGTCTTCTTTCCTGCCAGCTCATCTTATGGCACATGGGGATGACATCATCCTGCACCTTTGAGATTTTCTTCTTGAAGAATGTCCAGCCTTCCTGGACTCTTCAAGACTGTCTCCCAAGGGCTCTGTCAAACAGTGTCCTAAACAGGCCAAAGTCTGCCCTCCAGAAGTCCAAGGTAGAAGTTCTGCTACTCCCCCTCCTTACTTCTCTGAGAAATGAAAACTCTATAATTTCATGATCATCTGTGCCCAAGACAGCCTCCAACCATCACATGTCCCAGAAGTCCTTCTTTGTTCACAAACCACAGGTCCAGTGGGGTGCTTTCCCTAGTTGTCTCACTTACCAGCTGACACACTCCGGAAACCTCCTAGGTTGTTTCCTCTCTGCTGTATTGTACTTCCAGCAGACACCCGGTAAATTGAAGACTTCCATGAGAACAAGGGCTGTCGATCATGAGACTTCTCCCAGCTGCTTATAGAATATTTCATCCGTCTCTTCATCCTGGTTGAATGGTCTATAACTGACTCCCATCATGATATCTGCCTTGTTGGCCTCCCCCCTTATTCTTACCCATAAACACTCAATGTTATTGTCACCATTATTAAGCTCTAGACAATCAAAACACTCCCTAACTTACAGGGTTACCCTGTCACCTCTCCTTCCTTGCCTATCCCTTGTGAAGAGTTTATAGCCATCCATTGCAGCACTCCAGTTGTGTGAGTCTTCCCACCACGTTTCCATGATTACAGTTACAACATAGTTTTCCAACTTGTTGTGGTTTAACCCCAGCCAGCAACTAAGCACCACACAGCCACTCACTCACGCCCCCCTCAGTGGGATGGGAGAGAGAATCAAAAGAGAAATGTGTGAAAACTCGTGGATTGAGATAAAGACAGGTAAAGCAAAAGCCGGACGCACAAGCAAACCAAAACAAAGAATTCATTCACTGCTTCATATCAGCAGGCAGGTGTTCAGCCACCTCCAGGAAAGCAGGGCTCCAACACACATCAGAGGAAAACAAACACTATAAATCCGAATGTCCTTCTGCTTTCTTCTTCTTCCCCCAGCTTTCACATTATATGGAACAACCCCCCTGCCAGCCTGGGTCAGCTGCCCCTGCTGTGTCCCTCTGTGCTGTGTCCCTGTGTGCTTCCCATGCACACCCCACCTTCTTTCTGGCAGGCCAGCATAAGAAGCCGAACAGTCCCTAACTGCTTAGCAACAGTGAAACAGATGAAAACATCCACGTAATTTTTATCCCAAATCCAAAACATAGACTCACACCAGTTTCTATGAGGAAAATTTACTCCATCCCAGCCAAAAGCAGGACAAGCTGCACAATGGCTTCCAACTCCTCCTGTTTGTTGCTCATGCTGCATGCATTGGTGTAGATGCACTTCAACTGGGCTATTGATCCCACCACATTTTTGGGGGAAGAAGCCTTAATTCCTATGTGACTGTTCTCAGGCACTTCCATGGTTTCTAACGCAATAACCCTGGTGTCTTTTCTGCAGCAAGGATCTCTGTTCCCTACCTCCACTGAGGTGGCTAAGGTGCTGCACGCATTAGTACAGGGACATTTCAAATGTGCTCCAACGTACTCAGCGCATAGTGGAGCAAACCAAGGGACTTATTAACACATTGTCCCCTCAAATATTGACATGCTGCCCCCATGCTTATCTCTAGCAAGACTGCTTCAATCCCTTTCACCCTTCAAATCTGGTTTAGAGCTCTCTCAGAGAGCCCTGTTCACTCCTGCACAAAGATTCTTTTCCCCCTTTAAGACAGGTGTGCCCCGCCTGTCACCAGCAGGCCTGGTGTAGACCGATCCATGATCAAAATACCCAAAATTTTGCTGGTGATACCAGTCATGGAGCCAGGTATTGTTCTGCTGGGTTTTTTCTGTTTCTTCCAACGTCATTTCCTGCAACGGAAGGGGTAGAGAACACTGTTGTGCTCCTGATCCCTTGAATAGTTGCCCCAAGGCCCCGAAGTCTCTCTTGATTGCCCTTGACTTCTTATTGTAACTTCATTACTGCCTACATGAAAAATCAGTAATGGATAATAATTGGAGGGCCACACCAGGATAGGAAGTTTTCTTGTCACATCTTTAAGCCAGGCCCCAGGAAGGCAGCTGACTTCCCTAAGTAGTGTGTCCAGTAGTTATCTTCTATCATTTCAGAGGATCCTGTTGTAGTTTCCAGGCTTCCTAAGTGAATGGAATGGGGGTTTTCCACTCCTTATAGTAGTTTCTGCTAGTTTTATATCTCTTTACTTCTCATATTCATTGCTTTACCTTTTATCTTTGGGATAATTTACCTTCGATTCATTTACACCATCTGCTTGTTTATTCTATCACATTATGTCCTAATAAAAATTGAACCTGTAGTCTGCTGCATTTCAACTGACTATGACTGCCTCAATTGATTTTATAATGTGCTTCATACAAACTGAAACAAATGGAATACTTAAGCAAAAACGCAGAGCTCTACTTTAAGTACATGGTGGATATTGTAAGCACTCAGTTGCTGTGTAGGTAAGTCCAAATTGTCACCAAAAGTGAAAAAAAGTATTATGAAAAAACAGTATCCACTTTGATGAAAGCTATTTCTATTCATTAAGAAAATCTACAATATTTTATTCTTCAGTGCCAGGGTAATCCTGACAATGCTGCTTACAAATTGTACACTCCTCTCCATTTATTTCCATGAACTTAATTGTCCATTTTAAAAAAGGAATGGGCCTTTATGATAACAATAAGATAAAAACCTTGAAATGCATGGGTCCAACTAGCTAAAACCACTTTCAACTAATGGAAACCTGCATAGAAGCTACAAAATCTTCAGCCAATAGGAAAAATGTCACATAATTTTTAATTTTTTTCAAGAAAGAATGAAGACAAAAATGTCTTTGATATGGATTATAGATACTACAACTTAAAAAAAGAAGAAAAAATGGAGAGAGAAATAACAATGTTGAAAAATAATGTTGCAGCACACCTGATTATTCCAAACAATGCTGGATATAATATGGAAAAGCAATATTATTTTAAAAACTTTTCTGGTATTATTATGCTACCTGCACAAGGGTATTTGATACACATGCATTCAGGAGTGTTCTTTAGTATTTTCAAGAGCCAGTACCCACAAGTGTAACGGTATGCAAACAACATTTTGTTAGGTTTAATTGAACAGGCAAGACAAGCTCCTGAGAACAAATATGTTTTCTGAACAACCAAAGAATTTTATTTGTAAACAATTCCAAAATTGCAATTTAATATATAGGCTTGCATAGCTAAGACAGAGGAATTATCTGCACCTGCCAGCGTTTTTTTCTCAGACCTAGTAATAAAAAGACAAATCTTGAGGAAAATAAATGATCTTTGTCCTTCTGCAAGTGCCTCTGTGTCATTTGGGATTTGACACTAAAGAAAAGAGCCGAATAGAATATGTCAATTTCTATTCTACATAAAGCATGAACGGATTATGCCAGGAATTTATTAGTATCTTATATGTGATGTCCCACTTCTTGTTTGAAGTTCCTTTGTTGTTCTCCATTAATAGTCATTTAGGTTCATCTTCGTAGGTACAAAGCTACAAACATTGTAATAATACCTCATATAATGTAGGAGTATTCAGCAAAGAAACAGAGTTCTTATGATGTAATTCTTTCTTATAGAAACGAAACACAATCCAGAATTTTAAATGTTTTTTATGAAAACTCCACTAGAATGCAAGAAATGTAAGGTAGCCGCCAAAATAAGGTAGCTACAGGCAGCCATGCTGCACATTACAAAGGTAGTGACATTCGTTTCTGTCAGAGTAATAAGAAAATAGTATCATGACCCTCGACTCAAACTGTTCACACATCTAAGAAGAAAAGAGCTGTGATATTACAGACACAGGGAGTGAAAACTGTATAAGGTTTATGTTCATGCCAAACTATTACAGCTAAAAACAAATGTTGTGGTTAAAAAGCATATCAATGAAAGCATTTAAAGTACCTGTATGTATGATAGAGCTAGATCTGCATTTTGTTTGGGACATCAAAGTGTTGAAGAGAGATGCAGAAAAGGAAAGGAGCATGAATTCTGTGACACATTTTTGTTCTCAAGATTGTGACTGATGTTATTTACTGGGCTTCATATATTTTCCTTCAGATGCCTACTGTTTTGGCAGGTGTCACAGGGGGACTAAAAGAAAAAAGCTGGCAAATGCATTCTGAGACCAATTAATACTAAGCAGCTGACATTCAATTAAGAATTTATACTTCTTTAAATACTATAAATCATTGGTACACAGAGATGAAAATGTAACCACTCAATTGTCGAATCATAGAATCATAGAATGGTAGAATGATTTAGGTTGGAAGGAATCTTAAAGACCATTTAATTCTAACCCCCCATCATGTGCAGAGACAACCTTCCACTAGACCAGGTTTCTCAGATCCCCATCTACCCTGGCCTTGAACACCTCCAGGGAAGGGGCAACCACAAATTCTCTGGGCAACCCGTTCCAGTACCTCACCACCCTCAAAGTGAAGAATTTCTTCCTCATATCTAATCTAAATCTACCCTCTCTGGCAGTTTAAAACCCTTACCTTTTGTCCTATCACTACACGCCCTACTAAAAGTCCCTCTCTAGCTTTCTTGTAGGCCCCCTTAGATACTGGGAGGCTGCTATAATGTCTTTCCAGAGACATCTCTTCTCCAGGCTGAACAATCCCAGCCCTCTCAGCCCTAGGAGGGCTCCAGCCCTTTGATCATAGAATCGTAGAGTCATAGAATCATAGAACAGTTTTGATGTCTGAGACAAAAGAAAGATTCTAGGGAGAAGGTCAACAGGAGACAGCACAATTAAAAAAGATTAATAAATGCAGGTATAGTGGTCAAGAAGATGAAGAAGTGTTGTACTTAAGCAGCAAACCATGAAGAATTTGTTGTTCCTGCACTTTTAAAAAATCTAACTGTCATGAGATCAGCAGAATCACAGTAGCTAAGGTAAAGGTAAAGGTAAAGGTAAAAGTAAAGGTAAAGGTAAAGGTAAAGGTAAAGGTAAAGGTAAAGGTAAAGGCAAAGGCAAAGGTAAAGGTAAAGATGGCAGAGGGAGATCGTGACCACCGACTCAATTGAGAAAATATGCAAATTACCCCCCCCTTCCTAGGGGCATGTGTGACTATTTAAATATGTGTAACCAATAATAAGCAATGTGGTAATTACTAGCCAATTAATGTAAACTCAGGAGGGTTCTTGTTGTGTTTTAATCCCAGCCAGAAACTGAGCACCAAGAAACTGCTTGCTCATTCCCCCATGGTGGGATAGGGAAGAGAATTGGAAGACAGAAAGTGAGGAAACTCATGGTTTGAGATGAGACAGTTTAATAGGTAAAGCAAAAGCTGTGCATGCAAGCAGACCGAACCGAGGAATTAATTTACGACTTCTCATGGGCAGGCAGGTGTTTAGCCATCTCCAGGGAAGCAAGGCTCCATCATGCATAATGGTTTCTTGGGAAGACAGACGCCATAACTCCGAATATCCCCTCACCCATTCCTTCTTAGTCCCAACTTTGTATTCTGAGCATGACATCATACAGTATGGAATATCCCTTTGGCCAGTTTGCGTCAACTGTCTTGGCTGAGTTCCCTCTCAGCTTCCAGTGCACCCCCAGCCTTCTTGCTGGTAGGCCAGCATGAGAAGCTGGACAGTCCTTGACTGCTCAGCAGCAATTCAAAACATAGGTATGTTATCAACATTTTCTCATCCCAAATCCAAAACACAGCCTCACACTAGCTTCTATGAAGAAAATTAACTCTATCCCAGCTGAAACCAGGACAGTTCTTTATTCTTTTCACTAATTGTGTGACAAGATAAATATGTGATGATTTATTTGTGAGGTGTGCTAGCTTTGTGGAATATCACCAAGCACACAAATCAGCACAAATATGCTATAAATCAAAGAACCATAAAATCACAGAATCATTAAGGTTGGAGAAGGACTTTAAGATCGTCAAGTCCAACTGTCTACCCACCACCACATTGCCCAGTAAACCATGTCCTGAAGTGCCATGTCTACACGTTTTTTGAACACTTCTAGTGATGGTGACTCCGCCACCTCTCTGGGAAGTCTATTCCAATGCTTGACCACTCCCTCCTTAAATAAGTTTCTCCTAATATTGAGCCCAAACCTCTCCTGGCACAACTTGAGGACATTTCCGCTCGTTCTATTGCTAGTTACCTGTGAGAAGAGACCAACATCCACAACCCCCTTTCACATAGTTGTAGACAACCGTAAGGTCTTCCCTCAGCCTTCTCTTCTCCAGACTAAACAATCCCAGTTCCCTCAGACACTCTTCATAAGACTTGTACTCTAGACCTTTCACCAGCTTCATTGACCTTCCCTGGAGACACTCCAGCAGCTCAGTGTCCTTTTTATAGTGAGGGGACCGAAATGGGACACAGTATTTGAGGTGTGTTCTCACCAGTGCAAAGTACAGAGGCACAATCAGTTCCCTGGTCTTGATGGTCACACTATTTCTGATACAGGCCAGGATGCTGTTGGCCTTCTTTGACACCTGGGCACACTGCTGGCTCATGTTCAGCCAGCTGTCAACCATCACCCCCAGGTCCTTTTCTGTTAGACAGCTCTCCAGCCACTCCTCCCCAAGCCTGTAGCGTTGCGTGGGGTTCTTGTGACTGAAGTGCAGGACTCAGCACTTGGCCTTGTTAAACCTCATACAGTAGACCTTGGCTCATCAATCCAGCCTGTCCAAATCCCTCTGCAAAGCCTTCCTATCCTCCAGCAGATCAACACTCCCACCCAACTTGGTGTCCTCTGCAAACTTATGGAGGGAGCACTCAATCCCCTCATCCCGATCACTGATAAAGATTAAATAAGACTGGCCCCAGAACAGAGCCCTGGGGAACACCGCTTGTGACTGGCCACCAACTGGATTTAAATCCATTCACCACAGCTCTCTGGGCTCGGCCATCCAGCCAGGTTTTTTTTCCCAGCAAAGACTACACCTGTCTAAGCCACAAGACTCCAGTTTCTCTAGCAGAAATCTGTGGGAGATGGTGTCAAAGACTTTACTAAAGTCGAGGTAGGCAATATCCACAGCCTTTCCCTCATCCACTAGGCAGGTCACCTGGTCATAGAAGGAGATCAGGTTGGTCAAGCAGGACCTGCCTTTCATGAATCGGTGCTGGCTGGGCCTGATTCCTTGGTGTATATAAACGAAGTATATATATATAAAGTGTATATGAATAAAGTACCACTCCTCTGTGTGTATATTGGCATGCTGCACACAGGGTGTATGATCCCACTTTTGGATAATAGTTTGGGTTGGAAGGGTTCTTGAAAGGTCATTTAGTCCAATCCCCAAATCTTTGTGGCTCTCCTGTGGACTTGCTCCAACAGATCTGTGTCCTTCTTACATTGGTTGGTGGCCCAGAGCTGGACGTAGTACTGCAGGTTGGGTCTCACCAGAGTGGAGCAGAGGGGTAGAATCACCTCCCTCCACCTGCTGGTCATGCTTCTGTTGATGCAGCCCAGGATACAGCTTGTTTTCTGGGCTTCAGGGGCACATTGCTGGGTCGTGTTGAGATTCTCATCAACAAACACCCTCAAGTCCTCTCCTCAGGGCTGCTCTCAATCCATTCTCCAGGCAGCCTGCATTTGTGATTGGGATTGCACTGACCCCTGTGCAGGACCTTGTACTTGGCCTTGTTATCTTCATGATACCTCTGAAGCCTGTCCAGGTCCCTCTGGATAGCATCCCCTCCCTCCAGTGTGTCAACTGCACCACACAGCTTGGTTTTGTCAGCAAATTTGCTGAGAGTACACTAAATCCCACTGCCCATGTTGCCAACAAAGACATTAGACAGTGCTGGTGCCCTGGTTTTGGTTATGGTAGAGTTAATTTTCTTCCTGTTAGGTGGTATAGTGCTGTGTTTTGGATTTGGAATGATAAAATGTTGATCACATACTAATGATTTTAGGTGTTGTTAAGCAATGAAGGTCTTTTCAGTTTCCTATGCTCTGGCCTGCCAGCAAGAAGGCAGAAGGTACATGAAAACCTGGGAGGGGACACAGCCAGAACAGCTGACCCAAATTAACCAAAGAGATATTCCATACCATACAGCACCATGCGGAGTATATAAACTGAGGGAGTTGGTCAGGGATGAGCCTTGTTCAGGAGGGTGGTGAGGTGCATGGGTCAGTGGGTGGTGAGCAATTGTGCTGTGCATCACTTGTTTTGTATTTTCTTTTTTTCCCCCCTGTCCTACTGAACTGTCTTTATTTCAACTCACCAGGTCTACCCTTATTTTTTTGATTCCCCCATCCAGCTTGTGGGGGAGGGTGAGCGAACAGCTGTTGTGTTGTCTTAGGTACCCGCCAGGTTAAACCACAATAACAAGTCCCAATACTGACCCCTTAGGAATGCCACTCATCACTAGTCTCCATTTGGACATCAAGCCGTTGAGCGCAACTGTTTTGAGTGCAACCATGCAGACAATACCGTATCTGCTGGGTGGTCCATGTCTCTCCAATTTAGAGACAAGAATGTCATGCAGGGCAATGCGTGCGATGTCAAATGCTTTGCACAAGTCCAGGCAGATCACATCAGTCACTCTTCCCTTATCTACAAATGCCGTAACCCTGTCACAGAAGGACACCAAATTTGTCAGGCATGATTTGCCCTTACTGAAGCCATGCCCACTGTCACCGATCACCTCTCTATTTTTCATGTGCCTTAGCATAGTCTCCAGGAGGATCTGCTCCGTGATCGTGCTGGGAACAAAGGTGAGACTGACTGGCCTGTACTTCCCCAGGTCTTGCCTTTTTCCCTTTTAAAAATGAATGCAACGTTTCCCCCTTTCCAGTCAGTGGGAACTTCGCCAGACTGCCACGACTTCTTAAATATGATGGATAGTGGCTTAGCAACTTCATCCGCTAGTTCCCTCAGAACCTGCAGATGCATCTTGTCACGTCCCATGGACTTAACGCACCTTCATGTTCCTTAGATGGTCTCAAACCTGATCTTCTCCTACAGTGGGTGGTTCTTCATTCTCCCAGACCCTGCCTTTGCCTTCTGCAACTTGGGTGGTGTTGCTTGAGCACTTGCCAGCAAAGACTGAGGCAAAAAAGTCCTCGAGGAGACCTCAGCATTCTCCATATTGCAGGTAACTCGGTCTCCTGTTTCCTTCCGGAGACATGTTCCCTAGTCTTCCTTTTACCACCGATGTACCTATAGAGGCTTTTCTTGTTGCCCTTGACGTCCATGGCCAGATTTAATTCTATGAGGGCTTTAGCTTTCCTAACCTGATCCCTGGCTGCTCGGACAATTCCTCTGCATTCCTCCCAGGCTACCTGTCCTTGCTTCCACCCTCTGTAGGTTTCCTTTTTGTGTTTGACTTTGTCCAGAAGCTCCTTGTTCACCCATGCAGGCCTCCTGGTGTTTTTCCCTGACTGCCTCTTTGTTGGGGTGCATTGTTCCTGAGCTTGAGGGAGGTGAACCTTGACTATTGGGCCCCTCTTCCTTCCAGAGCTTTATCCCATGCTTCTCTACCAAGCAGATCCCTAATAGGCTCAAGTCTGTTGTCCTGAAGTCCAGGGCAGTGAGTTTGCTGTGCATCCTCCTCGCTGCCTTAAGGATCTTGAACTCCACCATTTCATGGTCACTGCAGCCAAGGCTGCCCTTGAGCTTCACATTCTCCACCAGACCTTCCTTGTTGGTGAGAACAAGGTTCAGCATAGAACCTCTCCTCATTGGCTCCTCTGTCACTTGAAGAAGGAATTTATCATCAACACATTTGAGGAACCTCATGGATTGCTTATGCCCTGCTGTGTGGTCCCTCCAACAGATATTGTGGTGGTTCAAGTCCCCCATGAGGACCACTGCTTATGAACGTGAGGCTGCTCCTGTCTGTCTGTAGAGGACTGCATCCTCTCCGTCTTCCTAGTTGGTGTCCTGTAGCAGACCCCCACTATCATGTCACCTGTCCCTGCCATCCCTTTAATCCTGACCCATAAGCTCTTGGTCGGCTCCTCACCCATCCCCAGGTGGAGCTCCAGGCACTTCAGCTAGTCATTGACATAGAGGGCAACACCCCCTCCTCATCTCCCCTGCCTGTCTTTCCTAAACAGCCTTTATCCTTCCATTCCAATGCTCCAGTCATAGGAGCACCCCACCATGTCTCCATGGTGCCAATAAGATCATGGTCCTGCAGATGTGTGCATGTCTCTAACTCCTCTTGTTTATTCCCCATGCTACGTGAGTTTGCATAGAGACATTTAAGCTGATTCCCTGATGAAGCTGACTTACTGATTGGACTGGCTGGAATTCCTTTGTGATGCTCTGCTGGTGCTCTCCTCCTGACTCATGATCCTTCTCCAGGCTGTGGGCATCTATTGCTGGCACTGGCATCAAACTGGTAGGAGTGGGATGGACTGAGGTTTCCCTCCCCTGGCAACTATAGTTTAAAGCCCTCTTCACCAGTTTGGCAAGCCTATGGACAAAGATGCTTTCCCCCTTCTCTGACAAATGGACCCCACCAGCCCCAAGTAGACCAGGTTTCTCAAAGCAAGTCTCATGGTCTAAGCCACCAAACCCATGGCTGTGGCACCAGTTCTGTAACCATTTGTTGATTTGCCAGATTTGCCCGGCCCTTTCAACCCCCTTCCCTTTGACTAGGGGGTTTGATGAAAACAGTACCTATGCTCCAGAGGCCCTTACCACAGCTCCCAGGGCTCTGTAATTCTTCTTGATACTCCTCAGACTGCTCCTGGCTGTATCACTGGTGCCCATGTGAAACAACAGCAGTGGATACTAGTCAGTGCACTGTACAAGCTTGGTAGTCTCTCGGTGACATCCCTGATACAAGCCCCTGGTAAGCAGCACACCTCTCTAGAGACTGTGTCAGGTTGGCAAATGGGTGCCCCCAACCTCTCAGAAGAGAGTTGCCTACTACTATCACCCATTGTCCTTTCTTAGTTGGGCTGGTTGTTATACGGAGAGCAGGTCAGGCTGCCTTACTCAGCTCCAGCACCTTCTGCGTGTGCGAGGGAGGGAGTTTTTCTCTGTTTGGCTGTGGATTGTGGGTCCACTGCAGACTGCACTTGGAACCAGCTACCTAACTCCTTCTCAGCCTCCCTGACGTTGTGTGGCCTTCTCACCACCTCCTGAAGCTCAGCCACCTGCTGCAGGAGGTTATCCACCTGCGCACACTTTCTGCAGGCACGTCTGATGCCTGTCCCTGCCCCAGGAGAAAGGCCTAGGCACTTGCTGTGGTCTGAGGTCTGCACTGCAGCCTATTCCTTTGTCTGGGTGGAGGCATCAGCCACCTCTGGGGTAGACGGTGCAGACCCCCGACCTGGAGCTGATGCCTTTGCTCTCAGATGAGTGTCCACCGTTCTGGCTTCAGGGTCAGGTAGGATGAGTGTCCTTGACCTGTGCAGATGGTCACAGAATGGTGCCCAGTTGCTGGGTTACGTGTACTTCAATTCTCCCACTCAGCCAGTGGAATGCCCCTTCTTTGAAGAGGTGCCCTCCTTGTGTGCCCTTCCATGCAAACTGCTGCTCAAACGGCCTCCCCACACCCTGGCTGCCATGCCACGCCCTGTTTGCCCCTACTGTTTGCAGTGCTCCTGGTCGCATATGTCCTGATATTGTTTGGAGCAGCCAATGCATTATGCAAAATGTGGATCTGTTGCCCATCCTAGAGGCATTCACATCTCCAAAATGCACACAGTGTGAACCCTTAACACTAATTCTCCAACTTTCAGATGTGGTCCTCCTAGGCCATGTTCTCCATTACTCTAGACAAAAAATTAATCTCACAAATTTCAAATATTTTATGAAAAGAACTCTTAAATGCAATAGTGCAAAATGTGGTTGAAATAAATCCAGAGTATAAATTTGCCTATGTATTCATAGCTCTAAAAGGGGAAAAAAATAAGCCATTAAGTATTCTAAATATTGATTTCTTTAAGATTCACTTTGTATTTTGTAAAAGCAAGCCCAAATCTACTTCATGCATCTAATTCTTCATTATGTTTATGAACCACACTATAGCACTTAGTAATTTTACAAAACAGATTAATCTCACAGGAGATTCTCTTTCTCAATTTATAAGCAGATAAAGCCATGTATACGCTGGCTATTAAGAAAGAAACACACAAGAAACACCGTTTTCATTTGTTCTGAAGACATGGGTGGCACATTTTTTCAACAAACTTTTGGATTATTTGCGTTATGTTTGGTTGTCATACTTCATCCAACTTTTAAAACATGTAGTGAAGATGTGCTTTTTGATGATGTAACTTGTGCTGTGCTCAGTGATAAATGCAAATTAAATATTCTGAAATTTGCTTTTTAAAGACTAATCTATTATAAATGAATTCATCCTAATATAAATATTCAATTCCATACAGGTTATGAAATGTTAAATTTTGTGGGCAGATATTTATGCACACTAGGTTGTATTTCTTTGGCAGTCTTTATTTTCCATGCTTCTATTTACTCTATGAATCAAAAATGTAAGTGAGGGGAAGGAAGGGGGTTATTTTTGGTTAGGACTTTAACTGATGCCATGGAAATCGATGTTTGATTCTCACTGACTCCTTTCACATATATCTTCACATACATCTAATGATAGCCAAGTTCAGCATCCATAGGGCTGGCCTGAGTTCAGAAATTATGCAAGAATATCCAAATAAATTTGGTAGGTTATGTATTATTGACGCTGACATAAAAATAGAGGTCTAAAAATGAACTCAATTAGAGAGAATCGCAGAATCATTAAGGTTGGAAAGGACCCTCAAGTTCATCAAGTTCAACCATTAACCCAACGCCACCATGTCCCCTAAACCATGTCCTGAAGTGCCATATCCACATGTTTTTTGAATACTTCCAGAGATGGTGACTCCACCACCTCCCTGGGCAGCCTGTTCCAATGCTTGACCACTCAGTGGAGAAATTTTTTCTAATATCCAATCTAAACCTCCCCTGTTGCAACTTGAGGCCATTTCCTCTCATCCTATCACTAGTTAGTTGGGAGAAGAGACCAACACCCACCTCACCACAAACCCCTTTCAGGTAGTTGTAGAGCGCGATAAGGTCTCCCCTCAGCCTCCTCTTCTCCAGACTGAACAACCCCAGTTCCCTCAGCTGCTCCTCATAAGACTTGTGCTCCAGACCCCTCACCAGCTTTGTTGTCCTTCTTTGGACATGCTTGAGCACCTCAACATCCTTCTTGTAGTGAGGGGCTCAAAAGTACATAAATATATACGTAAGATTTCATATGTGAAAAACTGTACCAGGCTAATATACCCTTAAAATGCTGTTACAGTGTGAAAGTAATGGATCTGTACATCTGGTATTATGCAATCTCAACTCAAACTAAAGGTCTCGATGTTTAAGAGAAATATTATTCTAATTGCATATGGTGATTGGCTTCACATGCTTCCATGGTTCAAATCAGGCTCTCCCGATCCATTAAAAAATTTAAGTATCTACTGACAGTTGACACAGAAGACTTCTTGACACTTCATGTATTTTTTAGTATTTATTCCAGCCCCTTCCTAACAGACTCTAACAGCACTGGACTAATTATAAACATATTTTGATAATCTTCTTTCAAAAAATAGTGGATGTTCAGATATGTATCTGATTTTACATGACCTCACTAAAGAAACAAGGGACTATGTTCAGTTCTCTTCAGAGTTTTCTTCAGAGCAGTTGAGCCACTGTATAAAGCACCATGGATGGAGATATCTCTGTTCCCTCTAATGGATATCTCTGTTCCCTAACTGCTTTGAAGAGTGCAATGAGAGCTGAGCCAGAGAATAGATATGTTGATAATAAGTATGTATTTTTATTGTTGCTGTGGTTTAACCCCAGCCAGCAACTAAACACCACAAAGCCACTCTCTCACTCCCACCGGTGGGATGGGGGAGAGAATCAGAAGAGTAAAAGAGAAAACTTGCTGGTTGAGATAAAGGCAATTTAATATGTAAAGTAAAAGCTGCACACTCAAGCAAAGCAAAACAAGAAATTAATTCACTGCTTCCCATTGACAGGCAGGTGTTCAGCCATCTCCAGGAAAGCAGGTCTCCGTCGTGCGTAACAGTTACTCGGGAAGACAAAATGCCGTAACTCTGAACGTCCCCTTTTCCTTCTTCTTTGTCCCAGCTTTATATACTGTGCATATGGTATGGAATACTCCTTTGGCCAACCTGGGTCAGCTGTCCTGGCTGTGTTGCCTCCCAGATTTCCATGCACCACTCCCCCTCTTCTGGCTGTTAGGATGACATGAAAAGCTGGACAGTCCTTTACTGCTCAGCAACAACTGAAAATATTAGTACATTATGAACTTTACTTTCATCCCAAATCCAAAACACAGTCTCATAATAGCTTCTATGATGAAAATTAACTCTGTCCCAGCTGAAACCAGGACAATCATTAATGGTATTACAAAAATAACATATATGTGCTACCTTTCACAATTATGAGGACTAAATTAAACATGGAAAATTACACACAAAACTCTCTGTGCCATTTTTCCCCCAATTTTATTTGTCTTGCCTTTCCACATATATCGGCAACCTCTATAAAGGTTCTCCAGAAAATCTACGTTTTTGGTTGTTGTTGTTATGACCTCAGAAACTTTATCAGTCTGTAAAATGGCTGTAATGCTAGAAACAACATAGTCTGTGACAGTCTTAAAACATTCAAACTAGGAGCAGTAATCAGTACTGGAAACAAATTATAACTATTTCAATTTTTCTATGCTCTTTCTTCTAAACAACAAAGATAAAAAGTAGACTCTGAACGTCTCTAACCTGATTAGGGCATATGGATCCAGGAAACAAAATACATTGTGTCAACTTCTTCTGGTGGTTCCAGGAAATTCTTTTATTTTCTAGTAGAAACATGGAGACACCTATGACAACATTATCAAGAAGTTTTAAATTGCCATCACAGCTGTTTTTTGCTTTTAATATAGTTTTCTGACTCTCTTAGGCCCACAGATCCATCTTTTGATTCACAGAGGAGACTGTTATTTCTCTTGTCTTTTTTCCAGTTGTGATAAATAGAAACAAAATAAATACTGCTGTGCTGTGGAGTGCAAGTTTTACATGAAGTCTCATTTCCTACATGGTTCATGTCATGTAAAAGTGTGACCATAATGCTTGTATAATAATTTCACGTTGACATGAAGCAGTGTATTTCTGTGTAAAGGGTGTAGTTGCAGCTACTACAGTTGGAAGTACACAGCTTGAAGTGTAAGGTAATGCTATTGCAAATAGTATAGATTTGCATATAATATATACATAACAGATGACAAGTGAACAGTACTGAGATAATTTGAGATTTGGAACAGTACATTAACTGGTTCATCAAATACAAATTAGATGCACATCGAAAGAAATCTCCGGTACTTTGTGTGATTTTGTAATTTCATGCTTTTATAATAATGCCTTTTTAGAAGGCACCTATTTATACCCAAGTTATTAATAAAAAGCTGTAGTGTACATCCCTGGGTTTTGTCTTATGTTTTGCAATACTTTTGCCTGAGGAGTCTGTGTTATGCTTGAATGTTGTCTAATAATAAAAACCATAAATAAAACCAGAAAATACTCCTGTGCTAGAGGACAAAAAATGTTGAAAACCAGGAAATTATGTTTGTCATTACTTTGTTTTCCGTATTTTGGATGTGCATGAATAGAACCTAAATACTATAGAATTTTCTCTCTCACACTGTTAGAGAAAGGGTTTTTTTAATTCTTTTACAACTTTTATTAAAAAACTAGACCAGCCACATTAAGTCTGTGACAACCAAATCAATTATTTGGCATGTTTTCTCTTATTCTGTGCAATGCTAATTAACCTATATCAGAAAAAATAAACATCAAAACAGATGCTATAGGTAATTTAAAGATAGGTATAAATTACAATGGAAAAGTTAACACATCTCTTTGACTAAAAATGGGTGCTAACATTGCACCCATTTTTAAATGGGTTAGAAAGGAGGACCCCAGGAACTACCGACCTGTCAGCCTCACCTCTGTGCCTGAAAAGATCAGGGAACAGATCTTTCTAGAAGCTATGCTAAAGCACACGGTGGACAGGAAGACGATTTGAGACAGCCAGTATAGATTCACCAAGGGCAAGTCCTGCTTGACCAACTCTGTGGCCTTCTATGATGGAGTGATTACACCAGGGGACAAGGGAAGACCTACAGATGTCATCTATCTGGACTTCTGTCAGGCCTTTGACATGGTCTCCCACAACATCCTTCTCTTGAAATTGGAGAAATATGGATTTCATTGAACCATAGAATCACAGATCCTTTGGGTTGGAAAGGACCTTTAAAGGTCATATAGTCCAACCACCCTGCAATGAGCAGCGACATCTTCAACTACATCAGGTTGCACAGAGCCTCACCCAACCTGACCTTGAAGGTTTCCAGGGATGGGACATCTACCACCTTTCTGGGCAAATGGTGCCAGTGCTTCACCAGCCTCATCCCACCATCCCCTCATCCCCCAGCCTGTATTGATACTGGGTGTTGCCCCAAACTGGGTGCAGGACCCAGCACTTGGCCTTGTTCAACCTCATGAGGTTCACATGGGCCCATTCCTCAAGCTTGTCAAGGTCCCTCTCCATGGCATCCTGTCCCTTAGGTGTGTCAACCACAGCACTCAGCTTGGTATTGCCTGCAAACTTGCTGAGGGTGCACTCAATCCCACTGTCTATGTCAGTGATGAAGATATGAAAGAGTCCTGGTGTCAATACTGACCCCTGAGGGGCACCACTCATCATCTATCTCCATCTGCATATTGAGCTGTTGACCACTACCCTCTGGATGCAACCATCCAACCAGTTCCTGATCCACCCAACAGTCCACCCATCAAATCCCTATCTCTCCAGTTTAGGGAGAAGGACATGGTGGGGGACCCTGTTCAAGGCCTTACAGGAGACTGGGTAGACAACATTTGTAGCTCTTTCCCTTCTCCGCTGGTGCAGTCACTCCATCATAGAAGGCCACCAGGATGGTCAGGCAGCACTTGCCCTTGATGAAGACATGTTGGCTCTCTTGAATCACCTCCCTGTCCTCCATGTGCAGAGATTCTAGGAGGATCTGTTCCCCGATCTTCCCGGGCAGAGAAGTGAGGCTGATGGGTCAGCAGTTCCCAGGGTTGACCTTGCTACCCTGTTTAAAAATGGGTGCAATGTTACCCTTTTTCCAGTCTCCAGGGACTTCACCCGTCTGCCATGACTTTTCACATATCATGGAGAGTGGCTTGGCAACTACGTCAGCCAATTCCCTCAGGACTCTGGGATGCATCTCATCAGGTCCCATAGAGCTGTGTGTGTTCAGGTTCCTCAGGTGGTCTCAAACTTGATCTCCACTTACAGTGGGAGGGACTTGGCTCCTCCAGTCCCCATCTTGCAGTCCATCCCCTCAGGAGGAGTGGGAAGAGAGACTGCTAGTGAAGACTGAGGCAAAGAAGTTGCTGAGTACCTCAGCCTTCTCCTTGTCTGTTGTTACCAGTCTGCTAGCCTTGCTCATCTAGGAGGGTCTGTTGCCTCTTGCCTCGGTGATGTTCAGACTTGGTGTCTGTTTACCCCACGTATGCTGTATGGGGCACAGAATCTACCAATCTTTGACCTTTCTTCTCTGGCTGACATACCTGTAGAAGCCCTTCTTATTATGCTTTGCATCCCTTGCCAAATTCAGCTCCAGCCACGCCTTGGCCTTCCTGACCCCACCCCTACACAACCAGGCCTGTATTCTTCCCAGGATACCTGTCCCTGCTTCCACGACTTGTGCATTTCTCTTCTTGCTTTTTAATTTGACCAGCAGTTCTCCACTCAGCCATGTTGGTCTCTTGCCTTCCTTACCTCATTTCTTACGCCTGGGGATCAAGAGCTCTACAGAAAACATCCTTAAAGATCTGCCAGCTCTGTTGTGCTCCCTTGTCCCTGAGGGCACTTTCCTAGGGGGTCCTATTGATTAACTCCCTGAAGAGCTGGAAGTTTGTTTTCCTAAAATTCAGGGTCCTGACTTTATTCTTAGCTTGCCCCATATCCCTCAGGACCTCAAACTCCACCAGAGCATGATCACTGCATCCCAGGCTTCCTCCAACCTTGATGTCACCACTGAGCTCACATGCATTGGTGACCAACAGGTCCAGTACGTCATCCCCCCGGTAGGGCTGTCTGTTACCTGGCACAGGAATTTTTCCTCCATGCACTCCAGGAGTCTCCTGGATTGCCTGCAGCTTACCGTTGTACTTTTCCAGGAGATGTTGAGGTGGTCAAAGTCCCCCAGCAGGATGAGAATCTGCGAGAGCTATGCCTCCTGTACCTGGAGTGAGACAGCTTCATCAACAGGCTCCCCTTGGTCTGGTGGCTTGTAGTACACACCATCCACAAGGTTCCCTTTGTTGCCTCTGACCCTGATTCTTATTCATAACCTTTCAATCTGCTCTGTTCTTCAGTCAGCCTTTCACACTCTGTCCAATTCTTGACACAGAGGGCAATGCCGCACCTGTTCCTTCTGAACATCCTCCAGCCATCAGTAACCGTACTGCAGTCATAGGATTCATCCTTCCAATTTTCAGTAATGGTGACCATGTCATAGCTTTTAAGCAGCATGGTGGTTTCCAGCTCCTCTTGTTTATTGGCCATGATTTGATAGGTGGAATTGGTTGCATGGCCACATCCAGAAGGTAATGGTCAACACTTCCATGTCCAGATGGAGATCAGTGACACATGGTTTCCCTCAGCATTCCATATGGAGACCAGGACTTTTTAATATCTTTATCAGTGACACAGACAATGGGATTTGATGCACTCTCAGCAAGTTTGCAGACGACACCTAGCTGAGTGGTGAAATCGACATACCTGATGCCTGGGATGCCATCCACAGGGACTTAGACAAACTTGAGAATTGGGTCCATGTGAAGTTTATGAAGTTCAACAACACTAATTTTAAGGTCCTGCATCTGGGTCGGGGCAATCCCAAGCACAATTACAGATTTAGTGGAGAATGGATTGAAAGCAGCCCTGCTGGGAAGGGCTTGGGGGTGTTGGCTGATGAGAAGCTCAACATGAGCCAACAATGTGCACTCACAGACCAGAAAGCCAATGATATCCTGGGCTGCATCCAAAGAAGCATGGCCAGCAGGACAAGGGCAGTGATTCTGCCCCTTTACTTTGCTCTGATGAGACCCCACTGTGTCCAGCTCTGGAGCCCTCATCACAGGGAAGATATGAACCTGTTGGAGTGAGTACAGAGGTGGGCCACAAAAAATGATCAGCAACATGGAACACCTCTCCTGTGAGGACAGGCTGAGAGAGTTGGGGTTGTCCACACTAGAGAACGGCTCCAGGGAGACCTTATTGCAGCCTTCCAGCACTTAAAGGAGGCCTATAAGAAAGATGGGGACAGACTTTTCAATAGGGCCAGTAGCAATAGGACAAGGGATAATGATCTTAAACTAAAAGAGGCTAGATTTCGACTAGATATAAGGAAGCAATTTTTCACAGTGAGGGTGGTGAAACACTTGGCACAGGTTGCCCAGAGAGTCAGTAGATGCCCCATTCCTGGAAACGTTTGAGGTCAAGTTGGATGGGGGTCTGAGCAACCTGATGTAGTTGAAGATGTCACTGGTCACTGCAGGGGGTTTGGACTAGATGACCTTTAAGGGTCCCTTCCAACCCAAACCTTCCTATGATCCTATGAAAAGATACTTATTAAACAATCTGAATTTTTTGGCTTGCTTTTGTATTTGTGTGAAATTTGGCATATTTATTTGAAGTAGTCAAACTAACATTTATTTTCATAAAATAAAAAGCCATGAAAAACTCTTAAATTATTTATTTTATAAACATAAGTAAAAGTTTTTCTGAAAAAAATATTTGGAAAAATCACTGTTAAGAACATACTAATAACATATATATCAACTTCACAGCAACAAGGCAGGAAGCTGAAGGCTAAGTAGCCAGAGCAGTGGGGGAGCTGTGGAATGTGCATTTAAATCATTGTAGAAAAATTTACAATGAACCCAAATGTTTCCTGATTTACTCAGGTGAAAATATGAGAGTAACACCTGAATAACTGTGGAAATAACTGAACTTTAAAACATTATGGTTGTAGATGAAGGAAGGTGCTATGTGTTCTTTCGGATGATGAATAGAGGTGGTGGCAGGATGTTGTGGAGTCAATTGTCTTGCCATTGTCTCCAAAATTTCTACGATGTTATTACTAACATGTCAGCTCCCATGATAAATTCAACAGAACAAAACTTCCTTCATGTTGTTCCTAAATCAGCGTGTATGTATTTGTGAAGAATAGCACACCATAGTGTGGGCATCATGATAGATGATGCTTCAGTTGCCTCATTTCACAGGAATGGGGAAGAATAAATGCACCTACATTCTCACGTGATGCAAGGTGAACCATGCACCTGAAATTTTCTGGGACAATACAGGTGATTCTTTTTTCAACATAATAATTTTCACACTACTGTACAAAAACTCTTGTTTTGGGGACACCATTGCAAGATCTGCACAAATTTAACTGCATAAATGACTTGATTTTAACAAACGCTTTGACTGAAAATAAAGTCATGACTTAACCTGAAGATTTTCGTTGCTTTTTCTAAAAAGTTGTTATTTCAGCCCAAATTTAATTAAATTAAATGCACATTTTATAAAATAATTAAATAAAGTTACAAAAATCAGTCCAAAGTAAAGTTTTCTTTCTTGGTAAATAAGAAAAAAAAATACTTCAACCTAAAACATTTATTTCAGGGTTTTTTTTACCGTTGATTATTAAAAACCAATCTTCCTAATTTGGGAAGTTAGGAAACTGAAACCTTGAAAGTTTTTATATTACTAACTTTAAATCTTTAAAATGATGGAACTACAAAAATTTTACTATTTTATTGCGCAGAATTACAGCTTTTCTCCTGTTCTATCCATAGTCTTGATAAGTGCCAGCTATTTCTTTCCCGTAACTGAGATTTCCCTTATCTGAAGTACTTGCTATCCTTTAGCCTTCTTTTATTAACATGTAGATTAGAATTCCAGTGGCCAAGTTAAACCTGAATTATGTTCATGCAAATTTTCTTCTTCAAATTATCTCACACCTGAGCTAGCTCATTTTGAAACTAACCAGCATTTCTATCACAAAGAGCAGTAGATGGAGAGATATACTTCAGAAGATGCATGAAATATGCTAAAGTTTACATGTTTAATTGTTTTTTTGTTATGTTATTAAATTGTACTTCAAAATGTAGCCCAGTGACTTAGCAGTATTTTATCAGATTCTTGTATCTGAGTAAGATTTAACTATTAATAATGGAAACTTTAATAAACAAATTGAAATGGTCCCATTAAAAGCTGACAACTTACCAAATACAAGACATATAATATCCTTAAATGGTGAAGAAATATTAACAGCTTGGCAACTTCAAGCAAATACCTGATGCCTTGTCACATCCTTTACCCTTTAGCCATCTGTCTGTTGCAGACACCTTATCAAAGATTGACACATCATTAAAGTAGAAAATGTTTTGCATATCCTACAGACACTAGCTAGGAAAGATTTGCAAATAGTTGTACATCAGAAGAAAGTAGAAGGCAATAAAGTGGTTATTATTCTTCTGTTAGCAACCACTGACACTTAAAGAGACAAAAATTGAACAAAACAATCTGTCCCTTAAGCAGATTTTCATGTTTACTTGTTTTTAATCAGTTCATTGAAATTTTTCATTGTTATTTTCTGAATAAACTTTGGAGAATGTTGCAATGTCTTTGACTGAAACTTTTGTTAGTATTGTTCTAAAATTTTTAATTAATAAACAATATTTTTATTAAGGGAAGGAGGAATAATAACACTTACCACATTTTTTTTATGCTTTGTCATATTCTATCTAAAAAATCTTTTAAACTTTGGATACATTTATTCTGGAGTGTTCTGAAATGCTGTCTGTCTACATAATTAGACAAGCTAGACATATAAAGAGGATATATGTCTGTACTGTCATGTTGAGGAATTCTGTTTCTTTTCAGATTTCTTATTTTTATTGCATGCTCGGCTGCATTCAGTTCTATAACTAATTTACTCCTTTACAAGTTGGGCATGGAGTAGAATATATTATGTCCCTTTCTAAGAGCTGTGACTGTGGACGTTTTGTGCTCAGCTATTTCATCCTTTACTGGGCCTGAAGGACCTTCTTACAGGAGTAAATAGACCAGATTTTATTATTTATTTTGATTTGCCCAAATTCCAGCTTTGTTCTGATATTCAAAAAACAAAAAACATGTTTTATAAACCCTTTTCTGAATTCCTTAGCAAGTCAATTTCCAAGTGCTCGGCAAGAAATTCTTTAATAGTTCCAGAGATCAAATAGTTTTAATGTTTCATTAAAAAGTTCTTACACTAAACTTCTTTATTTTACAGAATGAAAAAAAAACCCCACCATCTTAATCCATCCTTAGCATGATATTTATTTTTAATTTACTAAAATTAATTAGTTTTTAAAGTTCTTAAGTTAGTCTCCAAGGTTAAACAAAAGAACAATCATTTTAGCTCAGTGTACTATTGCAGAAGAATCAGACAAAATAATCATTAAGCAAATCTGTATAATCTCTTAATCTACTGTCTTTACACATTGCATCACCATTCACAAACTACGGCAATGAAATTGCGATAGTTAGGCTAATATAATGTCAACTACGGGGAAAACAAAAAATTAATTTGTAGTATTTAAATACAATATTTCCATACCAATGCTTACACAGAAAAAGTTGTAGTTTTTGCAAAAAAAGAATAATTTGCCACTGATATCATTAATTACTCTTGGTGATTACTAGTACTGTTAGAAGATGTCAAAACTAAAACTTTTGAAGAGGAACAAAGTAGTATCAAAAGCACTGAAATTTCTGGGAGACAACAATACCCCACATGGTATTGTTCAGTATATTCAGAGAATTTATTAGCAATGGTAAAAATCCAACCTTTCATATATTAAAAAAGGAAATCTGACATTTCACTTTGTTTCAGACTACTCGAGGAGTGGAACTCTTTGTCTTCTTCGGGTAGTTCCAGTTTATATCAACACATGCAGAATCACAGAATCATAGAATGGTTTGGGATGGGAGGGACTGATAAAGACCATCTAGTCCAACCCTCCTACAGTGATTAGGGACAACTTCAACTGTATCCAGTTGCTCAGAGCCCTCTCCAATCTGACCATGAATTTTTCCAGGCATAGGGTACCTACCAACTCTCTGGGCATCTTGTGCCAGTGTTTCACCACCCTCATTGTCAAAAATTTCTTCCTTACATCTAGTCTAAAACTAGCCTCTTTTAGTTTAAAACCATTATCTCTTGTCTTATCGCTACAGGCCCTATTAAAAATTCTGTCCCCATCTTTCTTATAGGCACCCTTTAAGTACTGGAAGGCTGCAAGAAGATCTACCCAGAGCCTTCTCTTCTCCAGGTTGGACAACCCAAATTCTCTCAGGCTGTCTTCATAGAATAGCTGTTCCATGACTCTGATCATTTTTGTGGCCAAGATCAAGAGCTCTTGTGCTCTACAGAAAGCATCCTTAAAGACCTGCCCCCTCCCAGAGCTGCTGTTAGTTGTGTTATATGCATGAAACACTGACGCATGATTCACCAGATGATAGTGATTCTGACAGTGTGATCACTTGCAATCTGTGACATTTCTCTCACCAGCAACATGTATAAGCCTGTCTGACTGACAGACACCCTAAACCATAAGCCAAAAGAAGCAGAATCTGGTACCCACTATGCCACAAAGAAGCTTCTCTTTCTACTAAATATGCAACTCTTTAATATGGCCTGTATTGTTCTGGTTTTTAGAAAGGGGGACATTGGCAATGGTCCTTTTTTTTATTATGATAACTGCCAACAACGTGCAATCTTCCAGCAAAACTTGACTCTTCACACACAGTTAGCTATTCAGTCTGAGCTAGGGGGATAGCTTATCTGCACTTCTGTTTCTGAAGACAGACGAAGGCTGATTTCAGCTACAGCATGACTTTGAGATGAATCTGTGGCATTTCTAAAGGATCTTGTGGCTGGAAAAGCTATCTGGATAACAAAGTCCATCCTGGGCAGCTGCTTATAGGTGGACATGCATTAGCAGGGAAGTTGGACCAGATGACCACTAGTGTTCACTTCCAACATTAACCATTCTGTCATTCTGTGATTCTATGAATCCTGCTCAGTACATATTTCTATTTTGACAGTGGACTATTGAAATTTTTTAAAGAGAAAGTTGTTGCAACCAATTTCATGTTTCTCTAACTGCAGTTTCACTTAGACTATGTACTCCCACTTCCTCTGTAAAACAGTGATTTGATAGGATGTACTCTTAAAGAGTCTCTTCTGATGCTGACCTTTTCCTTCTCATCTTTCTATGACTTACAGGCAAAACCCCTAATGTTTTTTTGATCCTGATCCTTTCTGTATAAAACAGAATTAGCTTTCCCAATTTTCTCCCCTTATATAGAATTAGCACTGGGAATTCTACACCAGCAAGAAATCTGTTTTTATTAGAAGAAATCTGTACATAAATGAAGCTGCTTTTCTTTGCTTCTGATACATCTAATCAAATATCGATGATCATGATCACCAATTAAAAAGATCTTTCTGCTTCTGCCCCCAGTTAACATCTCTGTACTCTCTGTTACTCAGCTTAGCAGTTTATTTTCCTTGTCCCCTACTATTCTTATCAACAATTCATTACACTAATCATTTAATGCTTTCATGTACCTATGATTATACTTTGAGGATATTAACCAGTTCTCTGAGAAAGTAACTTAAACAGCAACAGAAAAAATATACAGAATAATCATCCCTTTTGTTTAAAATTAATATTTGGCTTTTGAAATTTGTAAGTTCAGAACCTAAAGAAAAAAATTAAGGATATATTCATAAAACCCATTATTGCCTGTAACCAGTGTTTCTCAAACTGGCACTGGAAAAGTACCAGTGGAAAAGTACACAGTAAAAGTGAAACTATAAACACATGTTATGCAGTTTTGTGGTGTTTGGTCCTGAGTTTGTAAGGTGTTGATTAGCTTAACTATTTAACTATTATAGTCTACTGGAATCAAGTGTACTCAGCTCTTGACAAATGACATTCAGCATCATGTTATCTCAGGTCTTACACAGCTTACAAACGTAAAAAGAATAAAGTGTTCCTAACATAACTCCAGTCTATGTGCTGAAAGGATTTTATGAATTAATGTGGCCCATATCAATGTTTACATAAATAAGTTTTTATTATACTTTGATTGTCTTTTAATACACCAGACTAAAAGAAATTAGAGATCAATCCTGCCTGCTGTGCCAGCCCATCCACCATGTAAGTCTCTACAACATGGAAAGGAAAGCAGCTCCTTCAATATTCACAGGAGATATAAAAAATATGAGGTGAGGGCTTTTTTAGAGATTCTCCCTTTTTTATTTAACCTGCTTCCCAGAAATATTATGTCGGTACAGTATCTTGTGGACCTGAAAGTTTAGTACGTAAGTAAAATTTTTTTTATAACTAAATGCAGAAAGAATTTTGAAACAGATGGTTGTTCCTAGATGTTAGTTTAAAAGTGTTTAGTATTGCAGCTCTTACCAGTTTCCACAGTAATAATTTGTCCCAATAATTTTACTCTTTCTAAGATATTCTATAGGAACCAATTCACCTATCTTAGGAACAGAGGAAGACTAAATTTTCACCTTCTGATAGCTACTGGAATTTAGACAGGTATTCTGAAAAGATACAGCACTGTATACTAACAACCAGTGCAATATGTAGTATACAGGTTAGTAGAGTCTTGCAAATAAGCAAGCAGACACTACTTTGCATAAAAAGGAATGAAATCTATATGTTTAGTAATATTAAAGAGTAATATAGGTAGATTATGTAGACAAAAGTCAAGTGACAGAGCTGTGGAAAAAAACCAATAACTACTTTTTGTAAAATCAAGTCATCCAGCTGCTGAACTACCTTTAATAGTTTGAGATATACCATACAGCACTGCACTATGGTTGTCCCGGAAATAGATAATCTTCAAGTACTTCTGTATTGAAAGGTTTGGTTTTTATTCTGTATTTATTTAAGATCATGACTCAGAGATATGGAAAAGAAAAATGAAACTCTCATCTGTCGTAGTTTCTTTTCAAAGAAAGCAGTTATAAATGTTTTTTGAAGGATCGTCTGTCTTTGTGTACTGCCAGAATGAAATGTTCTTTTTTTTTTCCCCCAAGGTTGTCTGATGCACATAAAATGCTGGGCAAAACAGTAATATGTACATTCAAATAATTAAAAAATATCCTCACTTAAAAATATCCTTATGAGGTATAAAATATTAATAGATGTGTTTCTGTGTTTTTCCCAGAACAGAAGCATCACCTTGTAAGTCTTCAGGCTGGCAGAACTGTTCAGCTTTGCTTTGTGATTCTCACAGCCTTAAAGGCCACATGTATGATCTGGCAAGAAAAAAGAAACATGTCTATATTGGTATATAATAGTTTCCCTCTGTGATAAATTCTTTGAATGAAGACATCAATGGCTTTGGATACAGGAGAATCAATACAGGGAAAAAAAATGGTTGTTCCAAACACACAGTGAGAGAATAGTGACAGTTTATGTTTGATAAAAGGACCAACAGCTTGTGAGTGAAACCCTGCCCTAAGGTAAAATGAGCAATACTAGAATAATAAGGTTCTGGTGAGGACACACACAGAAGGATGTCTGTTTAAAAAGAAATACAGTTTTCAAGTTAGACTACTTGCTAAAAATGGAGTAAATCTGACTTAAAAAATTGTCTAGATAAATAATTTTTCTGATTTTATTTCATGCAACAAATTAATCACAGGAAAAAAGACAAAAATCTCCTTCACACAGACAAAATCTTAGTTTCTTCTCACCTGCCAAACCATTCTGATTTCTGGAAGTTACTTATTTTCTGTGTGCAAAGAAGAGACTTAATCCCCCTTCTTTTTAGGTATGTTTCTCAGACTGTAGGCTGTTATGCACAGGTAAAAGGAAGTTACTTTGCACAAATGTTTATCAGAACAAACAACTTTTAAGTTATTAAAAACCTTTCTGTGTTCTCACGGTTTTGACTATCTGTTGCCAAAAAGACTGTTGAATATGTTCTGGCATTTGCTATATATTACAGCTATTCCTGTAGCAATGCACAGGATTCTCAAAGAAAACTATGACTCTGTGCCATTGCCTTAACACAGATGTCATTAAGACTTATTGGTGTATCTCAGATACAGCATTGAACTGTCAGATTTCACCCAGATCGAAGCCACCGAGGTGAAGGGCTACGGAGCGAAGGATCGCGCCGGGGGAGCCTTCCCGACGCGGCCAAACCGCGAAGGCGGCAGCACAGGGAGCGAGAGAGTGCCCCAGCTTCCCCCCGCGACCCCCGGCCGGCGGAGCGGGCTCCTGACGAGCGGCAGCTCTGACTCAGCGTGGGCGGGGCCCAGAGCGGCGGCGGCCAAAACCCCTCGCCTACAAGAGCAGGCCCCGGGAGCGCGAGCGACCCGCAGCGCGGCGAACAGGGCGGGGCACGTCAGGAGGGCGTAGAGCGTCAGTTTGCGCGGGCAGGGCGTGCAGGGGAGGGCGTGCCGGGGAGGGCGTGCCGGGGAGGGCGTGCCGGGGAGGGCGTGCCGGGGAGGGCGTGCCGGGGAGGGCGTGCCGGGGAGGGCGTGCCGGGGAGGGCGTGCGGGCGGCTTACAGTACAAGTGGCCATCGTCCTCCCAGAGGAGGCTCAGCCATGGTCGCCACTCGGCTGAAAACCGGGGCCAGAAAGACTGTGGCGACACAGACGGAGCTCCCGCTCAGGCACGCGGCTGTCCAAGTATCCGGCTGCAGAGAGTGCCTGAGCCTGTCGGTTGTACCAGAGACCGACGGGGACACTACCTGCGTGCGGTGCGACCAGGTCAGCGACCTGCTCAGCCTGGTGGCAGAGCTGAAAGAGGAAGTGGAGAGGCTGAGGAGCATCAGGGAGTGTGAGAGGGAGAGAGATTGGTGGAGCCACACCCTGGCGGCCCTGAAGCAGGGGCAGCTGGTGGAGGCTCCACAAGCAGCAGGAGATCCCCTGTCCTCTTGCTGCCCGGCAGAAGGAGAGGACCTAAGAGATGAGGGGAAATGGAAGCAGGTCCCTCCTCGGAGAGGTCGGCGAATTCCCTCCCGGCCTCCCTCACTGTCCCAGCTGCCCTTACACAACAGGTATGGGGCTCTGGAACATGAGGGACAGGAACATGAGGACCCTGACGAAGGTCCGTCCGAGGGGGTGCCTAGGGTGAGTCAACGAGCCCCACGCATCAAGACGTCCTTAGTTAAGAAAAAGAGGAGGGTGATTGTTGTAGGTGACTCCCTCCTAAGGGGTACAGAGGGCCCAATATGTCGACCAGACCCAACTCACAGGGAAGTCTGCTGCCTCCCTGGGGCCTGGGTGAAAGACATCACCAGAAAACTCCCTGGTCTGGTTCGGCCCACTGATTACTACCCGCTGTTGGTCATGCAGGTTGGCAACGATGAGGTTGTGCTAAGAAGCCCAAAGGCAGTCAAAAAGGACTTGAGAGCACTGGGGCGACTGGTCAATGGAGCGGGAGCACAGGTAGTGTTTTCGTCAATCCCTTCGGTGACGGGGAAGAACGCTGAAAGGAACAGGAAAGCACACCTGATCAACACGTGGCTTAGGGGCTGGTGCCGTCGTCAGAATTTTGGGTTTTTTGACCACGGGGTAGTTTATACGGCACCGGGCCTACTCGCAGCTGATGGAGTGCAACTGACGTCGAGGGGCAAAAGGATTCTTGCTCATGAGCTGGCAGGCCTCATTGAGAGGGCTTTAAACTAGATTTGGAGGGGGGAGGGGATAAAACCAGGCTCACTAGAGTTGAACCTAGGGATAGGTTCAACGTGCCAGAGTTGAAATCGATAGCCCAGCTCAGGTGCATCTACACCAATGCACGCAGCATGGGCACCAAACAGGAGGAGCTGGAAGCCATTGTGCAGCACGACAGCTATGACGTAGTTGCCATCACAGAAACATGGTGGGATGCTTTTCATGATTGGAGTGCTGCAATGGATGGCTATAAGCTCTTCCGAAGGGATAGGCAGGGAAGGAGAGGCGGTGGGGTGGCTCTGTACGTTAGGGAGTGTTTTGATTGCATAGAAATCAAAGATTGTGAAGACCAAGTAGAGTGCTTGTGGGTAAGGATGAGGGGGAAGGCCAATGAGGCAGATATCCTGCTGGGAGTCTGTTACAGGCCACCCAACCAGGATGAAGAGACGGATGAGACATTCTGTAAGTGACTGGCGGAGGTCTCGCATTCGCTGGCCCTTGTTCTTGTGGGGCACTTCAACGTACCGGACATCTGCTGGAAGTTTAACACGGCAGAGAGGAAACAGTCTAGGAGGTTCCTGGAGTGTGTGGAGGATAACTTCCTGACACAGCTGGTGAGTGAGCCCACCAGGGGAGATGCCTTACTGGACCTGCTGTTTACAAACAGAGAAGGACTGGTGAGAGATGTGGTGGTCGGAGGCTGTCTTGGGCTTAGCGACCACGACATGATAGAATTCTCGGTTGTGAGGGAAGTAAGTACAGGGGTCAGCAAAACTGCTATCATGGACTTCCGGAGGGCAGACTTTGGCCTGTTCAGGTCACTGGTTGAGAGAGTCCCTTGGGAGACAGTCCTGAAGGACAAAGGGGTCCAGGAAGGCTGGACAGTCTTCAAGAAGGAAATCTTAAAGGCGCAGGAGCAGGCGGTCCCCATGTGCCGTAAGAAGAGCTGGCGGGGAAGGCGACCGGCCTGGCTGAACAGGGAGATTTTGCTGGGACTCAGGGAAAAGAGGAGAGTTTATCACCTCTGGAAGAAGGGGCAGGCAACTCACAAAGAGTACAAGGATCTCGTTAGGTCAAACAGGGACAAAATTAGAAAGGCAAAAGCCCAGCTAGAGCTCAGTCTGGCCACAGTCGTAAAGGATAATAAAAAATGTTTTTACAAATATATTAACAACAAAAAGAGAGGCAAGGAGAATCTCCATCCCCTACTGGATATGGCGGAGAACATTGTCTCCAAGGGCGAGGACAAGGCTGAGGTACTTAATGCCTTCTTCGCCTCAGTCTTTAATAGCCAGTCCAGGTATCCACAGGATATTCAGCCCCCTGAGCTGGAAGACGGGGATGGAGAGCACAATGTACTCCTCATAATCTGGGAGGAAGCAGTCAAGGACATGCTAAGCCACCTGGACACCCACAAGTCTATGGGGCCTGATGAGATCCACCCGAGAGTACTGAGAGAGCTGGCGGAGGAGCTTGCCAAGCCACTCTCCATCATTTCTCAGCAGTCCTGGTTACCAGGGGAGGTCCCAGAAGACTGGAGGCTTGCCAATGTGACGCCTGTCTACAAGAAAGGCCGGAAGGAGGATCCTGGGAACTACAGGCCTGTCAGCCTGACCTCTGTACCAGGGAAGATTATGGAGCGGTTGGTCTTGAGAGTGCTCACAGGGCATCTGCAGGACAACCAAAGGATCAGGCCCAGCCAGCATGGGTTCATGAAAGGCAGGTCCTGCTTGACCAACCTGATCTCCTTCTATGACCAGGTGACCCGCCTAGTGGATGAGGGAAAGGCTGTGGACGTTGTCTACCTGGACTTTAGTAAAGCCTTTGACAGTGTCTCCCACAGCATTCTCCTGGAGAAACTGGCGGCTCATGGCTTAGACGGGTTTACTCTTCGCTGGGTGAGGAACTGGCTGGATGGCCGAGCCCAGAGAGTTGTGGTGAACGGCGTTAAATCCGGCTGGCGGCCGGTCACAAGCGGTGTTCCCCAGGGCTCGGTTCTGGGGCCAGTCTTATTCAATATCTTTATTGATTGTCTGGATGAGGGAATTGAGTGCTCCCTCAGTAAGTTTGCAGATGACACCAAGTTGGGTGGGAGTGTTGATCTGCTGGAGGGTAGGAGGGCTCTGCAGAGGGATCTGGACAGGCTGGATCGATGGGCAGAGGCCAACTGTATGAGGTTTAATAAGGCCAAGTGCAGGGTCCTGCACTTTGGCCACAACAACCCCATGCAATGCTATAGGCTTGGGGAGGAGTGGCTGGAGAGCAGCCCGGCAGAAAGGGACCTGGGGGTGCTGGTTGACAGCCGGCTGAATATGAGCCGGCAGTGTGCCCAGGTGGCCAAGAAGGCCAACAGCGTCCTGGCCTGTATCAGGAATAGTGTGGCCAGCAGGAGTAGGGAAGTGATTGTGCCCCTGTACTCGGCACTGGTGAGGCCGCATCTTGAATACTGTGTTCAGTTTTGGGCCCCTCACTACAAGAAGGATGTTGAGGTGCTGGAGCGTGTCCAGAGAAGGGCAACGAAGCTGGTGAGGGTCTGGAGCACAAGTCTTATGAGGAGCGGCTGAGGGAACTGGGATTGTTTAGTCTGGAGAAGAGGAGGCTGAGAGGAGACCTTATCGCTCTCTACAACTACCTGAAAGGGGGTTGTGGCGACGAGGGTGTTGGTCTCTTCTCCCAAGTAACTAGTGATAGGACAAGAGGAAATGGCCTCAAGTTGCGCCAGGGGAGGTTTAGATTGGATATTAGGAAAAATCTCTTCACTGAGAGGGTGGTCAGGCATTGGAACAGGCTGCCCAGGGAGGTGGTGGAGTCGCCATCTCTGGAAGTGTTCAAAAAACGTGTGGATGTGGCGCTTCAGGACATGGTTTAGGGGACATGGTGGTGCTGGATTAATGGTTGGACTTGATGATCTTAAAGGTCCTTTCCAACCTAGTGATTCTGTGATTCTGTGATAACCATGTCATTTTGGAAGCCAAGAAGAGTACTCTAGGGAGTCTCAAATGACTTTTGTTTAGGCAGCTGAAGCTTGTCCAAGTGACAGGAGATACTGAAGGGAAGAGAAGGAAAGTCATTTTCAAATTTCAAAGCAGGCCAGAAGCAGTATTGAATCCCTTTGAATGTAGGTTTCTTGATCCTTCAGACACAGTCATAATTTTCCTAGGAATTCCTTGCTATATTTATATGTATCAACAATATTCATTCAAATGTGTTAAGTATGAATTTATCTGTTATTTTGCAGCTGTTTCCCTCATATCTCTCATAATACAATACACAATATCAAGAATCTATTGAGGAAATTACATTACTTCCTTCTAAGGATCTTGCTTCCTGTACTACTCATCTGTTTAACCATTAGGTTTTAAAAAAACTCAACAATTGTCACACATACATTAAAGATGATAATTGTGAGAAGAGCAGCATTTAACTTAGCTAAGGACTTTAGTATATATGTTAGCTGCACAAATGTACTATTATTAGAAAAGTAATCATGTGCCCAGCTGTTTTATTACCAATGGAACACCAACCAATATAAAAGTGTGTGCTTTCTTTTACCAGTGTCATATTTCACTTTTTATTATTCTGTCACTATGTTTTTACACAGAAAGCATAAAAACTGTGATAGAACAAACTATTTCACTAAAGCGAAAGAAACAGACATATCTATATTGTCTAATGTAGCTTAGACAACACTTAGAATAATGCCTGTATCTCAGAGCAATTTGGGTTGGCAGAAAGTCTTTTAGAAGAATGCAATTAAACAAGTAAAAAAATTATGCCAGTGATATACAGTAAATATATATCTATGGCATGACTTTCTGACTATATAATGAAGTAAAAGAATGCAGTACAAGATTCTCACTAAAGCTAAACCAAGCATTCAAAAATGATTGTCCTTCTAGTGATAAGCTAGATCCCCAACTGATTAAAAATTGCATTGTTCTTTTAGCTTTTTAACAATTGAATAAATCACAGAACAGTATAAAATGGACTAAAAAGTATCATATTAGGGAAGATCAATGATATGGACAACAAAAAATGACAGCTAATTAGTCTGTTTTTAAAGACAGCCTCACAGTTTCTAGAATAAAGCATGTGCCAAGAACAGAAAAGAGGTGTGGAGATTCAAGTAATCCTACAGTTTGTTGCCCTCCAGGTATCCAAATTACTGTTCAAAATCAGTCACACTGCAAAGGTCAGGAACAGGAAAGGTGGTCCCATCACGAGTGCTGAATCTTGAGTTCAGTGGATGCCACAGAGAATTGCACAGAGCTGTTATTTGGCTGACATGCAGTTAGCTGTAGCAGCTGTAAAGCACACAGGTAAATTGGATTTTTAAATGGGTAAATGCCTATTAAAGTATAGATTAGCTTAGATGTGATATGTTAATGTAGTAGTTTGATTTATAGCCTAAATACCATGTTTTCAGTCAATACAGAGGAATTATTGTACTAAAGACTTCTAAATAAAGGTAGATTTATTATTTTTTTTAGTTAGGAATGTAAATTTATTTATGAATCCTTTTAGATTTTATAAATATATGTCATATATTTGTTATATAAGTGTATGGTTAACTGACTTCAGAGTCTACATCCAATGTTCAAAATTGTGTTAATTACTTACAAACTTAAAATCCATTGTGACATGCTTTCAGACATGCTTTTTAAAAAATTGGATTCCTTACTCTTTTGATTAATTTTTTCTTCTTTCCTCCTGAATTTCCTTACTTCATTACATATCGCTTTTGGGTTTTGTTGCTGTTCCTTTTTTTCCTATCATTATCTTCTTGTACTCCTCTGATCTGCTTGTCTCCACTTTTCTCAGTTCTTGGAGCTGTTGGACATCAGAAAGCTTTCCATTAAAGCAATTACAGCAACAACAATTAAAATTTTTCCAGTCTTTTCCTTCGCTGGGTCCCAGCTAGCCAGGTGGAAGAGCAAATTCCGTGATGTGACAGTTTCCTCCTTTTTGTTCTACTATGTTCTACAAAGATTCATTCCTTTCTCTCGTTAGATCACTCTCTCCTATTATTCATATCAAACAACAATAGTAAAGCCTTTTTGTGTAAAGCCTGTTTTATAGTGAGCTGTGATTGCTCCTAAATTATATAAGCTCCTCATCTGAAAGAAGGGAACTAGAATCGCACAACAGAGAAAAATTAGTATCAGTATGTCTAGAACAAGCAGTCCCCTTCCTTGCACCTAAAGGTGCAAGATTCTTTTGGCAAGAATTCAGCAAACACTGAGTGGGAAGAATTCTCCATGAACTTGAGGTGAAGCAGTTTTATGAAGGATTCTGCCACACTGTTCATTTTGCCACCCTTTATATGAGGTCATGCCTCACCAAATTATCTGCTTTAGTGATTTTCACTGTTTTGAAATTAGTATATATTTATCATTTTCTAATATCATAGAATCATAGAATAGTTTGGGTTGGAAGGGACCTTTAACGGTCATCTAGTACAATCCCCCTGCACAAAGGGACATCTTTAACTAGAGTAGGTTGCTCAGAGCCCTGGTCCAACCTGACATTGAATGTTTCCAGGGATGGGGATATGATATGACGTATTCATATTATCTTTGCGTATTAAGATCTGCTGATCTTCTAAGGTGTAGAGCTAATCTGACGTGTAGGTTTGGTTTTGGTTTTTTTTTTTCTGAAGTAATCAATTAAGAGATCTTTTTATGCAGGAAAAATAGGATTATAACAAGAAATAGCTGTTAGATAATATAATTATATATATTATAAAAGTAAATATAATAAATAATCAATTAATAATTAATGATCAAAATTAAATATTAAATATTAATATAGATATAATATATTAAGTTTATTATAAAATAAATAGATTTATTTTCAGAAGATTTCAATTTAAAACATTATTTAGATATTATAAATATCTTCTTGAGATATAGTTTTGAGTTTTGAACAAGCAATGAATCAACATTTCATATTCTCCACAGTTAGATTATTTCCAAACAAGAATACTTCATGCAAAGTAATTAAAGCCTTTCCTATAAATAGATATTTATGATGATAAAAAGTGCAAAAAAAATTAAGAACAAACAATGAATGCATGTGCCCCATCTATGAAACTTTATCTTTGTTGCAGTCCCTATCTGTAAATTAATGGATTATGCTTTTGTAGTATGACTTTGATTCCAGAAATGCCTGTGCATGTAAGCAGCTTTATTCATATAAGAATCCCCATTGATTTCAAATTATCCATAGAATAAATATTTGCCAGATCAAGAGCTAAAGTAAAAAGTTATCTTTCTCATCTATACTAAGTAATATTAATGCAGAAATGTTAGTAATACTTCATTGCAAATAATCTAAAGCAAATTTTAACTTTTTAGCCTTAAGATGCTATAACAAGAAGTAGTAAATTATAATTATAAATTAGTAACATTATTAACACTAGTTAGTTTTCAAATAAATATTCACTCATTAGGATAGTGCTACATTTGCTGAAGTTGTTTCGTTAATTGTCATTGTATGAGACTATAAATGAAATCTATGTTATCTCTTTTCCCCTTGTATGTTTTTTAATTAAATCTGTTGTAGAAGAAATACATAAGTCACTTTATGAAGATGAGGTCAGAAATCTAGAAAAACATACAGTGGCCTCTATTGCTATATGTTTTGCACATATAACATTCAGCTCCCTGTATCAACAACAGGGATCCTGTATTGATATACAGGGACAATCAGAGAGCAACTGCCACTGTTACTTAGGAGTTAATTACTTAGAGTGACCTACTGTCACTCTACTTTAGGGATGTAGATTCTGAACTTTACAATAATGAAGCAGGAGCAGCACAGGGGGTGGTAGTGGGATGATACATCTTCTGAGGTGTTTTACATTAAAGTCTGATGTATTTCTTTATTTGGGCATGCAAGGCTGTTACATACATTCTGGACAGGCTGAATTTTGCCAGACTAGAGAAAAGAAAGAAATTAGAGTACATAGGTGTCTAAAACCACCATATGTCAAAATTGAACACAGTCCAGCAGATAAAAAACAATATTCTGTTAAGCTAACCAGGCTATTTTTTGTATTTTTTAGCTTAGAAGTGAATTACTTACAGAGCTAAGTTTTTCTCTAACACTTTTGAGAGAGCAATCTGGACCATCATAGCTATTTCTCTGACATTTAATATAATTTTGTTCACGAAGTCTGAATTTTTCTGACTATAAGTTATTACACAACATTTGTAAAATCATTATTGTGGTGGCCTATTCAATACCTGCAAAGCAAAAGATGAGCACTAAGTTCGCCAAATACGTGAGTATCATACAATAAATATAATTTTATTCTGAAAAGGTGTATTTTCTCTTCTGTATGACATTATTGATAGTTATTTATTATACATAAATGGTTACCATTCCAATAGAGACAGTGTGACCTTATAATTTTCAGTGGCTTTAGAAAAAGTCTATTGTCCCAATGTTTCTTATTCGCAGTAAATCCCCAGCCTCACTTCCAGAAGAGTAAGCACAGCTGTTCCAAGACTCCTAGTCCTCAAAATTCTCCTCCCTATATGCCTTTTTCTTTTTCCACTAGAAGAGACTTCTTAAAAAACTTCAGTAGCCTCCTCTTCACTCATTTATCTCTATGTATATCCTCTCTGCCCCGCAAAAAAGCTTTCTGTGATATTGTGAGATTAGGTGTCCTTTCATTAAGCACATTTTTTCTTACATGGCAATTAAGTCCTTCTTTTCATAAATCAAACTTTACTACTAGGAATCCTCTTCACTTTCCAACCTGTTTTTCTGTGTCTTCTAGTAAACACGTAATATGTGTATCTATATACTGCCTTTCCTTGCTGCTCTTTTGCTACATTCACTACTTGTGTCTAAACTACATTAGATTTTAAGCAACTTAATATCTATATGTAATATCTTAATATTACAGCTTTTTTCTGTAAGAAAAGCTGCCTGAGGGTGTTTTTGATCCTGACTAGGGGTTTTAACCATTAAAGGTCAGACAATATTAATTAAAAACAAACTTACTTTCTTTTCATGCAGTGATATCATGAAGTATTGGCAGCTGATCTCTACTCTCCAGAGGACATGCTCTGCTGTCATTCTGGTTAGTCACTTCCCTAATTTAAGGGCAATCTCCTCCAGCTTACTTAATTACCTCAAAGGAGTAGACAAATAGTTTTCAGGACAATCCTCAGATTAATGTAGTTATATAAACATTTGTTTAATTTATTATATAATCATTGAGTTAATTAACTAACTAATTATCAGAAGACAGATCTCAACCCTCATAATGAAAAACTGAAATTTTGCATTCTTTCAATGATCATCCAGTAAAATGTTGATGTAGAGTGAGCTTGCAAGCCTTAGAAGGGAAAATGGGAAAAAAAGCTGGACATGAACCAGCAATGTGTGCTCGCAGCCCAGAAGGCCAACTGTATCCTGGGCTGCATCCAAAGAAGCATGACCAGCAGGTGGAGGGAGGTGATTCTGCTCCTCTACTCCACTTTGGTGAGAGCCAACCTGGAGTCCTGCATGCAGCTCTGGAGCCCTCAGCACAAGAAAGACATGGACCTGTTGGAGTGGGTCCAGAGGAGGACCACAGAAATGATCATCAGCATGGAACACCTCTCCTTTGTGGAAGGTGGAAAGGCTGTGAGAGTTGCGGTTGTTGAGTCTGGAAAAGAGAAGGCTCCGGGAAGACCTCTTGCAGCCTTCCAGTACTTAAAGGGGGCCTATAAGAAAGATGGGGACAGACTTTTTAGCAGGGCCCTTTGCAATAGGACAAGGGGTAATGGTTTTAAACTCAAAGAGGCTAGATTTCAACTAGATATAAGGAAGAAATTTTTCACAGTGAGGGTGGTGAATCTGGCACTGTTTGACCAGAGAGGTGGTAGATGCCTCATTCCTGGAAACATTCAAGGTCAGGCTGGACGGGCCTCTGAGCAACGTGATGTAGTTGATGTCCCTGCTCATTGCAGGAGGGTTGGACTAGATGACCTTTAAAGGTCCCTTCCAACCCAAAGTATTCTATGATGCTGTGATTCTGTGATTCTATGATTCCCACTGTGTACATAACACTGCCAAGATCACAGCTAAATCATATCCCTAAGCACCACCTGCACCTAAACACTTGCAGGGATGGTGACTCAAGTGACAGAGAAAAACATGTGACATCACATAATGTAACAATACTACATCTTATATGTGAATGTATGTAAAATGGAGATAGGTTAGGTTTTGCTTTGGGTTTTTTTGCTTTTTAAGATTTAAGTTGTTTTTGTTTGTCATGTGGCAGCAGTGGAAAAGTTGATATTTGAAATACCAGTCTAGCAGAAACAAAGATGACTGAAATCTGTACTTTCTTCTGCCTTCAATCATATCCTGTGCACTAAATTATTTCATCATAAAGCCAGGACACAATGAACCTCATTGATTAAAACTGCATTTTGTGTAGGTATTGTATACCACAACTTTCTAAGATTCATTGTCCATTTTAAATTCAGACAATGTGCAAATTGCCCAGCACTGAGGAAAATGAACATAAAGCAAAAATGTGTAGCTAAATATTGAATTACTCTTCATGGTATTGAAAGCACAAAATAATATTGGCAATACAACAAATCTTATAGATAAAAATACCTTGATTTTGGGAAAGAATAGGATGAAAAAAATAATGAAGTACTTATGTATTCATTAACAATAACTCTCTTGCAAGATCATTTACTTTAACAAACCCAGAAAGCCAACAATGAACAAAGGAAATATTGAACTAAGAAACGGTATGTTTCAGAAACATTCCCAAATGCTTTATAGGAGATTGGGTACGGGGTTAGATTTTATGCTCCTCAGATTTACTCTTTTTTTTTGACAAATTTTTGGGTGGAATTCTGTTTGTACAGAATAAGAATTATACCTGGAAGTCCATTTTAAGAATTAATTTTCACACTGATCACCTATAAACATCAATTTCTCTATTAGTAACAGAAGACTCTGTTACTGAGAGTTATATTTTACAGCAAACTGCAGACATAAGTCTTGTCTTTACAACCACTTTATTTCTTTCACAAAATGATAAGCCTTTCAACTTAACTTCTATCTCACACCACTAAGCAGATGATCTTGTTTGTCTTTAGTGTTCCTTCCTATTTACTGTAGTCTTTTCCAATTATATTCAGCAAAATATACATGGCACTTACCATTAGGGCAGAAGGGAGATTTACAGTGATGTTTCCTTTAATAAATGTAGTGCTATGGTTTTGTCATTATTTGCAAATAACTTCTCAATTCCTCCAAATATTTAAAAACTTACAGACAGATCTACTTCCCTTACAAATAAGTCAGGAACTATCTAGCACTTACTGTACTTGTTGCTCATAATGCTATGTTTTTATGTCTCTTCCATTTCATGAATTCTACTGCTCCCTATGGATGGCACTTCAAGATAGCTGCAAAACATACTGGTTTACATTGCAAATGTTCTACACTTTCCTCCCACAATGTTGCCTGCAAACAAATGTTGTACCGTCTCCAATATCTGAGAGATGATAAAGATTGATGCAAAGCAAATGAAGCAGATAGCACCTCATTTAAAATTTAGCTACCTTTACAACACAGTTCTGTACTGTACCATTTATAAATGTGAGATAGAAAGCTGAAAGGGACAGTAGTCGTCTTTTACTGTGGAATGACCATTTAGCAATATGAAGCATGGAACATCTCTCAGTCAGTCTTGCAGCTAATAAATTGGTAGATGAGACATAGCTGAGAACCTGTTACAAATTGACAAAACAAATGTGGAATAAAGCAATCAATTCCTTAAAAATCTGCCTATTTACCTATATGAAAAAAACAGTCAATATAAAAATTCTGTACAAAACACTAAAACAACCTTGAAAGTTCTAGCAATTATAAACATCTTCTTTCTACAAAAAACACACAACATAATTTTACATCAGCTTTGGCAGAAAATAAGTGAAAACAGAACAATTAACTGAAAGTGATGGCTCACCTTACTAAGGAGAGTATTCAATTAGTTATGTGCAAACAAAAAACCACTCTTGATTTGAATGCACCAATAATTTTGGCCTAATTTTCCAGCGTTTAAAGCAAACATAAAATTGTTAATAGAGTGAAACTTTAGCTGATAATAAAAATGTTTTCAGAATGGTTTATTACATACTTAAAATATATAATTCTGAAACAAAATCAGTATAAATACTTTTTTGAGTCTTTTGAGGAATATGTGGCAAAAGCAAAATAGATAGCTAGTAAATGTTCAAGATAGCATCAAATAAAAGAAATAGGGAGTAAGAAAGTGTCTTAACTGTGACAGAACTAACTGTAAGAAAATGTACTTTGATCTTTCTATGTACACAGAAAAGATAAAAAACAAGTTTCCTTTCTTTTCCCTATATTAACATCATCAGATACCTTCAACTTAAGAGTATTAAAGTGGAAAAAGAAATCTCTTATTTATTAAGGTTGTGGGTGCGTTTGGCGTTTTATTGGAGTGGGAGGTTTAAACATAGATTGGTAAAGAAAAATATGAGGTTTCACTATTCTTAAAATAGTTTTAATATAGCATGAAAAAGTTTTAATTTATTCAACTGAAGAGTCACGGTTATTGAAGTTTAACAATCTGGTAGCAGATGGCCTCTTAGTCCGCCAGAAAAAAATCATAACAAATCAAGGGGACAACGAGTTAAATTAGAAATAAGGCAAGAAATAGAAAGAAGGTAAGAATAGAAATAAAGTTAGAAAAAAGGTTAAAAATATTTTTATTCAGTGTAATGAAGGCCACTGATAATGGCCTTGACATCCTGTTCCACTGTTTCCAGAATGAAAAATTTAAGTTAATGAGTTTAAATTTTTTTCCCCCTAAAGAGGAATGTTTCAGTATGTATAAGGATAAACAAAAAAAAATGGCTATAATGGAACTATTTTTTTTTCCTGGGAAAAAATAAAATAAAATAATATCTTCTAACAATATAAGAATTTGTCCAAAATTTTTATTCTCAGGCCATTTAAAACTTTCTGTTTCAGTCTTATCTGACATGAAGCCAGATGTAGAAAACTCAAAATCCTTTGCAAAATGGAAACGATTTACTCTATTCAGCTTTCAGTAATTTACTTAATACTATTGCCAAGAGTAGAAAATATTCCCTATGAAACATAAATATGCATACATGAACAAACCTGAAATGAGAACTCATGTGCAGAACGCTCTTGCTAAATAACAGAGGAACTAGAAAAACATTTACAAAATGTATGAATGTAGTTTGCCTCTGTAATAGTGTGAGTTTTTGTGTATATTTTACACTTTAATCCCCACATAGAATATAATAATACAACTGAAAATAAAGGGTAATTTTAACTTTGTAAAGCATCATCTGTTTCTTACATAGGTGGAGAACATGGAAAGGAGATGGATAAAGACTGGTTGGAGAATGTTGCTTAGAAAAATTACTCTTCCCTATCTTGAGCACAAAAGAGACACCAAAATATATAAAAATTGAGTTGTAATATTTTGGTGTAAGAAAAAATGCTTGGATGAATTATTACCTTACAATCAATTTAGATGTCCATTTATTCCAAGATACTGGGACAATAGAATAACAGTATCAAAAACAAAAACTTGTTATTTATAATCAGTTGTCAGTGATGACAATTGACGAATAATATTCTGTACTTGAATTGTTTCAATTTCAAACTAAAAGTCTTGGGTTTGTTTTTCCTCAAAATTTTAATATTGCTGAAACAGTCTTTTCTATTTTTATTCTAAGTACTAAACCAGTAGTATTGTATGCTGATCAGGTGCGTGCAAAATACATTTATGTTACAAATGTCTGATTACTGTAGCTACAATTATAGGCCTCACTTGAAAAAGTGTACTGAGTATGTTTTCTATTTCATAAAAATCATATCTCCTTATTAACAAAAGAATCTTCCACTGAAAAATCACCTTCATTTACCATGTAAGTACTTTTAAAGAATTTGATCAATCAAATTTAAACAGTAGCTCCATGGCTTACCTCTTGAAATGCTGAATGATTGTAGTCTAAATGAGAATATGACCTAACCAAGTCCAGAATCAAATCTGAGCTTTAATTGCTTAAATCATCTTAATTATCTAGTGTTTCATGCATGCAAAAAAAAAAAAAAAAAAAAAAATCTGAACATACTTTAGCATTTAGCTTATTAGGAATGCACATAAACTCAATGGATTTGGTTAACATTAATAAAATTAAGTATGGTTATAGTATTCAAAATCTCAGGGCTTGACATGAACTTGCACAGACTATATTCAGCATGGTTTTGAGATGTAGGCTTCTGCAGGTTTCATGCACTTTAAAAGCAATAAGCCTATTCAGTGTCCATAAGCTTACTATGGTAATGATGGTCATGGTTTTCTCTGAGCCTGTCCTGTAGCATTTTGCTGAGACAGTGGGATGGGAGATATTAAAAGAGGGAAGATTTTAATTAAAGGAGGGAAGCTTTCCGAAACCTTGACTTTATAAACTAGATTTAAGTTTTCCTGATTCAGACAGAAATGGTACCAGTTTCAATGTACCTAATTGTCTGCATAGCTCACAATGTCAAAACTTAGACATAAGGAATTCAGGGAAAACTGGAGCCCAGCATACCAGTTTAAGTACCAACATAACTTTTCTGTTCTAGATACCGTATGACCGTGGCTTACTATGATCATTATAAGCCATATCATCTCTCTATGTATTAAGTTTTTCTTGTTGAAATAAACATAATGAATTAAATGGTTTTATGTAAAAATATATAATTTAAAAAACACTTGGGTAATTTCACATCATGTGTAAAAATGTCTGTCTCTATTTTTTTTATTTTTTTGCCAATGAAAAATCTTTGCCAAAAGAGAAATTTACAACAGTATCAAATACAACTCTGAGATCTACTCCTATAAGACTTCACAAGAGCAAAGATCAGTTCCCTTTCTATCTGCCCATACCATTTAATAGTAATTAAAGTTCAATTAAATTCAGTAGGATAACTTATGTTAATAACTGTCCATGTGCAGATGTACAAGAAGTTGAAGATGAAAACACTCACTTTTAAAATATTTTTTTTTTTTTACTATAGCTTGTATGTATTTACATTTAATCTAACAACAGAATGAACGTACTACAAACACACATATAGTTTAGTGGAAATATTGCAGACTGAGTCCTGCCAACTTATTTGGGATCGGCTTTCACAGTTATATGTTAGAAATGTCTTTTACTGAAATTAATGAGTCCACTTGTCAAGATTAAGAGTGACTGATGTGACACAGTAGAGTTTGCCCACCAGCACAGTAAGGTTATTTCATCCCACTTTACTGAAAAATAAACAGTACTGGTAAAGGTAAGCAGATCTTCAGTTTCTATGGTGTGCATTATGTAAGGCCAATTGCATGATCTGCCTATACACAAACACCATTTCTATTGTTTTCCACAATGCATTTTTTCCATGCCAAATAAAGAAATTCATCCTGAAACAGAGACAATATTCCACCATTTCTCAAATCACATGTGTAGCTGAAGAAAATAGATAGCAGGTGTAATAGATTGTACACTAAAGGTAGGATAATTCAGTAGAGTATGCTTTCTTTTATGTTCAAAAAGCAGAGACTGGTATTTCTGATTCAGTCCCTTCACTCCTTCAAAGCAGAAAAAAGAATTCATTATTTGTAATATACATCATGATGTAAACATGTCTTATACATGTTTCAGCCCACTGGGCTTGGAAGATTGCCCTATTAGAATGGAAATGCAGATTTGTGCTTTCTGTTATATTAAATGCCTCTGAGTGTACTTTACTTATTATTGGTTGTCTAAAAAAGAGCCCCTACCTTCTGTTTTCCACCAGCTCAGCTCATCCAGATCAGGAAGTATCCTTTCCATAATGTGCATAAACAAAAAAACAAAACCAGAAACACACTGAAAAAAAATTCTATACAATATTATATGCTTTCCCTTTTATCTGTTATTTTCCCTACAGAAAGTTTTGTTCTTACCTACTATTATTTTTTTACAATCAAATTGTATTGATTAACACTAGAAATTAAAGCTTTACAATAGTTTTCAGTCAGAGAAATAGTGATGGTGTTCTGGATGTCCTGCTCTTGGTATAGGACAAAAATTACTCAATGACTGTGACAACCGCACCAAAATTGGCACTTCTTTAGTTCACAGATCTCTAAAAGAGAAATACTTTATAAATTGTTCAGTGCTTTCAGAACACAGCAAAGTATGCTTTGAAAATGAAACAGAAATACAGATTTATTGGGAGTGAGGTGATTCTAGAATATGTTTAGTTTATTTTGTAAGACATGTATTCAATGAATGTTAACAACTTTCATTACCATCATTTGCATGGTGAATGTTAAATATCTTCAATCTCCTGCAGAACTCTACTTCATAGAATAGAAAAAAATCTCTAGTTCATATACAGTTTCCCTTTACCTTCACAGGAAATAAGTTTAAGGATGGGGATAGAAAAGGTTTAGGATTAGGGCTAAAAGTATATTGTGAGGAAATCCAAGCAATTGGTTGGACTAAACTTTTCAGTTCTCCTCCAGTTGTAGGAAATAGGATAGCTAGATGTTTATCAAGATTTCTTCGGAGATGTTTTCCCTCCTGACAGAATGATTCTTTTTCCACATCACTCAGAGATTCAGGTGGACAGTGAACGTTCTCCACAAATCACTCAGCTGCAAAACTGAACTAAATTTATGCTTTGCTTCTTCCTACTTTGCTACAGGGCTTATTGAAGCCTTCCTAACTCTATACTCCTCCTTCTTCTACTGTCACTTGCTGTGATACAAATTGTTTATAAATTATTTATAAAAACATAATAACAAGTTTTCCATCATACTATTCATAAAATAGTGAAGGAAAAACCTGCCAACTTATCATGACTTTCCCATGGCTTCAGAACAAAGAAAAACAAAAAAAGGAAGGGGGGTGGGGTGGTGCCAGCCACTATTTTAAAGTATATTAATCAAGCTGAAAGAGAGCTATTACTTTCTCATTTAATAGAATATGGACACCATCTAAAAAAATTAGCAAACACCAATATCCTCCAGCTGACTGCAACATATGTTCTGCTTTCAAATCCAAAATATTACAGAAGAAAGTTCTAGGAATGTTCAAGAAGCACTATTCAAAAAATTTAAGCAGCCAGAGGTGAATATACCAGGTTAATGATTATTAGCTAGTTAAATGAAGTTTCCAAGAGTTTCTTCTGATCTTTATAGAAGAGCATGCCATAAAATAGAATGTGATTATAGTTACTTCTCTGTAATGTGGTGGTGTAACATTAAACTCCAGCATTAACTGGAAAACTGGACTTAACAGAGCTTTACTTGCTTATACTGTTTCTGAATAAAAATTTCAGTTCCTCCTTTTTATCTATTACAAAGCATCACTGCAGGGACAACTTAATGTTATGCTAGTAGAAATTATGAGTTAGACACTCAAAGGTCTGTTATTGAAAAAGAGGAGACTAAGATAAAATTTTGCAAACCAAAAGATTCACAGAAAAAAGCAATTAACCATGCTATTTTCTTCATACATTTATTTGACTGGTTGATGAGGTCTTATGTAATCCATGTTTGTGACTTGGGAAAGGTTTCTTCTTAGACAATAAAATAAACCTTCTTACTGGTGACAAGGATATGTGTAACTGAATAACCAATACTACCAACAGCAGGGAGAAGGTGCAATAGTCCAGATCCAGAGACCATTTTATTTCATTTTATGTGCTTATTCTCCACATTTTTTTCAAGCCCAATAAGGATAGGATTACACTTGAAAATGCCTTTCAGTACTCCTGTCTTCTTGTTCCATGGAGTCACAGTGAAATAGAAAGAATTTTAATGTAGTGATAATGAAAAATATATTGGCTTATATTATCGTATCAAATTAAAAACCTCAAAGTGACAGCCAGTGATTCTGTTCACCTTTTTTCTAACACCAAAAAATATAAGGGATTTCTAATAGTATCCCTTTATGAGACTATATAGAGGTCAAACTGGTCATATATCACTCTATTCCTTGAGTTGTAGCAATAAGGTACACAGCAAATAATTCAAAGACTTTCAATTTTAATACAATAATAGACAACAAATCAATGAATGCCAACAGAGACTTAACTGTCCACTAAAGATCCAAGGTCCTGCTCACAGCTATGAACTCCTACAGCTAATTTCTTGGGGAGGGGATTTGGATTATATTTCTATTTTTCTAAATATTAGTAATAAATAAAGCAGAAAAGTGCTTGGACATTTCTGGAAAATGTCCTGATAATACTGTGTATACTGTTTCACATGGTAATCCACAACACATGCTCATAATTTGATGTAATACAGAGGGTAAAATTTACAATATGCTAATGATTTTGTCTGATATGTCTCTAAGTAGAGTCTCTAAGCTTTACATTGTCAGAGCCTACACATGAAAATCCTGACCCAGTAGTATATGTATTCTTTACACACATAACAAACAAAAAAACTAATAAATTTATCTAGCCCTTGTTTCCAAAAATTATTTGTTTCCAACAGTTGTTATTATTAGTTATGGAAATGCAACAGCAGTATTAGGTAGAAATCAATTTGCTCTATATTATATGTGAAAATTAGGAGGTTTGGTATTAAATGTTCCCTGATAAATAATAAAGAAAATGTATCATATCTGAGAACCTAAAATAATAAGTGATCATGAGAATGATACCCAGATTTAAAGTTCAAAATCTGTTCCCCCCTTTTTTTTAAATTACCTTGTGGAAATACTGTTAATATTCTTTTCTATAAATATGTCCTCATTCAGTTAGGTTATTTATGTATTACCTAGTAATGCTTTTGTATTTATGGAGCCACTCAATGCCTACTTAAGGGAGACATATTGAGAGACTTGAGATGGACAACTTAACACAACTTTTTATTTAGACCTTCAACGAATGGTCTTTCAAGGGTAGTTGTCTCTATTTTTCCTTTTCAAGCACATTTATGTAACAGCAATTAGTTTAAAAAGAAATGGAGAGAAAGACAAAGATAACCCTACTACGCTCAGATAGTCCCATAGGTCAGTCAGACAAATGAATATTTCTAAATAATTTCAAGATTTAAAAATTCATTTCTCTGCTCAAACCAATAAGTACTATCCCGTCCCACTTGCTGTATCACAAGCATAATTTCTCAGAAATATCAAAGAGAATGTGCCAAGCAAAAAAAAAAAATTCCATATTCTACAGAACCTCTGATCTGGAAGCAATGCCATCAAAATTTGTGAGATGTTAGAAGGGATTCACTATGAAATGAAAAATACGTGTTACAGGTAGTAACTGAAAATCCAGTTGCATAAATTTACTTCTAATGATACTTAGAATGAAAGCCAGAATTATTGGTTTTGTCCAACATGCTGGAATTCCTTATACTTTGCAGAGTTCCAACTATTTTCTCACACCATCAGCTACACTATGAGTTTCTAATGATCCACAGAACAATTAATGCAGACGTAAATTAAATGAAAGTGGAACAAAGAGCTAGAAAAAATTATTTTACACCCAAGTAAGAATAAAAAAATATGAGGAATTAATGAAGTGAATTGACCCTTCAATTACACCTCCCTTGGTAACAACAAGAAAATAATCTTTAGGGTATATTGCTTTACACAAATATTTTATAGAATTATCTTGGATAATGATTAATCTCAGAGACTTAGAGGTCAGTCTTTGTTCCTTTCTCTTAAAAAGAAACTTGATTTCTAAATATATTTTTGTCATTTGTCATCTTTTCTGGATTTAATATGATTCAAGAATCTGACTAGCAATTCTTGTTCAGCACCAAAGGAGAGGAAATGAATGATTTTTCTAGTATACCTCCTGGTTACTATCTGTTAGTTTTACCATCCTGGAAAATAAAAGTTCCTAGTAACTATAAAAGCTAGTGAATTTGATTATAAGATGAAGGATTCCATACAGAAAATTGAATACTTCAGAGGAAAAAAATCAACCTTTTGGAACCAATTTCCTGGAACTGACTTCCTAAATATTCCTGACAGAAATTTCACTAAAAACAATAAATAAATCCACACTCTCATTTCTGTCTTTTCATTTTTTGAATTTAACTTCTTTGTCTTATGGTTTGCTAGATATCTGGGGATTTTTGTCTTAATATTTCATTAACATCCAAACTTAAAAACACTGCAATTATGACATGAGTTTATTATATCCAAGGATTTTATTGTTTCTTCTCATGTTCTCAGTTTTCAAGTACAGAGTTTTTATATGCATTCCACCTGTTTGTGCATGAATTCTGATAGTTTAAGACAATTGAAAATGCCAATGGTAATAAAAACACTGGATGAACCAATGAATAGGTTAGAATACTTCTTACCTGTTAAATTGATCACAAAATCAGAATTATTTTAAATCAGCAATTATTCTTCTTGATGATGTTAACTTTCTCTACCTTTTTTTCTCTTCTGCTGTCATGTGTTCAGTTAGGATGAGAAACGAAAAGTTCCAAATGTTTTAGCAGAGTAATTGTTATGTATTGACTAGACTCAGAGATAATTCCTTGGAAAGATTGGGCCAAATTCTGTACCTAAAAATTTTAATTTCAGGAGTAGCCAAAAACACTTCATGAAATTTTTTTGTCATTTCTCCAGTTATGTCCATGAACTTCAAATTTATTTTTTTAAATTCCTATCTGATATAAATATTTTAAAATCCTCAGATTTGAGAATGTTTAATTATTCTCATTATAGGCTGATATATCTACTGGCTTCCTAACCTTTTTTCAGAATGACAGTTTCTTTATTCCATATAAGCAAAAACTAAATGTAAATTAATAAATTTGCCTGACTTTCTTTACCTGATTTTATGCTTTGATGTCGAAAAAATTAATTCTAGCTCAACCATCAAGTTAGATCATCGAGTTAGATCATCAATTTACAGAGTTTTATTGCTTGCCAGACAGAATGTGTTTTAATGATTGATGACTGAAAGGGTTCCTGATACACTCTCAAGAACTCATTCATTCTTAAAGATTTTTTTATCTGTTATCTTGGTGAAAATCAACAAACCAGAATAAAACTTGTTAGTCAGAAAACCTCCTGTTTATATATATATATGCATACAAATCTGAGGTATATGCATGTATATACGCATGTCTATAAACCTGAGTAGTTATGTGGTTGTTACGGAATCATGTTATTCAAGTTATAATAATATTAGCCAAAGATGGGCTATAAGTAACCTAAGCTACGGAGAGTCACCTTTATACTATGGCTTGATATAAAAACAAGAAAAATGTTAATCTAAACCAGTTGCAGTTTTTGTGGGGTTTTTTTAGTTTCTTAGCATTATTAAGGTATCTTTTCTTAAAGATCTTTACTTTATTGCAATCTTAGAAAGAGTGCAAATATGTGCTCTGGTGTATTAGGTAGAATGCAGCTCTGCTCCACGGAATTGGCAGTGTAAATAAACAGAAGGTGGGAAGTGAAACAGATATAGAGAATAAGAATGACTTATCTGAGATGAGAGAATAAACTGGGTTCAGAAAGAGGAAAATAAAAAATTGTACTGCCTTCCAGTCCAGTTCTGACTGGTAGACCACATGGCTCCCAGAAGTTAAATTCACTTCTCTTTCTTTGTGACATCATTTACTTCATATATGAACCAAACTGCTTTATACACGATTTACATCTTCACCTAGCATAACGGAAGTCCTCTCTTTAGGAAGTATGCTATATTAGCAAGTCTGTTGAGGAGTCATGAAAAAAGTATGCTCCAAAGTTTCTCCCTTTGTCCATTTTCTTATACAAGAAATAAGGAAGGAGAGAGACGTGATAAAAACAATATAACAGCTGGTTTATTGCTCCATCTCAAACATATTATTTGATCCTTAAATAAGAATACAGTATAGACTCTATACAGAAAAGTTAATAAAGAGCACATTTGTGTGTAAATAACAAGTTAGTATATTTGAATTCTGTATCGGTGAAACAATCAAACTAAAGAACAGGCCATCCAACTAGGATATTACAACACAGATACACACCCTTCTATTGACTCACTAATAAAACATTCAAATATATGCACTATTTCCATCTCTTAACACAATTGAGAAAAAAATTTCTGAGTATCTTTTAGATAACAAAATAATGAAGAAACTGAGGTTAAGACCAATATCAATCTTTCTTATCTGCCTTTGTTTAGTAGTTTGCAAAGTCAGTGAACAGATGCGAGCACATAACTTACAGGCGAAACTGAAAGGTGAATCTCATTCCATTGAGATCTTAATTCACCAAAGTTCAATTTTTTGAATGAATGCACGATGTTTTCATGCTCTATGCATTTTGGAAGGCAAAGAAGATGTTAGTCCTTGGGTTTATCTCCTATTGCTGGTATATGGGGTAAATACAGTAGTGTTGCATCATAACTGGAAACCAGATTGCAAAGTAAATTGTACTCTTCTCCTTCTAGCCCTAATAATTATCAAAGTTATTTGCATATATTTATTTATTTTCCCATTTCTTTCAAAAAAAATAAAACCAGAATTCTGCCCATGTTTGGAAACATAGGATTAAAGAAGCACTGATTTTTTTGGTTTGTTTGTTTGTTTTTGTAGTATTGTTTCAGAGATGCTTCAGAGAAAATTCTTCATTGCTAGCTGGGATGTCCTTATGGCCTTACTCACTCACTGCTTCATGTAAAGGTACAAAATTCCTTCTTTCTTCTTCATTGTCATTCTAAACCACAAAATCTTTAAGTACTTCCAGGAAATTAAAAAAAAAAAAGAAAAAAAAAGAGTTCGGACTTCCTAGAAAGACCCAAACACTTAGGTTTTCTCTTGGAAAGGAAAAGATTTAAATAAGCCCAACTGCTTTAGAACTCAAAGAACTAATGTCAGTGTTGTGTTAAGTATAAAAAGGAATTTTAGCTGTTTCTTGTCTGTGCTTTGGAAGAAGGATCAGCTAAAGAAATATGTTGCCTCCTGCCCACCCAAAAAAAGGCTTAGGCATGTAGCAACTGATTGTTCAGAACTAAGAATGCACAGAAACAACTTAATTGTAGAGCTGCATTGGTTCTAAGAGACACTCTTTTACAACTTTTTATACTGTTTATTACAGGCTGTCCCTGCTCAATATAGAAATAATTTCTATGTTCCATACTTACGAACGTAATTTTTCCTGTAGGTTTTTATAGAAAGTAAGAAACCTAATTTAGAGCTTAGGATTCCACGAGAGTGGCAAATTAAGAGGGAAGATGGCAGCAATTATCTACTGGTAAATACCCACTGTCTTATTTCCACTCTAACTTTCAATGAAAGAAAGTCCGTCACAGTATGCAACAAGTCAGCTTTCCTTCTAGAGAAAGGATGGTGCATGGTCATTGATGTTGCTAGACTTGCTATGGCTAATGAAAGCAATGGAGGTGTGACATGCTCCCACTGAGAATCCGAAAAGACAAAAAAGCTTACCTGTTTTAAAACCATTTCTGCAGAGGGTACAATATGACCTTGTCATGAATTCACTTGCAAAATGTTTTATAATTTCCGGTAGAAAGTGTGAAAAACTTTTACATCCTAATCTATATTTACATTTTACATTTTTATATCATAGATCATAATCACACTGGGGAATTGTGTTTAGTGTAATTGTGCATATAGACAGTCTTTGCCTGTTAGTTTGTGTAAATATTCAGAAAGTGTTCTTTAGAAGTTCAAACATAAATACTTCTAATCAGATAGCAAAAACATCAAAACCTGGGAATGAATAAGGTGCTTTTTGAAATTAGTCTCTCTAATATGGATTTACTACATGGACATGCATAAATGGAACCTTCTACATGCCTCAGTTGCAGACTAATCAGGAAAAGACATGGAAATAAGAATATAAAACCCCCTACTTTCTTCTCTGTCATAATTTCATTTTAAAATAGCTTGCTTCATTTACTGCAGACTTTTAAAAAGTGTTCTGTATCAATTTTATTTGCCTAGACCAAAAAGCATTGTCAGAGTGCCATATCAGCCCCAGAAGTATATTTTCACCTTATTCTTTTTCAAGGAGAAATTACATGCTGTACAACTAAGTATTTTCATATGGAAATTACAGATTTGTTTTTCCTGCTCCTCCCTAAACACTTCTCATATAATAGATTTTTTTTTTTTTTCAATGCAGGAAAAACATTTGATTAAATTGGAAAACTTTGTAGGGGGAACAAATATTGTCTTCACTTGTGATGCTCTCAGAGTGATATATTATCCAAGTAACTCTAACAATGTTAACATTTTGAAACACTCAAGGAACATTTATGCAAAAAGAATTTATACGACCCTAATGTGTGAACTATTTAAATAATTTGAAGTGTATATTCCTACTTGGAGTGGAAAAAAAACTACAAAGAAGTACAGGGTCAGAAACATTTGCATTTTGAAGCAGTTAGGAGGTGATTAAAGTCATGTAATTGGTATCAAAATGATGTAAAATAGATCATTACAATTGAATAGATGTAGTCATAATTATCACTCGATATTAATACTATTGGAGAAACAAATATCATTTTCTTGATATGGTAAACAACAAGGTCACTGAATTCCCTTCACTTCTTGGACGAGTTGCTGTATACTTTTGTTGCAGAATTTACTGTTTATAGTGTTTAAAAATTCAAATAACTTAATGAAATAAAAATTCTTTCAACAAAACAGCTCATACATTACTTTATTGCCTCTGATCTGAGAAAATAGTACTCCCGTTGAAGAAGACTTACTCTCCTACATTCCTTTTCTAATGTTGTCACAGTTGATCAAAGATAGTAAAAAAGTATTTACCGTATTATATGCTCTCCATTAAGGTAGAACTTTCCTATTTAGAAATTATTGAGCATCACTGAGTTCAACTGCAATTCAGGACTGTACTTTTTAAAACCATCTTCGTTACCTACTTGGGAAAGTGCATTCCTTGTTTTCTGTTTTTTATGTAACATTTGCACATGAGCTTTGAATTTTATTCTGAGAATTGATTTCTTTTTTTATACCAAAACCATTTATATCCCTGAGATAACACAGAAATACTTCTACTGTTGTATTTTTTTCAGCAAAGCAAAGCTAATAAATGTGAAATCCTCTCTCCACACTCAAGATATCAAGGTAAGGTGGATACGTTTGAAAAATTGCTCTATCATCTCTGAAAATATAAAAATCAATAAGCTATAAAAGCTAAAAAGCTTCTTCAATTTTGTCCCCTTGTTGCTCAGGGTAGGTGGCCAGGGCACTGAGAACAGTCCAAGGTTGCAAAAAAGCTATTATACATCTAGATGTGCATGGTGAAGAATATAAGAAACCCCTATGCAAGTCTGAATGCACACTTGAGAAACAGAAGGGAGATAGCAATGGCCTTCAAGTTCTTGCTCATTTGATTGAGGACTTGACAGTGTGCTTGAGGGATTCTGCAGCCACAGCTGTGGTTCATGTCATCTTTGTATGAACAAGAGATAAATCCTTTAAGATTCATTTGTAGTTGTTTTTCTTGTGTCTTTTTGGGCAGTGGAACTTCCATTTTTTATTTCCACTATAGTCAGAAATTAAGGGCATAGACCTGCCTGACCAGAGGTATTTTTGGAAGCTGAAACGTTACTTCATGAATGTATTTATTTTCAAAAGGCAAACACAATCATTTGTAGGTTGTCTGTGTTTTGCAAACTGAAATCAGGAAAAAAAAAAAAAAAAGAGACAGCAAAAGTAAAATGCAGATCCTTCCCCTTCTTTCATCTCCCTGCACATAGACACAAACCCACTCATGGCTGAGGGGTACAGCTCTTCTATACCCTGGTGACCTTTCCACAAGAGGCATCCAGTGCTGCTGCTGTACTTAACTTCACAGCCTGTGAGTTGTAAAAATAGATCAAGAAGGTTTTTCAAAGTGCTATTTTATATTTTTCATTAATGACTACATATATAAGAAATAATAAATCAGAAGCTTGCCAAACAGAACATTTTAACTAAGAACTATCATTGAGCTTTAGCCAAAACCTTTTATAATAAGATTCATATGGTGTGGTAGAGGTGTCTATGTAGAAAATGTAAAGAGACCAGTACTATGTCATTGGTGTAGCCTGGTCTCTGAACCTTACCACTCTAATTTCCTGTGGTAGCCATGGAACTGCTCCAATGCACTCCATTTATATGTTTCCCAAGAAATCTTACATCACGTGGGAATCACTTAGTAAAATCTTCCCCTGCATTTCACCTTCCTCCTTCAAATGTGTCTCTAAATTGGAGTGAGGGTGAGGAAACAGGGTCACCACCTTGCATTCAAATATTTATTTTCATTACATGCAAGTATTATTCCATGGATTTTTAGAACAAATTCCTGCAATATTTCCCAAGATTTCCAGCTTGACATCTCTTAGGGTAATATTCACATGACAGAAAGGAAATGAATCATTGCTATTCTATCAAAGTAAACTCACCTTGGTCAGAGCACCCAACTATTCTGAGCAATTGTTGCTTGCAACCTGGAGGTGAGGAGTTATTCTCAGCTATGCTTTATGCTATTTATTGTACCCTGAGAAAATACAGTCCTACCATTCTTTCACATACTTTTTCAGTCAAAATTCCCACTCAACTTTCAAATTAGAGAAAAGTCTCTGTTAATACATTGCATTTGAAAGAAACATAGACTGCTAGTGTAAGAAACTTAATACATGGAGGGAAATCGGATAGCCAGGTCTTTCTGGCATTATGGCAAACTGTACACAAACAAGCATTCGACAATGCTTGGACTGCATGACAACAATGATGAGGCCTCCTTTGATTTCCTGAGTTCAGGATTTAGAGAGCTGGGATGCATGTCAGTGAAAGACTGCATAAACATATCACTTGCTCATATAGTGCCCTCAGATTCAGAGACACAGAATTTGAATAGAGCTTTCAGCAAAGGTCCCAACACTGTACTGGACTTACTGAATAATTCAATAGATTTATGGTACTGCATTAGTACATGTAAGAACTTGAGAATATAGGTAACATCAGACGCTTAGAAAAATAACTAAATGGTATTTTTAAGGAATAAATAATCAAAGGCATTGAAGGAAAATGAAACATGAGAGGAATGGGGAAAAAAGAATAAAATGCAACACTGACCTGGCAAATTAACAATCTAATTATATATAGTAGTATTAATGCCAGATTATTTAATTAAGGACAATGCTAGCAAAGGGAAAACACAATATGATCTGAACATTAATATGTTTAGCTTGGAAACCTGTGCAGATATTTTTGCTGCAATATTTTTTCCTACCAAATCCAGAAGTTTAATTTTACAGCAGATTATATAAAGAATGAGAACTACATTTTTCATAAAATATTTTTATGAAACAAGAAACCTGACAAATTGTAGATGTCAGTATTGAGCTGTGAACAAAATTTACAAGAGTCAAAACCTGGTTTTAGTGTGTTGTTTACAGTAACAATGTAAGTTAATGACAAGAATTTGTTGCATATTTGTGCATAATTTCTGTTTAAAGTTAACCTGACAGCAATTCTGAAATGTATTCTGCAATAGATAAAAATATCTCAGTGTATTTGGAATTATGATAATGTATTTTCACTTATATCACATCAAACAGTATTTTTTGAACAAATATAGAACAGATTATGTTGATTCAAGCTACAGTGTGAAGTGAACTTTCTCTATATGGTTCTGAATGCAAATCATGTCTCTGCAAAAAATAAATGCCGTTCTCTGCCAAAAAAATAGTTAATGGACCTGCTGAAATGTTCTGTCTGCTTCTAGTAACAACTGTCAGTATTCCCAGTGATGAGTGATGGCAAATGGTAACTCAATTTTGCAGCTAATTGCTGATCACCGTTTCTGCAGGTGAACAGTATCAGGGGGGCTTTCAAAACTCTTCCAAACCGTGGGCATAGAGTTTGTCCCTAACTCTGAAAGGAAAGAGTAAAGAGAAGAAAGAAAGAGGGAAAGAAAGAGAGAAAAAGATCAAACTTTGTTTTCTATGAAAAAAAAAAAATTAATCCAGGATTATTTTTAGCTATGTGTCTATGCAATATTTCATGGGTAAAAATACAAACTGGGATTTCAAAATATTTAGTTTAAAAGATGTTTTTGTAGTCACATATATTGAACAATGGAGAGCTGTTTTACAAATTTAGTCTCCACAAGCCTAGTTGCTCCTGAAGCATCGTACCGTATGGATATATCATGTATGAATAGTCTGTTCACCTTATTGTTTTTCACTTGGTGTGTGATGTTTAAATTGCCATTTTATAATTGATATTAAGAGTTTAAATTTTTTATCAGAAAACAGGACTGTATTGATTTCTCTAAGTTTAAGGTAAATGCTTTCCTAATTTTTTTTTAATTTGCAGTAAAATATACCTATCTTTTAAACAGTACTGAAATTGGCTGAACACACTAGTATCTACAAAATCATTGTTACTATGTGGTGCCTATCTTATATTTTTTATAACTTTTTTCAATGTAATGGTTCTCAGCTCTCTTTAGTGTCAAATTTTCCCTCCAGTTCTGAGAGTAAACGTCAAAACAAGGTCAAGTTTATGAGAAGAGCCAAGAAATATGCAAAAATATTATTAAACTACATGATCAACAAATGAATAACCAATGTAATAGTGACCCAGTCCTTTTCCCTGAATCTCCAGGGATTTTACAGTGGATGTGGGAATATATTCTGGCAAAATTTATAAACACAGATCACAGCTTCCAGCTAAGCAATGATTCATTCCTAGACCTGGATTCAAAAGTATATGTAACTCTGTCAGTAAATGACTCTGAGAAACCTGAAATAAGGGAGATCTGTAACATTGATGTATACGTTATACCCTGCAAAATATACTGTAGGGTGCAGGATTTCTCACTTATTACTATTTTATTTTAATTGGATGAAAGTTTTATTTTTGTTACAGAAAACAAACAGGAAAATTATTGCATTTATTTGTGTAAGAAAGAGTCCCAGCTAAGCAAAGACAATAAGAATTTGGTACTATTTATTTAAATCAGTTTTAAAGGTTAACTGCAAAGGAAAAACACATGTAGTTGTGCTTTTTACTGCTCCTTTCTGCTTTGCAAAGTGATTATGTTGGAGTTTTGCTTGTTTGTTTGCTTTCTCTGCTAGATTTTTGCCTTAGAAACCTGTTATTTACTTTCATTTATTTGCATGGAAGCCTATGAAAAACAAAGCGCTTCTACAGGATCATGATGTCACAGTAGCCAGAAACCTGACCTGAATTTCCCGCATCCTTTAATTAAAGAATATAGATGCATAATCACTAAAGGTTTCTGGAAACTACACTTCTAACTTCACCTTGAATCTTCCTGTTACAACTGTATGATCTTTGTAGCAACAAAACCTAACTGTATAATCCATCCACCCATTGGAGAAGCTGAAAGCAAACTGCTTCCTGAATGCTCTGTCTCCTGGTATTGTAGAGATTTCCAGAAATAATATATGTCCAGATTGCATTGTTTCATTTTTTTGTGACAATAAGCTTCCCAAAGAAAGATAGATTAATTCAAGTAGACAGAATTAACAAAATATGTTAGGTTTTTTTCTGCACTGCAATCTGACTCAAGTAGTTTTTGGCCCAATTGAATCAGTAGCACTTATACATAATACTTTGTGGAATAAAGATCATACTTTGATTTATGTAGAAGTCTTGACAAAAGGAAACTTGTAAGTTACGTGCATTTTTATACAAGATTATTAAAAACATGATAAAATAATATAATGTGGAACAAATACCATGCAAGAGCTAAGCTTGTCATTATCCGCTGACATTCATCAATATGCAGCTCTCTAATTCTTGAGCAACATACAGTTTGCGTGTATTAAAGTATTTGACATAATGTTTCTATTAAAAGTGCATAATTTGCCATCTTAATAGAGTAACATGAATTAAAGCACCTTTTTTATCTTTTTTTTCTTTGTTAATGTCTGCTTAAAAAATAAAAAGAACCAAGAAGTATAATAAATATTTCTGAGTATGTTGAAATACTACATGTGCTTATTAATTTGTTGTCTTAGAATCTCTCCTACTTCAGGAAAATTATTAGAAGTGCTTACTACACAATTTAAGGGCAGAATTTGAAGGAATGGGTCTGCAGCTTATTTCATGAAAAGGAAGCATGATTTGCAATTAATTTCCATGAAATTTCCACTATAAACTCAGACTTTTCATCCGAAGTCCATATATTAAAGCTGATGAATGATCTTGAAAAATTCCCAGTCAAGGAAAGCATCGGTGAACTTCATTAAGAAAGTGAATTCTACCAGTTATGTGCTGTATTGTTTGCTGTAGCTTGACAGTTTATAGACTTTGTGATTCTAGAGGTCTGTGTATAAAAAGGAACTTAAGAGTCAGGGTTAAAGCAAATTTGAAAAAATTCCACAGCCGCCTTAATCATATACTGACATATGACAATGTATGTGAAATACACTTATTTTCACATATGATAATGTACATGTAATACACATAAGTACATGTACAAATCACTTTTTTTATATGACTGGTACACCTTAAGTAATTTGTACATAGTTGTCTTTGAAAAGAAACACATGAATATGTAAATAAGTGCCTATACAAAATATACAGTCTTTAAGGACACATTTAACCATCAAAATATTCTGGAATTTACTATAAAAACAGTGCTAAATTTTAGTATTCTTGCCAGATTCCAGTTTCAGTGTTAACATCATACTTGTCTAAGTTCCTCTGCAATTCCTGATGGATAAAGTGTTTAGTTAGATTCAGCAATTTTCTAATACCCTTTTTTTAAATGGAGAAACAATTTATTACACAAGCAGACTCGTTACTGTTGAGGCAATTACTTTGGTGGAAAGGGTTATTCAGCGAAGATAAAGATATCAACAATTAGACCATGCTGTTGCCCTCCACAGACAAATTCTGATCTTAGCAGGAGATTTTTGTATCCATGGAGATGGAACATTTTATATATATGGAAGATAAATGTCTTAACCCCGAATCTGAAAATGGTTCCTATCTCTATGGATTTTTCCTGCCTTAATGTAATGGCAACATAGTGGTTTTGAAATGCTCTTTAGAGTTGGTTATGAAAAAGAATCTGCTTTAACAAAACCCATTTTAGGAAAGGCATACAATGAAATGCAAAATAATCAAATAAACCAATATTGAATTCTTATTTTCTTTGTTAGTGACATTCTTGACTTCTAATCAGCGACACATATATGCCATTATGATGTATTAACCTTAAATCAGTATGAAGCAAACCTTTCTTGATTTGCTTAACCAAGACAGAAGGTTTCTGACTGTAGTCTGAAGAAATGAGAGAGATAAATTCTTATCATATCTTTCATTTTTATGCTTGGTTAAATTTACTGAACTTACCAACTGTGTTGACTGTGTACAATTTAATTTGGTTAGTTTTCTTCAGTCAGGAAAAAAACCTAAAAATCTGAAGAACTTAAGTAATTCCACGATCTTTTCTTCCTCCAAACAATTTGCATATTGAATTATCATCAGCAGAATGTGGCAAGAAATAGATTTTGTTAAACTTGCCCATTAAAAGTAAGAATAACAGTTGATGACTAAGGTGAGAATATCTTCATAACCCATAATATCAACCAGAGAGCCAATGAGAAAAATATTTGATGCAAAACATTAATTATATACATAAAGAGAGTTCACATGTTGTTTATTAGCCACAATGGGAAATTAAAATTAATTTCTTAACTGCACTTATTATCTGGCAATATTTTATTAAATAAAATAAATTTTGATTTGTCATAGCTAATACTTTAGAATTTAATAGGAATGATCAGACACATAAATTGTGTTAAAAGCTGACAGTCACAGAGTTCATCACTATATCAACAACTTTTCCAATCAATACCTTTTTTTGTTCACAATTAGCAACTAAACTAAATCACAGTGATGCATTCCGTGGCTCATGGGACTGATTCCTCTTGGCCACTGGTTTGTCCTTCATTAAGATGAACAATTTTATAGAGCTGCAGCAAACATTTTGTGAGAGTTAACAGTCAGATGAACAATTAAAGCATCTCAAAACTTCTGTGCTTGTTATGTTAATCTCTGAGCCAGATCTACTCATTAGATCACAACAGAGAGGAAGATTTGAAAGGGAAAAAATTAGAGGAAGAGTAATGCTGGAAAATACACCTTTTAGGAAGGAATAGATTTAAAGACCTCTAAGTAGGTCTGCAATGGACTGAAGAGTTAAGATGGAATGATCATATGAAGTACCAAAATATGTTGAAAGTAACACCTCTATGGAACATTTTTAAAATCTTTCAGAAACCAAGAGTGGAGTAGTGTGGGGTCACATGAATATGTAGTCCAAATTCCGGAACAACATAATCATCAGAAAGTTGAGGAGTGGAGAGAGAATTGACCCTGACCTCTACAATTGCTTTAGTTAAATTGCAAGTAAAGTCATGCTGTATGTGGCAAGAGGGCAAATTCTTTGGAAGCTTTGAAGAGGAGAATAAGCCAGGTAAATTTATAGCCAGATAGATTTATCACACATTTTCAATTTTTTTAAATTATTTTGTTTTTGTGTTGTGTTTTTTTTAACAAGTCTGAAGGTTGTAACAGGAGAATAATCCTTATATAACCACAGATTATCAGTATTTTTCGCTAGATAAAAAATTTACCAGAAATGTTACTATAGAAGAAGGCAAAGCACTTGTTTTAGTCACAGATCTACAGTATTGTAAAATTTTAAGTAACTCATAAATTTCACAAAAATTTTGGTTAATGAAGAAGATGCATCTACTTTTTCAGCCACGTGGAGGTTTGGTGAATGATCTTGAAGAAATCGGCATTATTTCACCACAGTACTTCAGTTTTGTGATCTGGGATAAGCATCTTAACATCTATTAATGAATATTGAAAGAATAAATTAATGAATGAATGATTCCATGGACTTACTAACACCACTTAATGTCTTGCTTGGGAGAAAACCAGAGTTTTTAATCATAAGAATAAAAAGAGTACTTTGATGAATAAAAATGAGTTAAATAAAAAACAATTTAAAAAGATGTAAAATACTTCTATTTATATATATTTGCATATGCATATGTATGTATGATGATGGATATGTGTACACTGAATTAAAAGTAGTGTATTTACTGAGATGATCATGATTAGTTACCAAAAATTCATGGTTTTACCATACATGTAGAGTGCCAGCCCTTCAGGAGGTGTACCTGGGCCTCACAGACAATGTCCAAAATTTTAGTGAATCTCTGTCATGAAGATATATGCTTATGATTTGCGTTCATGCAGACAAAATGCAGCCTGTTATAACCAAATGTAAAGTTATATACCAGGAGATAACTGAGAGAAAGATTTAAAGAATAGAGAAAGTAGGCACAGGAATGGGAAGAAGAATCACAGCATCACAGAATCACTAAGGTTGGAAAGGACCTTCAAGATCATCAAGTCCAACCATTAATCCAGTGCCACCATGTCCCTTAAAACATGTCCTGAAGTGCCATGTCCACACATTTTTTGAACACTTCCAGAGATGGTTACTCCACCACCTCCCTGGGCAGCCTGTTCCAATGCTTGACCACTCTCTCAGTAAAGAAATTGTTCCTAATATCCAATCTAAACCTCCCCTAGTGCAACTTGAGGCCATTTCCTCTCGTCAATCACTAGTTACTTGGGAGAAGAGACCAATATCCACGTCGCCACAACCCCCTTTCAGGTAGTTGTAGAGAGCTTTAAGGTCCCCCCTCAGCCTCCTCTTCTCCAGACTGAACAACCCCAGTTCCCTCAGTTGCTCCTCATAAGGTTTGTGCTCCAGACACCTCACCAGCTTCGTTGCCCTTCTTTGGACACGCTCAAGCACCTCAGCATCCTTCTTGTAGTGAGGGGCCCAAAACTGAACACAATATTCAAGGTGCAGCCTCACCAGTGCCAAATACAGGGGCACGATCACTTCCCTACTCCTGCTGGCCACACTATCTCTGATACAGTCCAGGACGCTGTTGGCCTTCTCGGCCACCTCTGGGCACACTGCCAGCTCATGTTCAGCCGGCTGTCAACCAGCACCCCCAGGTGCCTTTCTGCCTCGCAGCTCTCCAGCCACTCCTCCCCAAGCCTGTAGCATTGCATGGAGTTGTTGTGGCCAAAGTGCAGGACCCTGCACTTGGCCTTATTAAACCTCATACAGTTGACCTCTGCCCATCGATCCAGCCTGTCCAGATCCCTCTGCAGAGCCCTCCTACCCTCCAGCAGATCAACACTCCCGCCCAACTCAGTGTCATCTGCAAACTTACTGAGGGAACACTCAATCCCCTCATCCAGGTCATCAATAAAGATATTGAACAAGACCGGCCCCAGAACCGAGCCCTGGGGAACACCGCCTGTGACCGGCCTCCAGCCGGATTTAACGCCATTCACCACAACTCTCTGGGTGTGGCCATCCAGCCAGTTCTTTACCCAGTGAAGAACAAACCTGTCTAAGCCATGAGTCACCAGTTTCTCCAGGAGAATGCTGTGGGAGACACTGTCAAAGGCTTTACTAAAGTCCTGGTAGACAACATCCACAACCTTTCCCTCGTCCACTAGGCGGGTCACCTCATCACAGAAGGAAATCAGGAGAAGTAAAGAATTAGAAGTGTAAGGCATAATTTCTTAACATTTGCCCCCCTAGTACATCTACAAATTCCCTCTGTCACTGTGACAGTGAATGTCACTAGTTTTCTAGGAAGGACTCTAATCTGTACTGCTTGCCCAGTACTGGCCATTTATAACACCACAGTAAGCCACTGAGCCAGGATCCATCTCCAGGCCCATTCACCTAACAGATACCCTAGGGAGATTGCCTGAAACTCATAGTATCCTCAAAGCTCTACTAGAGAACATAGAAATTGGATCTGCTCCAGAATGAGCTTGAAGGAAGTCTCAGAATCAAACCAGTGAATGGACTTCTGCAAATTTGATTTTGAGAGCTGCTTGGAGGTTGCTACTGTGTATCAGTGTTCCTGCACCCAGATTAGACCTATAGGTTTCTGTCAGTCTTATACAGAAAATTCCCAGAATACTGGGCCTATAGCATAAACCGCAAAGAGTCCTTTTCCCAAGTTTATAACTTTTTTTTTAACCCAGTCATAGTTGGAAGTAAAATTTAGATTACCTAGTAATCCATCTAGGTTGTATTTAGGAAAAGATCTTAACTCCATTTATTTCAAAAATCACCATTTATTTAAAATATTTTAGATCAAAATTGCAAGAAAAAAATGCAACAGCGAAGAGTTCAGGTTAGCTGTCTTTATTATGTCTCCCACAAAACATAATGTAATTTGGGGTGGATACAGAAACATATTCATCAGAAGAATATTCATCATTTCATGTTGCAGTAATTTAACTTTTGATAACTTACATTCATCTTCTGTAAGCAGATTCTTTGTTTCAACAACCTAAATTGTTAGAAACAGAAGAAATTAATTGAAATTTTTAAGAAGCCTTATAACTCTTATCATAATACTTAACTAAGTAAAACTAAATAACATATATTGTGGCATGGATTTGTGTAAAATGCTTTTTTAATGTTGTCCATGCTCAGTGTTTTTTACTATTAATAAACTGGTTGTTTTCTTTACACTTACACTTTTCTTTTATATAACTATAGGGCAGAGCACATAGCTGTGAGTAATGCCTATAACATTTCATTTTAAAAAAAGAACCATACTTTGATTATAACATTTCATAATTAATGAAACATTAGTGTGATTTGCATTCTTCTTTTGTTCTTTTTTTTATAGTAAAAAATATTTCTAAAAAATGTGCTAGTTTTTTCCTTTAAAATGCTTAGGTGAGAACTAAGACCAGTTTTTGAACTTGTAGATTAATTTTGAATCTATGGATTAAATTTCATCCTCTCTGTGCAGCAAACTGTTTTCATTATTGTCAACTTCAGTTTATCATAATGGTAAACTTACTTATACATAGAAGTAGCCTAAGAATACAACTATAGGAGATAATGACCCATAAGAATACTGTCTTAGCCTTCATTTACAGACAGATATGTTAAATACTACTTCTGACATGACTAAGGCTAAGGTTATAGTTCTTTTAGATGTCAAAAGGTGTGTGTGTGTCTTTGTGTGTGCATGCACATACATACATGCCACACTCAGGCACACAGGAGAGCATGCCAAGGACTGACAGGTACCTCTTAACTGTACCCCAGGGCAGGCACAGTACAAAAAGAAAACACATGGGATGGGGTATTGGGAGACATTTTGTTTCAGAGAGCTACCACCCATCTGTGAGTACCTGGAAAAAGTAAAAATATATATCCACTCTACATCCTTTGCAGAAAATATTTAGTATGTGTTTTTCCTATGCCTCCAACCAAATACCTGAAAATTAATCTAGTACATCTGGTGTTATAGTATCTTATTTAATTCATATTATCAATCTCGTACATATACAATTTTATGAATTCACTATCTGAATTACAATAAAATTACCTAATTGACTGCAATCTCTCTGTAAGATAGAGTTAGTGACTTATTCAGAGACAAAAATATATTTAAGTAAGAAATTAGAAGGGAACTTTTTTTTGTTAATTTCTTTCAATTTACAAATAACCAAGTTGTGTTTAAAAACTAAAGTTTTATGGTTTCAGATTTTGATTTTCTACCAGGAGGAAAAAAATAACATAACAAAAGAGGAAAACAAAAAGTAACACAAATAAGAAGCCCTTTTGCATGAGTGTCTACAGAAAGCTTTGATTATATTTTTACTTTTAAAGTACATCTCAGGAGTCATGGGAATGTACAACTTAATTATAATCTAGCTTTGCCACCACAATTAAGAGCTCAAATATCTTTTATAAATTTTTGAATTATTTTTTCATTAGGATCTTATAATGGGTAATATGTAATCAGCCTGAAGAACAAAAAAAAGAAACCCAACCATGATAACCTTGATGCATGTGTTAATTTCATCATACTAGTACACACTGACAGTGTGGTTCATGCACTTTACTAGGTTGTATAGCAAGTGCCATCTATAGCACAATGGAAAGAGTATAGCACAGTAATTTTGAAATCTTTAATTCCACCTTTGGATGCTGTGTTATGAAGCAGGCAATGTCTTTTTATCATGCAAGAAAACAACCTGCATATATACTTATTTAAAAATAGTAAGGTTAGTCTACATGTCTTGATTGATTTCTTGGCCATGACACTTCTCTAAGTATGATGTATTCGTTGCTGTTCATAATAGAAAATCACATCCTTTCTTCAATCTGGAAGGCAGAAAATAACTTGCCAGCTTGATGAACCATTCCTATGACAGTGTTTGAACAGTAATAATCCTTTTCATGACTCATGCATCCTCATTTTCCTTAAAAATGATACCTTTTCCTGTGTAAAATCACAAGTAAATATGCTTATTCAATGCCTATGAGCCTGACACTTTGTTCAAACAGTGGAAGATTGGTTTTCAAAGTTACTGAAGTCTATGGCATTGCTTTCTATCATTTTATATATAAAACATATAGACCAAAACAGAATTCTGAAGACCAGTATATTTCATCTCATGCTCTGACAAGAAAATTACTGAAACACAGTGGAATTTTTTGTTCAAAGAGACTTTCTTTCAGAAATATAAAATGTAAGTGTTAGGTAGGGTTATCAAGCACATATTGAATTACAGAGACTTTTTGAAATTCCCCAGTTTAGAAAAACAAATATTTTGAATCCTGAATGTTGTTCACTTGTACAGGTATGCACGTTTGGTTTCTATTTTCAGTGCTTCTGGGCTGAAAATGCTACAGAGTATTTTCTTTAATTAAGTTAAAAATTGTATATTATTTCTACAGACTGCATAGCTCCATTCTGCAAGACACTGTAATTTGTTCTTGATTTTAAACCTCTGTGCATTCATGTTGATTTTAGTAGTTTCAGTCATAAGATTCAAGCCTATGCATGAATGTTTTTCTGCACCAGGCACTTACCTCTTCTAATCCTGAGTATATTGTACAACAAAAAAATTCAGAGTCTGATCCAAAGAAGGGGCAAACAGAGCAAGGAGCCCTACATTATAAAATTCATAGATGTCATTTAAGAACTTCACAATAGTTGCTCACAATTTGAGAGCAATGTATTTTGCAACTTATATGTGTACACATAAATTCAATAAAAAAGTAATCAGTTGCAATAATACCTGTATTCTTCTTTCTTCACATGCCAGTGTCATCTTATTTATGTGAGTAAAAATAACAATCAATTTCGAAAGTAATCAAAAGGAAGAAGTAGAAAAGCACAATTTAGAGGCAGGAAATATCCATGCCAATTGCAGGATGTTTTCTCCTTGGGAATCAACTCATTTTTATACTGGGAAAAGAGGCAGAAATGATCTTTGTCAGAAAGTGTATTTCCCTTGAAATCCATAGGTATTGAAAGATAAACCAAATCAGAATCACTATTTATACTGAGTCTTATGAAACTGGGAACATTACAACATTATTACTGATCTAAAAATATGTTTAAATGATAGCAAACATCTAAGTTCAGAGCAAAATTAAGATTGTACACAATGTTCAGAGCAAGTGTTTAGGTAACACAACACCACACTATCACATCATTAATATTCATACTATATTGGTATATGGTAATGTGTATTAAACTTTAAAGAAATGAGAAAGATAAGTTTAGAATCCATGTAATTTATTTAGATGAAAAGATTTCAGGAAAGAATGTGGTAAACAGTCTGCTGAATAGAGGTGAGAGTTAGCTACACACCTGTGCATCAGATGCAGAACTAAGAAAAAAATCTATGCAGCCTAATCAAGGACAATTAGAATTCTTTTACTATGGGAGAGCGTATATTGCTTACAAAGCAAATGTTACAGTAAAGGTAGGCAATCTTGCTTAGAAAAGCTGACAGATTTATTTGTTGAACATCCTCTAAAGTAAAAAGACACGATACTCTTTTTTATCTGGAATTAAAAATTAATGGGATACTACCATTTTCTTAAATACATAGTAATAATTTTTTTCTTCTTCAGATAGTCACGAATGGCTGGTGGTAGAAAACAACTTTAGTCCAAAGGACCTTAAATTAATTTAATTTAAATTGAACAGCTAGATCAATTTCAAAGAAGCAAACAAATAGAACCAACTGTAATTTATGTTTTTTATTCCAAAAGGATGTCTTATCAAATTAAGGAGCTAACTAGAAAAACTAATGTATTAAGTTAGCTGGACTGGAAGATAGAGTTCAAAACTCTGACTGGAAAATGTAATACAAACAAAGAGGAAAATTTATATGGAATGATTCAGCTATCAAAATTAACACCTCACAGAAGTTGTTAAGAATAAAAAATGTAAGAGAAGCTTGTGATGTAAGAGAAGCGAAAGGACTAGTCATGAAAGAAAACTAAAATTCAAGTTTTGGGTTAAAAGGAGATTTCCCAGAAGTAAAAGTAAAACCTTAGAAATGGTAATCTTTTAGCTGATCTTCAACCGTAAGAAGAATGATGAAGGGGAAAAACAAGAGGGGAAAAAAGCATTACTAAATAAGGATATTCAAAGTTACCTAATAAACTATATGAATATTTTGTTTCATTTTCAACAATGGTGAATGATGTTGAACACTAAGACAAAGGCAATGTTTCTAGTGAGAATTACTAAGTAACTCTACAAGTGAAACTGCAAGACACTAGTGTATTCAAACTCAAAGGACTAGATGCAATTCTATATCATAATTCTTTAGGAATCAGCAGATGAATTCACAGGCTCAACAATAAAAAAATTGTAATAAATTGCTCATGGGAAAGGCAACAGTGGAGGTATTACATGACTGGTAAATGTAAAACATCCTACACTATTTATTGATTCAAGAAAAGGAAAGAAAGATTCAGATAATGCAGGCTCATTATTCTCTCTTAATAGATCTTGCCAGACTATATAAACTAAAATATAATGCTGGCAAAGGAACAAAATAACAAGAGTATTAATAAAATTAGTCTGGGTATTAGATGAAAGTTTGCAACCATCAGAGCAGAGTACTTGAGGAACAGACTTCCCATTGCAATAAAGAAGTAAAACTAGTATCCAATTTCAAGGTAAAGCTTGATTCCTTTATGAATAATATTGCATAATGTGATTGTGTGTAATGAGAGAAGAACCTCATGTCACTCCAGTGTAATGTAGTTAACCTCCAAATGTGATCGTATGTGATAAAAAGTCCCTTCATCCTAATACATTGTATTTCCAAGTCACAATCCAAAATTCTCACCAGAAACAGTGTTATGTTATTCTTTAACAGAAAAACAGCTTCCGAAGTAAAAACTGGAAAGACAACATATTCTTATGTAATCATATGTTAATGAAGTCACCTACCACTGACACCAAAGTCCATACAAAATGTAGTAAGGAATGGAGAGTTGTAGAGAAAGTATTGCCATATTCTTTGGTTCTGCCTCAGTCTTATCTGGCATCTGTTTTATTGGAAAATAAGTGTTTTTTTCCAAATTTCTTCAGTTCTTCTCTGAATAAGACAGGTGGTGTAGCACATGGCTCAGAGACTGATGCCATCAGCAGAATTCTGAGTTTTTTGATCCTGGGGATGTTTACACGGCACCGGGTCTCCTGGCAGCAGATGGAGTGCAACTATCTCCAAGGGAGAAAAGGATTCTTGTTTAAGAATTGGCAGGCCTCACTGAGAGAGCTTTAACCCAGGTTCAAAGGGGGAAGGGCAGAAAACCAGGGTCACTAGGCATGAGCCTAGGGGTGTCATGCCAATGTTGAGAGTGAAATCAATAGCCCAGCTCAAGTGCATCTCACCAATGCATGCAACATGGGCAGCAAACAGCAGGAGCTGGAAGCCATTGTGCAGCGGGACAGCTATGACTTAGTGGCCATCATAGAAACATGATGGGATGACTCTCATGACTGGAGTGCTGCAATAGATGGCTATAAGCTCTTTAGAAGGGACAGGCATAGAAGGAGAGGCAGTGGGGTGGCTCTGTATGTTAAGGAGTTTTTTGATTGTATAGAAATCAATGATTGTGACAACCAACTCGAGTGGTTATGGGTAAGGACGAGAGAGCAGAATAAACTCCCCATAATCCAGCAAGAAGCAGATAAGGACCTGCTATGCCACCTTGACACCCACAAGTCTATAGGGCCTGATGGGATCCACTAAAGACTACTGGGAGAGCTAGCGGAGGAGCTTGTCAAGCCGCTCTCCATCACTTATCAGCAGTCCTGGTTAACTGTGATGGGGTGGGTGTTGGTCTCTTCTCCAAAGTAACTAACGATAGAATGAGAGGAAATGGCCTCAAGTTGCACCAGGGGAGGTTTAGACGAGATATTAGGAACAATTTCTCTACTGAGAGAGTGGTCAAGCATTGGAATAGGCTGCCCAAGCAGGTGGTGGAGTCACCATCACTGGAAGTGTGCAAAAAACTTGTAGATATGGCACTTTGTGACATGATTTAGTGGGCATGGTGGTGTTGGGTTGATGGTTGGACTTGGTGATCTTAAAGGTGCCTTCCAACCTTAATGATTCTCTGGTTCTGTGATTCTGTGTGATGCATAAAAGAATATTAGAGTGAACAAAATGACTATTGCAAGAATCTTATAGTAAAGTTAAATGATGAGTTTGGCTGCTGAAAAATATAAAACAAATCTAATGATAGTCACCTTGATGAGTACTTTGGCAATGAAATTAAGTATTTTTGGGAAGAAAAATGTGAAGAAGTATCAGAGAGTTTCATACCATGATGGTGGGCTTTGTTAGATCATTAATACTGCACATTGTTTATTACCTAAGTGTAATACACTCTTGGGGGCAGGGAAAAAAACACCACACTTTGACTTTGACAACCTTTTCATTATGTGCCCCCAAACTGGGCACAAATAGGTGTGCTATATCTTAGAGTCTATGCATATAGCAGAGTAAGTTTCTTAAATCAGCTCCACATCTGAGGGTTGAGGGACCAGGCTGGATGGGGTTTGGAGCAACCTGGTCTAGTGGAAAGAATCCCTGCCCATGGCAGGGGGTTGGAACTAGGTGATCTTTAAGGTGCCTTCCAACCCAAACCATTCTATGATTTTGCCTAAGATTTCTACTAAAAGTAATCCTAAGTAGGAACACCACTCAGGAGAGCTTGGATTCTTCTGGTTCTTTCTCATGCTCTTTCCTTTCCACTTCTGTTCTGAAATTTTTTTTGGTCTTTTTCATTCTTCCTTTCACAATCCCCGAACTCAACTACGTTCACAGCAAATTACATGGAATATGCTATAAATAAATACTGCAAAAATGTACCTGTATGTGCGCCTTTACACTTTGCTCTCTGCCTTCTCTATTCGGTCTCACAAAGGACCATACCTGTAGTAGCATGTCCCAGAGTTTAACAAATCCATATTCCAACTAAGGGTATATAATGCTAAAATAGTATACTATTTTATCAATCAGCACTGAAAAGAATAAAGCTGTAGAATTCAGCATCTTTCCTCACTCTTGTCAATATTTATTCCTTTCAGCATCTAGTATCTTCTGCTTTTTTTGAATCATGCCTCAAGGTTTCTACATGACAAACAGCGTATTTCCAACTGCTGCTTGTTAACTTCTCCACAAGAAAGATTCTTTCCAAGACAAGTAGTTGTGTAGGGAGGACAGAAAGTAGACTCCTGCTCCTCAGCTTTTACTAGATCAAAGACTGTAAAACTACTTCCCAGAGTTGCATGTGGCTTTAAACTGGGCTACAAAAAGGCCATGATGTTCTGTTGATAACTGAGCATAACACTGTGTGTGAGTCAGTAACAAAAAAGATGGAGCAGCCTCAGCCTCTGAATGCAGAAGTAACTGTGGTTCAGCAGGAGGCTCAGCAGTGTAGCCTTCCATAAGCACCAAGGTACTCAGTCCCAAATAAACTGATGTTTTTCTGGTCAGTAAAAAAGAGAGAATGCAAAACTATCATGATGGTATGGTAGAAGTAGCCTTAATTTTTCTACTCGCAAAATGTTCATGACTTACCAGTCAAACAGGAAATACATATGTCAATCATTCCTCTTTTCCGTTTAAACATTTACTATGACACTCACACAGCTAATTTCTATCCATTCCATTCATGTATAAGTGCAGGGTTTTTCATACCCTAACATGAGTCTCTGTCGTGATTTAATCCCAGTCAGCAATTAAGCACAACGCAGTCACTCGCTTACTCTCCCGTGGTGGGACAGGGGAGAGAAATGGAGGAGTAGAAGTGAGAAAACTCATGGATTGAGATAAAGACACTTTAATAAGTAAAGCAAAAGCTGCACACGCAAGCAGAACAAAGCAAGGAATGAATTCAATACTTCCCATCACCAGGAAGGTGTTCAGTCATCTCCAGGAAACCAGAGCTCCATCATGCATAATTGTTACTTGGAGAGACAGATGCTGTAACTCTAAAAATCCTCCCACCCCTTCCTTCTTCTTTGTCCAAGATTTATATATTGAGCATGACGTCATATGGTATGGAATATCACTTTGACTAGCCTGGGTCAACTGTCCTGGCTGAGTCCTGTCCCAGCCTCCCATGTACCCACAGGGTTCTTGCTGGTAGGCCAGCACTAAAAGCTGGACAGTCCTTGACTGCTTAGCAGCAGTTCAAAACATCAGTACGTTATCAACATTTTCTCATCCCAAATCCAAAATATAGTCTCATACTAGCTTCTGTGAAGAAAATTAACTCTATCCCAGCTGAAACCAGGACAGTCTCATTAACCCTTAAAGTTTCCTCTGGGTTCTCAAATATTTACCTGTTTATTTTTTCAAGTCAATTTTGAATTTCCTTATTCCCAATATCACACCTAATTCTATCCTAAGTTTGCAACTGAGTTTTGAAGTTTAACATTATCTACTTTGTTCTTTTCTGGTTTGTTTTCTAATGGTGCTTTGACCACCATAGAGATTCAGTAAATTTTCTTGTATTCCAACACATTTAGGTTTTATTTTAATTATTTTGATATTTTTTCTTTTTTTAGTCCTTTATGAGGAAAGTTAATGGCTGTTTTTTTCCAATCAATCAGCCTTTTACCTATTCTTAGCTTAAGAAACAGAAGCAAAGCAGCTTCTCTTCTTGATAGCAGATGTAAACAGACTGTTTATAAGATTATTTTCACTTACTTGAACTACGATCTTACTTGTTAAAGCACAGAAACATCTACCGGTAAACGGTAGATTACATAAGCCTAAGTATTGGGTCTGGCTGAGAAGGAGTTAATTTTCCCCATAGTAGCCCTCATAATGCTGTGCTTTGCATTGGTAGATGGAAAGGTGTTGATAGTGTTTTGTCTACTGCTGAGCAGTGGCCACGTGACATCGAGGTTATTTCTCCAACATTCCCCCCTCACCAATAGGCTGGGAGTGGGCAAGGTCTTGGGAGGGGACATAGCCAGGACAGCTGATCCAAACTGACCAAAGGGATATTCCATATCATATGATGTCAGTTCAGTAATAAAATACAAGAGAAAGAAAGAAGAAGAGGGGCATTCCTTATTGTGACATTTGTCTTTCTGAGAAACCTCTATGCATACTGAAACCCTGCTTTTCAGGAAGTAGCTGGACATTGCCTGCTGATGGGAAGTAGAGAATAAATCTTTTGTTTTATTTTGCTTCCACATGCGGCCTTTACTTTTGCTTTATTAAAGTGCGTTGGATCTTGACTGATGAGCTTTTTTCCATCTAAATTCCTCTCTTCCCTGTCCTGCTGAGGGACAGGAGTGATAGAGCAACTTGGTGGGCACCTGGCATCCAGCCAAGGTCAACCCACCACAGACTAATATGAAACAAGTTACAGGAATGTCAAGAAAAGTAATGAGTAAGATTAATATAACAATTTTAACATCAAAGTCAATTATTTCTTACTTCATACTTGCCCAAACTATTTCTTTTCATATATTATATTATCCAACTATAATGCACTAAAGCACCTGCAGACAAATTTGGGTTTTGGCACAAATGGGTAGCACTTCAATTCAGTTGCAGTACCTTGATAGAATCTAAGTTAAGTAGCACCTTAAAAAAAATCATGTGAAAATGCTGTTGACTTTAATAAGAAATGAATTACACCTTGAAAAAGAGCTTTTCTGAAGAGATTAGTTACACAGTCTGATAAAACTAATTTTCTTTACTTAAGAAGGAACATTTACAGAAATGTAGAAGCTATTCAGTACAAGTGAAAACTTATCCCAAACCCATGAAACAAGAAAAAATATTTACTTAACCAACATTGTGATGATTTGTTCATCCTTAATGCTTTCTTTCCTAGTCCCAAAATTAACACTAGAACAGTCGAGGCAGGTGATGTTCTTATTAGTTTTACAAACTCCATAAAGCCCAAAATTGCAAAATGTGTTAGCAACACCAAACATGCAAGTATATTAATCTATATCATAATTTCCATTCAAAACTGAGGCTTTAGTAATTGATGACTCTGTCTCTTTCTCTGTGTATTTCTGATGAACTCAGAAGTGCTACACAAAAGGTGTCATCTAGTCATCTGCAATAACTGTTGAAGAAGAGCCTACAGTGAGAGATAATTTTAGGAGAGTGAAATTTCAGTTGTTTATGGAAGTAGTGGATGGAACCCCTGGGAAACTGCCCTGAGGGATTAAAGAAGATGAACAGAGCTGGCAGCTCTTTAAGGACATTATTCCCAAAGCACCAGAGTTCTCAATTCCCACATGTAAGAAATAAGCAAGGAAGGCCATAGGGCAGCATGGCTGAGTAAGGACCTCCTGGTCAAAATGAGGTGTAAGAAGGAAAGTAATAAGCAGTAGAACTAGAGACTTGTATCCTTAGAAGAATATAAGGATGCTGCTCAGATGTGTAGTGATGGCATCAGGAAAGATAAAGCACAGTTGGAACTGAATTTGGTAATGAATGTGAAGAATAATAAGAAGGGATTCTACAGGTACTGATCAGCAAATGGAGATTAAAAAAAATATACTCCCCAATAAATAAGACAGGAGAACAAGTGACAATCAAAATGGAGAAGGAATCATATCCTGGTCTGCGTAAAAAAGTGTGGCCAGCAGGGCGAGGGAACTGATTCTCCACCTCTACTCCACTCTCATGACACCCCACCTCAAGTACTGTGTCCAGCTCTGGGGTCTACAGCATAAGCAACACATGGACTTATTGGAGCATGTCCAGAGCAGGAACACCTATCCTATGAAGAAAGTCTGAGAGAATTGGGGTTGTTCAGTCTGGAGAAGTGAAGGCTCCAGGGAGACCTTATTACAGCCTTTCAATATACAAAGAGGGCTTATAAGAAAGATGGAGAAAGACTTTTCTCTTTTCTCCCCTCTAAAGGGAGCAAAGAGTTTTGTGCTATTATCTTTGGCATGGTCTCTGGTTTCAGCTGGGCACTCTGGATAATGAAAAGGACTGTTCTGTGCCTGATTATTTTTGAACTTTGAACAAATTTACCCAAACTGCTGCAAGGAAGGATGACAATGAGTCCTCTGAAGACATTCGTATTTTGGTGTATCCATTCCTGCCAAACCAAAACTACTCATCAAAAGCAACATGTAAAAACATTTGTCTTTATTTTTTCTTTTATTCCTTTTTCTTAAATATTATTTATTTCTTATAATATTCAATGATATATGTCTTTCCAGACAGTGTAAGCTCTATCAGAGCTTTCAACACACTTTTAAAAGCCAGACAAAAATGCCAAAGGCATAAGAGCCTTCTTATTCCGCCGTCATTTGGTTCCACTTGTGTTCTTAAGCTTGCAGTGGGAATCTAACTTAATGGACTCCTGTGAAATATAGAGATGGATGACATGTTAACTGTCTTCCATGTGCCACCCAGCTTGCCTACTGTTTCTACCTAACTCATCAATAAAAATGCAAAAATTAAGAATTAAGTACTATGCCTAAACATTTTAGTAATCCAAACTGTTCAAATAATCACTTAGATTCTTTTGAATGGAACGTTTTTTAAAAATAGGGGAAAAGGCAGCTTGCTTAATTTCTGCAGAGAGGTGGCTTAGTTATTCAGCACTGATTACCCCAGCTTGGCCTCTCAGTTATGTTTGTTAATTAAAGCGCTTTCTAATGAACATTAACTCAGTTTCCCCTATGTGGAGGGCAGTCTGGGAGATGATAGACATCTAAACCAGGATTTTTTCTTACTTGAATACATGAGGACTCTTTCTCACTTGAAAAATCATAGCTGAATTAATGGAAACAGAAAAAAACATTTTTGCCTGCATAGTCTTTTATCTGTAGGGCCCCCTGGCTATCAATGTGGGGAAATATCAATTGAGTGAAAATTTTTTAGTGGGAGTAATCATCATCATCATGAAGTACTCATCAGAAAGGAAGACAAAATGCAATTAGGTTGGATTTACATTCGGGCCAATAATTACTATTCAGATGTCTCAGCTGCATGGAAAATAGAGGATTCTGAACTGTGACTTTTTTGTTTGAATGTGGGTTTTTTCCTTCCCTTTCTTGCTCTCTTTTTCTTTTAAACATTCATAAAATATATCAGTCATGATGTGGCACAGCTGAATAATTGCCATAGAGTCAAATGCTTGCAGATGGTTAATGGAAACAGAAAATTAAATGAACAGCAGTAAAGAAACTCATGCAAAATTAAAGAACCCCATTGCAAATTTAAAGGGTCATTTGGTTTCATCAAAAATCAAATAATATGAATATGTTATTCGCTGCATGAAAGAGACTATGTTAAATTGTTTTGAGAGATGAAAAATGAGCAATCAATGATGTACTAATGAAATTTGTGAAAAATCATGCACTATTGAAATATGCAGCAATTTCCAGTTAGGGACTGCAGAAGAAAGCCTGATTTTGGTGACTGAATTTTGTTACTGACTGTACACTTAAATTGTTGATGATAGGGTCCTACAGAAAAATATAGGAATGAGGATTGAACTAAGTAGTCTTTATCTTGTCCAAGTTAGGATTACAGTTTCAAAATGATTTTTTTGAGAACTTCTTATCAGATAAAAGTAACTCAACATTTCAGTAGATGTTATACTACCAAAGTACAGAATCAATTTCTACATAGACCTGCAAGGTCTTATAGCTATATGTTGAGACTAAGCTCTCATCTGTCTGACATTTTTGAAAGGTATAATTGATAAATCCTTTGTAAGGAGCAAAGTTATCTTTCTGGTATAAAAGTATTTGTGATACCATTTAGTAAGTATCATCTGAAAGTGGATTAAAGTTAAAGGTACTTTCAAATGGATTTCAAAGTTTCAAAACATTGTATTCTTTATAAACTCTTTTTTATTTTTCACCTCTCTCATCCTTTCCCAGTAAAGTCTGAAGCGAATATCAATGTCTTTACCCATATGAAAATGATTTCAAAAGTTTTTTTTCTTAATCTGAGAAAAAAATTATGATTGCAATTGAATCAGATATGTGTCAATCATGCATCATCAATTTTGTAATTTTAAAATTTTGGTAACTGAAAACACTTTGAGAGGGGCCATGTCTATGAAAGAGAGGATTTTCCTCATGTGATAGATTAAAAAGGAAATTTAAACTAATCTTTTGACAAAACCAGAAACAGCAACAGTCTCTGAAAAAATCTAGTAAAGAAAATATAAAACTTAATAACTACTATTAATATGATTTTATTTTTTTCATATCTGTACAAGCTATAATATATCTTACATTGTGTTAATTATACAATAAAAACAGTTACAAATTTTAATATTTCCTTCTCAACATGTGCCTTTGAGAATGTTAGAAGTATATCTACGATTTCTTGTCTACTATAATTCCTGCAAAGTCAACAAGTCGCTTATGAAACAGAAGCAAGGATGAAAGTACTGATCTTATTTTCTTATTCTAGTAGGTATAAAGCATCTTTTCTTAAATATTTTTAATAACTACATTACACTAGCTATCTAAGAGAGATTAAAGTTAAAGTTTTTTTCCCTTTTTCATAACACAAAGAATTTTAAATAGAAAATAGCTAGGGAATGATGAATGTTTCATTGTAAGTAGATTGTAAATAAGCATTTTGCCTCTCTGGATTTTACTTAAAGACTTAATGCAATTTCCTAAATGGTATTGGCTCAAAAATATAAGCATCTGTATATATTTCATCAGAATTGTTCACGTTATTCAACTTTTAAATGACAGATATACAGTACATGCCATGAGAAATCAATCTCTCACAGCAAATAAATGTGGCAGAATAATCCATATGATGCATATAAAAATAGTAGGGTTTTGCTGACCTATTATTCTTTCTGAATATGTTTTAAAATGATATTTCTAGCTGTATGACTATCATTTTGAAAATGTAGTTTGTGATATATTTTTGATCCTTTTAATGGATCTAATTTTTTTTCTTATAAACCATGTTATTTTTCCTCTATGCAATTCTACAGTTTTTTATTTAAAAAAATATTTATTCTGTTAAAATGAAGCTTCCTGTTTCATGGAAGAGAAATGAAAATGGCTTTTAACCAGCATGTTTTACTTCACAAATTGTGGAACTTTATAAGAAAGACATTTTCAGTACTTTCATATGAATCTTATACCTCTTTTGTAGCACCTCATGTGTAAGAGAAAAATTCTTTCTTGCTTAAACACTGAACTATCAAATGCTATTTCAAGCCCTTTAAATTCTTTCATGTCCTGTTTTGCTCTTCTGGGAGTTGGAAGTATCCCAAGAGGCTACTAATATTCCAAGTTAGATAGGAGGATTAATTTAAGAATGCATAGGAATGCATAACAATTATAAAGCAATACCATCATACATTGTGGCTGAAAGTTTGACTTCTCTGAGAAGACACCAGTAACTGCCCCCATGTCAGACACAGCCAGTTTCAACCAGGTCTAAGAAAGACCTGCTGTTGCCTGTGGAGAAGATCTCATGCACGAACAGGATTCCTGGCAGGAACTGTGGCTCATGGGGGACCCAGGTTGGAGAATTCTGTTCCTGATGGACTATACCTCTTGGAAAGGACTCATGCTGGAGGAGTTCAACACATGCTGGAGCAGTTGTTGAAGAACTGCAGCCTGTGGGAAGGACACATGTTGGAGCAGTTTGTGAAGGACTGTCTCCTGTGGGATGGACCCGACACTGGAGCAGGGAAACAGTGTGAGGAGAAAGGAGTGACAGTGACAGCCCCCGTTGCCCATCACCCTGAATCCATGTGGAGGGGAGGGACTTGAAGAGTCATGAGTGAAGTTGAGCCTGGGAAGAAGGGAGATTCAGGTGGGGAGGTATTTTTAGCTTTGGTTTTGTTTCTCACTATCCGACTCTATTTTTGTCAATAAATTAAGTTAATCTTTCCCAAGTTAAGTCTGTTTTGCCTGTGATAGTGGTTGGTGAGCAATGTCCCTGTTTTTATCTCAGCCTGCAAGCTTTTCCATTATATTTTCTCCCCCTATCCTGCTTGAGGAGGAGGAGGGGAGTGAGGCTTCGCAGGTACATGCAGCCAGCCAAGGTCAACTCACCACAGTCCTTGGATCTTCCTTGCTTTATGGCATATGACAATAGTAGTCCACCAGCACACTTTTACAAACACTGTGGAATTGAAATGGTAATTACTCTTTTCATTATTGCAGTGGCTTGTTACAGTCTCTTAAGAATACAAATTTGTTAAATGTCTAGTCAATGCTAAGCTCATTGTAAGGAATACTGTGTGAGGCATTCATCAGGTATGTTCATGTAACTGTTGTTTCACATGACCATGCCTCTCTCTAACACTTGGCCTTTTAAAAACGAAAACATCTAGCAAATGAAGACATCACTGATTTTAATCCAGACCTCATGGACTGATTTGAAGGCCTGTAATTCTGTCCTTGTTCACCGTTATTAGTTCTGACTGTGTTTACCCATAAATTTTATACTTTATTCTTTTTTACAGTCTCTGACTGAGTTTGGACACTCACTTCTGCATGTCTAATATGCATTTCATGGCTGACTTTCCAAAGTTCAGCATGCCATTTAGATGTTACCAGAAACAGTGGCAGTTTCCGTGTCATCTGTCAGTGCAGAGTCAGACTGAGTGAACAGTGGAGATGACCAATATCAGATATTAAGGAAATTTTTGGAACTCCCGATCTATATGACATAGTAAAAAGGCAATTGTCTATATTTTCTCAGGTAGAAGTCCCTTAAGGTTACACTTGTCCATAGGCTGCTTTTGAGACTCTAATTACATATCTACATGTCTTTTATTAGTGTTGCCAGCAGGACGAGGGAGGTGATCTTTCACCTCTATTCAGTGCTGGTGAGGTCACACTTGGAGTATTGTGTCCAGTGCTGAGGTCCTCAGTACAAGAGAGACATGGACATACTGGTGAGAGTCCAAGGAAGGGCTACAAAGATGAGGAACTAGAGCATTTCTCCCGAGTAAAAGCTGGGAGAATAGGGACTGTTTAACCTAGAAAAGAAAAGGCGCAGGAGGATCTTAACAATGTATATAAATACCTGAAGGGAGGGTGCAAAGAAGATGGAGCCAGGTTCTTTCCAGTGGTGCCCAGTGACAGGACTAGATGCAATGGGCATGAATTGGAACACAGGAGGCTCCATCTGAATGTCAGAAAACACTTTTTCACTGTGAGGCTGATGGACCACTGGCACAGATTGCTCAGACAGGTTGTTAGTATCTCCATCCTTGGAGATATTGAAAAGTCATCTGGACATGGTCCTAAGGTCCTGGCTATAGGTGGCCCTGCTTGAGCAGGGGCGTTGGACCAGACGTCCTCCAGAGATATTTCCAGCTTCAACCATTCTGTGATTCTGTGGCTATGTTACGTTCAAGAAAAGAAAGTTCTGTGCTGCAACATCTCATTAAATGTTGGACAGTTAAGGTAACAAGATGTTATAGCAACCCTTGGGCTTAATAATGTTGAACGTTGTAAAGTAAACAGAGCTAAGTATTGAGAATGATAATTTATTATAAAGTGTCTTAACTTGAAAACTATACTTCCTCAGAATCTACTTTTCCTATGGACTTTGACAGCTAATGCCTCTAGAAATGCAATGAATAGCTCTGTAGTAGGGAATTTCGAATGTGTGACTATGATTCCATTATTGAACTCACTTCCAAATAGTTAATAGTAAATACATTGTTGTTTCCTTACAAATAGCTAAGTTTCTTTCTGTTATCCACTCCATTCGGGGTAAATATAATCAAGATAGCCTTAGGGTATTTTCAAGTCTCATTTTGTAAACTTATTATAAGAGTACTGTGTGAAGAAATCTAAATCTGAAGCATCACTGGGTCTGTGATTGAAAAACTAGTTCACAAATTTATCTATACCTTGTTAGAGTGATTAAATGAGCAAGACTTGACATAGGAAGCATAAAAGAGGAAATTAGATTAAACAATGCTGCATGACAGAATAGGCCTGTAAAACTGTTTTTTCTTTTCAGAGAAAGTTAACTATACAATGTGATTTGCCACTCTGTACTTTTAACCTTAATATTTTTTTCTGATACAAATAGGACATATGGAATTTGAGGATTACACATACAGAATTTTTGATTTCCACAAATGTCTAATTTTGATACTAGATGAATCATGTGGCTGCTCATTTCAATGCACTTCCAAACAGCCATTCTCAAATTTCTTGACTGAAATTAATCTGAAGAAATGCATATATGTACAATGTAAAAGTAGTTCAAGATTGCATAAATACAAATCTGAATAAATTTTATACACTTACCTTGCAGAAAGTAAATTTATTTAAGAAAGAAAATGTCCCAAAGAGAAGAATTCTGAAAAAATAATTTTGAAAAGCACAAGTGACAGGAAGTTTTTGTGGACTAATATAAAAACTAGGCTACACCACAAGCAGTATTGCAGGCATTACACAACATTTAATAGGTTTTCTTCTTAATTTGATGTAGATGAGTCTCTAAAGGCATATTTTTATGGGTGTCTAAAGAGAGTTGTCTGTAGGAGCAATATTATACTCAGCAAAAGAACATTCTGTTCTGTCTGCTTGCTGATGTCTGTGGCTCATGTGAGGGACTCGTTACAATCATATATTGCATGTCAAGAATGAAATGATTTATTCTGTTTCCAGGTATACCAAATTGTTAATGAGTAGATACAAAATGTTCATGAAAACATTCATTTCCCCTTTTTTTGTAGTCCAGTTGATGGAATTTTACTATTTACAGTCTGTGGGAATATTTAAGAATAGTAACAAAGTTCAAGCATGTGCAGTGACTGTCCCTTTCCAAATTCCCATTACCTTTTTAATTGATTCTGGGTGAAACTTCCTTCTGAAAGGTAGAAATTGGTAGGTAGTGGAGCAAATGTAAATCTTTGTTATTTATTTATTTATTCATTCATTTGTTCCTTTATTATAGAGAGGATGAGTATAGCATAGCCAGCACTAGTAACACTCCTCTATATTATTCTGCTAGTATTCCCTGTCCTGACCTAGATAAAGTACACTCTTCCTTTTAGATTGAACTATAACTCAGTATCATTTTGTGTTCACTCTTTTCATTGTTCTGGGCAGATACTGTCAAATGAGAATTGTGCCATGTCTGATACAGTTTATTAACTAATATATCTATGACTAACCTAATCTGTTTATGAAATTATATATACATTGGTAAATATATTTAGTAATTTAGTGCCTTGTTTTAGTCAGACTATTTTACAAAAAAAGAAATAATGTTCAGAAAGAGAATTTTAACATCATTAAATGGGGTATATTGAAATGTATCTCTACAGAGATACACACATATGTTGTAGGAGAACATATTTTCATATTCATATTTTTTATATAATGCCAAATTTATATAATTCATATTTTTATATAATGCCAAACAATATAATAAATCTTTCAGATCCCTTTTATGCATACGCTTAAGTACCACTAAAGTCAATAAAATTCAAACACACACCCAACATAGTGAAGAAAATTCTTCTTTTGTTTTCCTTGACAGTTATCTGAATGGAGATACATTACTATACTGTAGGAGCAAAAATTGCTTGTGAATTACATAATCTATAAAATTTGTTCATGTAACATATATGATACAATCCTGTAGTAAATCTTGATTTTTATTCAGTAAGGGTAATTCCAGTAAAGAAATTATTATTAACTTTTTATTATTAATACATTAAAGAGGGAGGTAATTGAGAGTTATATGTGCAATTTTGTGAGATTCCATCTTCCAGAGAGAACATATTTTAGTTATTCTCTTTAGCTTTCCCCTTATCTGTCTCAATACTATAGTTTTCTTGCTATTCCTTTGTACTGCAAAAGCACAAGCTACACAGCAGATCACTGACAAATTTAAATTAAAAACAAAACCAAAGACAACACCTATTTTTTAAAAGTATGTAAAAGAAGAGGAGTTGCTATAAAATAATATTAAAATATATTTCAAGAAAATAGGTCTGTTTTAGTTTGGAGGCATGCCTCGTGCCAATACCAAAGGAAACATAGAAGTGGTGATGTACTGTCTTATCTCCTTCTGCCAAAGAAGCAGAAGAAAAAACATGTTCTATAAGAGCTATAAGGTTATGGAGTTCAAATGAGCTGATCAAAGAAGTAGTGTAATAAGTGTCCTAATTTAGCAGGAAAAAATAACAATTTAGAAAACAAGCTGGATTAGAGAGAGCCTTTCAGCATACTACTGGGAGAATGCTCAAAGGCAGAGGGTATCCTCTGTATTTGCAAAGAAGAAATATTTTCTTACATATCTATTAAAACATATTGTGGAGTTACAAATAATTTGAAATGTGAATAAAATGAATTCATGTTTACCCTAGATCTTTTTCTTTGGTGGGCAAGAAAATTCTTATGATAATAGAAAATTTTGGTAGATGATTTCTCTATACGACAAATTACCATTCCTAAGAGCACTGGATCCTCACAATGAGTGCAAGTCACATAGGACAGGTGTGTCAGACACCTAAAGTCAGGGCATACACATTGCAGAATGTAGAACAATGGAATAATGATGATCGCCAAGATTAAATCCTGTGACTAAAGAAGAACGAGGCTGAACTGTACCTGAAGCAGAGATAAGAATGGAAAGTTACAGTATTAACTATATAAACAGATGGACCATAGAAACTGGATAATCTTAAAGAGCTTGATTGCTTAAAAAAATGTAAGAAAGTGTCTCTGAGAAATAAGAATAAATATCAAAGCAAGAATAGAACCTTTGCTTGTCTGTACATAGAATTATTAGTCTGAAGAACAGACTGTGTACATTAAAAAAGGAATGTAGAATGAAAAAGAGTAAATATGACAATGAAGTAGCAGAAGTGAATAATTAGAAGTGTCGTGGCTTAACTCAGCAGGTAGCCAAAACAACCACACACCCTCCACTCCCCCCAGAAGGATGAGGGAGAGAGTCTGGAAAGGAAAAGGGTAAAACTCATGGGCTGAGATAAAGACAGTTCAATAGGACAGGGAAAATAAAAAGAATAAAATAATGATAATAATAATGATAAAAGATTATACAAAACTAGTGATGCACAACACAATTGCTCACCAACTTCTGACTGATGCCCAGTTAGTTCCTGAGCCGTGGCCCCTCCCTCGCCAGCTCCCCAAATTTATATACTGAGCATGATGTTGTACAGTATGGAATATCTCTATGGTCAGGTAGGGTCAGCTGTCCTGGCGGTGTTCCCTCCCAGCTTCCTGTGCACCCCCTACCTTCTTGCTAGAAGATGCTACCATTCTTCATCAGTCTGGGTGATTCTTACTGTAATACCATTGACATGGTAGATAGATAGCAATCATAGTAGTAATGTCATACTGTATTGTGTAACAATTAACATAATACAATTCAAATCATTGACTATTTTCACCCAAAATCAAGTCTCCTGGAGGTACACATCGGACTTTCCCATCCTTCCGCATTACCCACCAAGTGCACCCAGGTCCCTGGGCAAAGGCAACCCCACAAACGCGTTGGCCTTTGCCTGAGGCAGGAGTAACCCAGACTGTCTTCCCCAGAATATTTCTCACGTGCACCACAGGGACTTTATCTCCTTCTACAGTACGTAAAAGTTTTGATTGGGCAGGGCCAGCTCTATTAGTAGATCCCCTAGAGTTGACTAACCAGGTGGCTTTTGCTAAATGTTTATCCCAATGTTTGAATGTCCCGTCACCTATTGCTCTCAGTGTAGTCTTTAACAGTCCTTTGTATCGTTCAATTTTTCCGGAAGCTGGTGCATGATGCGGGATGTGATACACCCACTCAATGCCGTGCTCTTTGGCCCAGGTGTCTATGAGGTTGTTTCAGAAATGAGTCCCATTGTCAGACTCAATTCTTTCGGGGGTGCCATGTCGCCATAAGACTTGCTTTTCAAGGCCCAGGATAGTGTTCCGGGCAGTGGCATGGGGCACAGGATATGTTTCCAGCCATCCGGTGGTTGCTTCCACCATGGTAAGCACATAGTGCTTGCCTTGGCGAGTCTGTGGAAGTGTAATATAGTCAATCTGCCAGGCCTCCCCATATTTATATTTCAACCATCGTCCTTCATACCAGAGGGGTTTTAACTGCTTGGCTTGTTTGATGGCAGTGCACGTTTCACATTCATGGATAACCTGTGCAATAGCATCCATGGTCAAGTCTACCCCTCGATCCCGAGCCCATCTGTATGTTGCATCTCTTCCCTGATGGCCTGAGGTGTCATGGGCCTACCAAGCTATAAATAATTCACCCTTATGTTATCAGTCCAAAACCACCTGAGCCACTTCAGTCTTAGCAGCCTGATCCACCTGATTGTTTTTTAGATGTTCTTCAGTGGCTCAACTCTTGGGTACGTGAGCATCTATGTGACATACTTTTATGACCAGATTCTCTAAGGAGGCAGCAATATCTTGCCATAATTCAGCGGCCCAGATGGGCTTGCCTCTGCCTTGCCAGTTGCTCTGCTTCCATTGCTTCCATAGAGCGTTTGCTACCGTTCATGAATCAGTATGGAGATAGAGTATTGGCCATTTTTCTTGTTCAGCAATATCTAAAGCCAACTGGATGGCTTTCAGCTCTGCAAACTAACTTGATTCACCTTGTCCTTCAGCAGCTTCTGTGACTTGTCGTGTTGGGCTCCATACAGCAGCTGTTGGGATCCCCCTGTCACTCCAGAAATGCAAATGGGTTCTGCCCCTATATGGCTTGATGGCATCAGGGTACACTGTGCATGGGTGTCCACTAAAGCCTTATATTCCTGTGGGTCTGATGTGCCAGGCCATCTAATCCACACAATCCAATAAACTCGGTTGTCCCTCTCCTCCGCCTGGCTGGAGGCAGGGCCCCTCTAGTCCTGGTCATAGTACTCGTTACCCACTTCTTGTAAATATGAATCAGAAGTCCCTTCCAGAGGATCAGAGGTAAGATCAGCCCTTCTATTCATTCTGGGGAACTGCCCACTGGAAAGTGGAGCAACGATTTTTCTGGAGGAGTCTGAACCACCTTTTGTAATTGTTTTTCCTTGCAGCTCACATACTCGTGCCTCTAGGGTCGAGGTAAGTTTTCCATCCCACCTCCTCACATTCTCTCTGTAGTCACGCAATTGAAACCATAAGGTGCCTCGTGGTGTGTATCCTCTATATCCTCTCTCTTGAACAGAAGAGCGCTTACTCCTAATGGCTGAGACACTGGTCCGTACAGGTGGACAGCAAGTCATATCCTCTTCGAATTGCCGGAACTCCCAGGACACTTTCTCTACAGCAGAGACACAGGCCCGTAGGGAGGAAGAGAGACTTTCTTCGTATTGCCGGAGTTGGCCAGCCAATTCATCCACCGTTGGTCTCTCTCCGTCTTTCCAGGCCATTACTGCTAATGAGTGGGCATATGATGATGGTGCACTCCGTACAAACTTCCACCACATAGGTCACGTGCAATTGACTTCATCTGGGTCTTTGGATGATTGTCCATTGTCCAAGTCACCATAAATCACTTCCAGCACAGCTAGCTCCCTCAGGTACTGCATACCTTTCTCCATGGTGGTCCACTTGCCTGGGTGACATAGAACATCTTCCTTGAAGGGGTACCTTTCCTTCACACCCGACAGGAGTCGTCTCCAGAGGCTGAAGACTCGTGCACCTTTTCCAATTGCTTTGTCAATGCTCCCTTCTCTAGAAAGGGATCCCAGCTGCTTAGCTTCCCTACCTTCTAAGTCCAGACTACTGGCCCCATTATCCCAGCATCGGAACAGCCAGGTGACAATGTGCTCACCTGGACGACGGCTGAAATCCTTTCGTATATCTCACAATTCATTCAGGGATAGAGATCGGGTAGTTACCGTCTCTTTTATGAGTTCTTCCTCTTCCTCCTCTTCAAGCGATGACCCACTCTCTTCCCTCTTCAGTCCTCATGATGGCCCTGCTTCAGAGCACTCTGCCTCCTCACTCTCTTCCTCTGCCTCCTTCTTGGAAAAAGCTTCCTCGTCCCTTACTAAACGAGCTGACTTCCGCTTCCAAGATTTCTTCTTTTGTATAGGGGCAACTGGTACCAGGATGGGCTGCTTCTCTGGTTCATTTGCAAGAGTCTGAGTAGCTACAGTGCCTGTTGCAGGGGCTGAAAAAGTGGCAGTGCCCGTTGTGGACCTTGGAGTAGTGGCAGTGCCTGCCACATTGTCGTCAGATCCAGAGACCCTCTCTCCCCTTTTCATAGTGTTAATTACAGCTCAGTAGGCATGGGCGATGCCCCAGAACATTGCAATGATTTGTGTCTCCTTGCAACTGCCAGGGCGACAACATATTTCCTCCAAATATTCTGCTAATTTATCAGGATTCTGCACTTGTTTGGGAGTGAAGTACCAAAACACTGGAGGTGCCCACCACCCCAGACATTTGCCCACGTTGTTCCACACACCCTGCCATTCATAACTATCCAGCCTTGGGGTAGATCTCCAGGTGATATTCTTAAATTGCTTGCTAACCTTAGACAAAACTGAAACAATGTTCCCCAGAAGTACAATAGAGGTATTTTAACTACAGAAGGATGTTCAAAATACTGAAAAATAATTGTGATGAAGGAGGAAAACATTATGATAGAGGGTAGCAAAGGTACCATTCTACATTTCCTCCATAAAAAGCCTTTCGGAGGCAGAAGTATAATTGCTAATCGTTTCCACAAGATACAGTAACAGCTTTAGTACAGAACTCAGATGATACTGTATTAAGCTCAAGGTCCGTGTTCTAAAAACAAATCTCACAGGCGAGACATTACTGACCATAGCAGAGTACAGCAGCCCGCAGAAACCAACACCGATCCTTAACATGTACGACTAGAGCATCATGCAAATCAAATAAACTGATATTGTGACCTGCAACTGTTATTATCTCAAGCCTCGTGCCCCCTTTGGGCGCCAAAAGAATTGTCGTGGTTTAGCCCCAGCCGGCAACTAAGCACCACGCAGCCGCTCATTCACTCCCCCTCATGTAGTGGGACAGGGGAGAGAATTGGGAAAAAAAAAACTTGTAGGTTGAGATAAAAACTGTTTAATAGGACAGCAAGAGAGAAAGAAACAATGATAACAACAATGATAATACCAACAGAGGAATGTACAAGAACAAGTGATGCCCAATACAGCAATTGCTCACCACCCAGCGATCGACAGCCCGTCCCCGAGAAGCGATTTCCGCCCCCCAGACAACTCCAGTTTATGTACCGGGCATGACGTCGTATGGTAGGGAATATCTCTTTGTCCAGTCTGGGTCAGCTGTCCCGGCTGTGTCCCCTCCCAGCTCCCCGTGCACACCCAGCCTCCTTGCTAGCAGGCCAGCACAAGAAGCTGGACTGTCCTTGACTGCTCAGCAACAACCCAAAACATCAGCACATTATCAACAGTTTCTCATCCCAAATCCAAAACACAGTCTCACACTGGCTTCTGTGAAGAAAACCAGCTCTATCCTGGCTGAAACCAGGACAAACCATTAACCTTTGTCCTATCACAACAGGCCCTTCTAAAAAGTCTGTCCCCATCTTTTCTATAAGCCCCCTTTAAGTACTGGAAGGCTGCAATAAGGTATCCCCAGAACCTTCTCTTCTCCAGGCTGAACAAGCTCAACTCTCTTAGCCTGTCCTCAGAGGAGGTGTTGCATGCCTCTGACCATTTCTGTGGCCCTTCTCTGGACCCGCTCCGGCAGGTCCATGTCTTTCCTGTGCTTAAGTCTCCAGAGCTGGATGCAGGACTCCAAGTGGGGTCTCACCAGAGCTGAGGGACAGATTCACCTCCCTCCTCCTGCTGGCCATGTTTCTTTGGATGTAGCCCAGGATATGGTTGGTCCTCTGGGCTGCAAGTGCACATTGCTAGCTCAAGTCCAGCTTTTCATCCACCAGCATCCCCAAGTCCTTCTTGGCAGGGCTGCTCTCAATCCCGTATATAAAAATAATATATATATATATAACATTGTAGAGTATATATATCACAAAATGTTGTGATATTATCAAGACATTGTTATAAACCTGAAAATAATTATTGATGAAAAGACCAAAGTTCAGAGAGAGGTGACTGATTACAAAGTGGGTAATGAGTAGCTAAAGGAAATACGACAAAATTTCAATATGTTTGAAAAACCTTTATTAAAATTTGTAGTCTAGACAGAGCTGGTTATTGCAACTTTTAGTCACCAGTAGCATGAAGAGGTAATACAGGTGTTTTGAGGAACAGCTCAGGGCTAAGGCTTAGTTTAATTTCTATTGCAAAAAAGTAAAGTAAATTGTTGCTCCCACATTATAATTATGAAAGGAACGATATCAGAAATACTAAGTCAGTAGAACCCCTTCATTCCAGTAACTTCTCAGGAAATCATAAATCAAATTCACATCTATAGTACGTTCACTACAGACCTAAGTAACGTGGGAACCAAACCAAGCTGAGTTTACCTAGGACAAGTAGAGGGTAGGAAATTTAGGTCCAAATTCTGGAGGTGATAAGAATTGAATACAGCTGTTAGCCACTACATATCTATGGGAAATTTAGACTAAAATATATACTTTGGGAGGAGTGTCAGGCATCAGTATTAACAGGCTTAAACCTGACATGAAATACAGACCAAAATGTCAGAAGAAATTATTTATTTTTTGTGTATTGCAGGCAGAGCAACTAAGTCATGAATGAGATAAAACAATAAAAAAGTGCATTCCCTGCCCATGGCAGAGGGCTTGGACTAGATGATCTTCAAAGGTTCCTTCCAACCCAAACCATTCAGTGATTCTCTGATCAAGTTAATATGGCTATAGCTACAGTCTTTGTATCGGAACCGTGTCATAGACACAAACCAGGAAAGGCAATCTTCTGGCAAGTGGTAAAATTTTAGAAGTTGCCCTCTCAGTACAAAATATCAATAGAAACTGTTCTTCAGGAAAAAAGACTTCAGATCTCTCAAGTGAAATACTTAGTTAGAAGAGGAAGACAACAGCATGGAGAAAGTACAAGGTAACATTCCAAAATGAAAAGAGGAACAATAAAGTGTCAGGAAGTTGAGGAGTTCAGGAAAAGGATTGATCTCTACAAAAAACTTTTTAAGATTTGAAAAAATCTTGAGCTCTCTTAGGGCAACAGAATCTTCAGAAAGCTTTAAAAAAAGAAAGAAAGAAAAAAAGAAAGTTAATTCCCTCAGGTGCTCATCCTTATGTATACTTATAAATATCTAGAGGTGAAGCCAGTATTTTGCAACTGATAGGACTAATTCCATAGTTGCTATGGAATCATCTCATATGCCTATTTTAGGGATAGATTGGAAATAGGAAAATTCTAGACAATTTTTCTACTCTCTTGCTGTTTAGATTTAATAATAAACTAAGGAAATTACTTAGTCTATCATTTGGGAACTTGGATGAAAGTACTAACAGTTTTTCCTGGAAAGGTTAAGCAAGTGCACGTAAGCAAAATCCTGGGATATCAATGAGAGGGTGGAGGGCATTAGAAGTGTTTTAAAAATAGCTTGCTGACTCTACTGTTGGGCAGACGATGACAGGAAATAATGTTTTAATGACATAATGTTTAATCACATAGTGATACATTTAGTTGATTTTCAGTCCTGCCTAGAAATGCCTCAGGTTATTACAGGTCTGGTCAATCATGCATTTTTTTTTATCAAAAACATTGGAATGGTGATTCTGTCAACAGATGTCCCAGAAAATGCCATAGCTGTATGCAGCAAATAGCAAGAGAACTGACAACTGAGAGGCAGTATGTACTGTTTACACAGCCTGTGTAAAGCTAGAGGGATAATTTGAAAAGCAATCCAGATTCCCCTCAGAGACAATCTCAGCAATTGCAAAAGTGTTAATTGACTTGGAGGAACAGGAAGTAATTCACAAATGTAATTCAATAACTCATGAACATCGCAGGTTATAAAGCCAGGTGTATTAAAGAGATTAACAACAACTGCTATGTTTAAACAAAGTAACAACTGTCTGCTCTGGTGGTGGCACCCTACTTAGAAGACAGAAGCAGCTATTGGACACAGGATGAAGCTGGTTTTTGTAATAAACATATCCAGTGGATTTTCAGCTATGTCCTGGCATAAGGACAATCAGTGTAAGTTTGCCTTAAACATTAGGGAATTCATGCATGTGGTTTCTTGTAACAGTAGAGAAAGCTTTTGTATATCACATCTCACGGTTACTACTACCTCAGACATATTTGAGATACGTCAACATATTAGTCTTAATTGTAGTCAGTTTTCAATTCCAATTAATTGCAGTCTGTCTAAATTTGCCAGGGAGTTTCAAAATAATGCAGTACTATCTTTCCCTTCAATGTCTATTACCTTTTTGTAATGTCGCACATTCCTGTAAAACTTCTGTTGTCTTGAATGAGATGGCTTTATTATAGCAAAGGTAAAAAGAACGTTAGAGAACTTTTAGATCTCCTCATAGGGGTTTTATGAGCTTTAGTTAATATTTGAGAAGTATTTTGAGATCTTTACCTGCCTGGGCACAAGAGGGTATTGGTTATGTTTTTAAATGCAATGAAAATTATTATGTGATCACAAACTCCTAAGAGTTTGAGGATGTTACAGTGGAGTACAACAATAGTTCCCCTTGCAGTAACTCTTTATAGGAAGTTGTAGGAAAAAAAATATTACTCTAGTGCACTTTGTAACACTGTGATTCTCTGTGAGCTGCTGAGGGGATTTGCTCCGGAGCCAGCCCAACCTGCAGCAAACCAGCAGATCTCGGTGCACAGGGTGTTTCCAGAGGCAGGCAAATGCCTGGGCAACGGAGAGACCCGCCAGGAGCTGGCAGCTCTTGTAGGAGATGCTAATGAGGCCTGGACCTTGCCAGAGCAACAGTGCCCACCCCCACGGCTATAAAAAGGAGCCCGCGGCCTGTGAGTGACCAGGAGTGCTGCCAAAAGAGTGGGCAAACAGAGCGTGACGCGTCAGCCAGGGTGTGGCATGGCAGTTTTGCATAGCAGTTCACACGGAAGGGTGCACAAGGAGGGTGTAGTCGCCCTACCAGCTCAAGAGGTGAGTTCAGTTAGTTGCTATCACCCTTTTAGGAGGAGCTTAGCTATGGTAACCACCTGATGGAAAGGCACGTCTGCCAGAATGGATGTGGCAACCGAGACAGAGCTCCCAGGAAACATGCAGCTATCCAGGTCTCAGGCTGCAGAGAGTGCTCTCTGAGCACCACTGAGAGTGGCAGCAGTGAGAAGAGCTGTCTGAGGTGTGACCAGGAGGACAATCTGCTCAGTCTGGTGGACAGACCTATGAAAGGAAGTAGAAAGGTTAAGGAGCATCAGGGAGTCTGAGAAAGAGATGGACTCGTGGAATCATGCTCTGCCCTCCCTGATACAGAAACACGAACAGTGTCGTGATTTAACCCCAGCGGGCAACTAAGCACCACGCAGCCGCTCACTCACTCCCCCTACCACAGTGGGAGAGAATTAGGAAAAAAAAAAAACTCGTGGGTTGAGATAAACACAGTTTAGTAGGACAGAAAGAAAGAAGGAAACAACAATGATAATACCAACAAAGCAATGTACAAGAACAAACGATGCCCAATACAGCAATTGCTCACCACCCGGCGATCGACAGCCCGTCCCCGAGAAGCGATTTCCGCCCCCCAGACAACTCCAGTTTATGTACTGGGCATGACGTCGTATGGTAGGGAATACCTCTTTGGCCAGTCTGGGTCAGCTGTCCCGGCTGTGTCCCCTCCCAACTTCCCATGCACCCCCAGCCTGCTCACTGGCAGGCCAGTACGAGAAGCTGGACTGTCCTTGACTGCTTAGCAACAACCCAAATCATCAGCACATTATCAACAGTTTCTCATCCCAAATCCAAAACACAACCTCACATTAGCTTCTGTGAAGAAAACCAGCTCTATCCTGGCTGAAATCAGGACAAACAGCCATCAGAAAATAAACAAAATTAAGGGGGTCTTGTACCCTCCCCTCACCAGGCTGAAGGCAGTGGCTTAAAGGAAAGGAGCAAATAGAGGCAAGTCTGCCCGGGGCAGCAGGTGAACCCCCTCCTTGCCCACCTCACCTCCCCAGTGCCTCTGTACAACAGGTATGCGGCTCTGGATGTAGAAGACCAGTCCATGGATGATGTGGACGATGGTCCAGCTACCATATGGGGGTAGGCCATCTGACCTTGGCTACTTGGAGGTGTTGCCAAGGTCAGAAAGGCCTACCCCCATATCATGACCACCTCCATGAGGAAGAAAAGACAGGTTATAGTTGTAGGTGACTGCCTTCTGAGGGGAACAGAAGGTCCAATATGCTGGACAGACTGCTCTCTTAGGGAAGCCTGATGCCTCCCTGGGGACTGGATTAAAGACATCACTAGGATACTTCCTAACCTGATATGGCCCTCGGGCTATTACCCACTACTGCTCTTCCATGTGGGTGGCGACAAAGCTGTAACACATAGCCCAAGAGTGATCAAAAGATACTTTAGGGCCTTGGGACAGTTGGCAAGGGAATCTGGTGCACAGGTTATTTTTCCCTGTCTCCTTCCAGTTGTGGACAACAGCACAGGAAGAAACAGACTAGCCCAGTTTATTAATGTATGGCTCCGTGACTGGTGTCACTGTCAAAATTCTGGGTTTTCTGATAACGGGATGGCCTGCCTGGCACCTGGCTTGCTGGCATGAGATGGGATTCACCTTTCTCAAAGAGGGAAGAGGGTCTTTGCTCATAAGCTAGCAGGGCTTATTCACAGGGCTTTAGACTAGACTTGAAGGGGCAGGGGGATAACATCAGGCTTGCCTGTGGTATGCCAAGGATAGACAGATGGGGTGCTAGCAAGGGCCCTCAGCCTGTTGCACCAGCAAAAGAGCTCAAAGGAACTAAAGATTGTTCCTCTAAGAGGGCTGATGACTGCACAGCTGAAGTGCTTCTACACCAATGCACAGAGCATGGGCAGCAAACAGGAGGAGCTAGAAGCCATCATGCTGCTAGAAAGCTATGACATGATTGCCGTTGCTTAAAGATGGTAGGATGAATCCCACAACTGGAGTGTGGCTGTCGAAGGGTATAGGCTGTTCAGAAGGGACAGGCAAGGAAGGAAGGGTGGAGGTGTTGCCCTCTACATCAAGAAATGGATAGAAGAGGATGGATAGAAATATGAAAAACTGTCTCTGAGGAATAGACATATCTAAGAATCAGAGACAGTGGCAACAAAGGAATCCTTATGGCTGTTGTCTATTACAGGCCACCCGATCAATAGGAGCCAACTGACAAAGCCTTCTTACTGCAGGTACAGGAGGCATCACCCCCGCAGGCTCTCATCTTGCTGGGGGACTTCAACCACCCCAAGAACTCCTGGAAAAGTACCATGGCAAGCTATAGGCAATCCAGGAGACTCCTCGATTGCATTGAGCATAATTTCTTAAGCTGGGTAATAGATAGCTCTACCAAAGAGGATGCCATACTGGACCCGTTGGTCACCAACGTGTGTGAGCTCAGTGGTTATGTTGGAGGAAGCCTGGGCTGTAGTGATCATGCACTGGTGGAGATTGCAGTCCTGAGGGATATGGGGCAGGCAAAGGGTAAAGTCAGGTCCCTGAATTTCAGAAAAGCAAACTTCCAGCTCTTCAGGGAGTTAGTCAATAGGACCCTGTGGGAAAGTGCCCTCAGGACAAAGGAGCACAACAGAGCTGGCAGATCTTTAAGGATGCTTTCCATAGAGCACAAGAGCTCTCAATCCCCAGGTGTAAGAAATCAGGTAAGGAAGGCAAGAGACCAGCATGGCTGAGTCAAGACCTGCTGGTCAAACTAAAGAGCAAGAAGAGAAATGCACAAGCCGTGGAAGCAGGGACAGGTATCCTGGGAAGAGAACAGGCCTGGTTGTGTACGGGTGGGGTCAGGAAGGCCAACGCACGGCTGGAGATGAATTTGGCAAGGGATGCAAAGCAAAATAAGAATGGCTTCTACAGGTATGTCAGCCAGAAATGAAAGGTCAAAGAAAGTGTACCCCCCTTAATGAGCAAGACTAGCAGACTGGTAACAATGGGTGAGGAGAAGGCTGAGGTACTCAACAACTTCTTTGCCTCAATCTTCACTCCCACTCCTCTCAAGGAGATGGACTGCAGGACAGGGACTGGAGGAGCCAAGTCCTTCCCACTGTAAGTAAAGATCAGTTTCAAGACCACCTGAGGAACCTAAACATACATAAGCCTATAGGACCTAATGAGATGCATCCCAGAGTCCTGAGGAAATTGGCTGATGTAGTTGCCAAGCCACTCTCCATGATATTTGAAAAGTCATGGCAGCCAGGTGAAGTCCCTGGAGATTGGAAAAAGGGAAACATTGCAATCATTTTTAAAAAGGGTAGCAAGGAGAACCCTGGGAACTACTGACCTGTCAGCCTCAGCTCTGTGCCTGGGATGAATAAGGAACAGGTCCTCCTAGAAGCTATGCTAAGGCACATGGAGGACACGGAGGTGATTTGAGACAGGCAGCATGACTTCACCAAGGGCAAGTCCTGCCTGACCAACCTAGTGGCCTTCTGTATCAGTGGACAAGGGAAGAGCTACGATGTTGTCTCCCTGGACTTCTGTAAGGCCTCTGACACAGTCCCCCACAACATCCTTCTCTCGAAATTGGAGAGATATGGATTTGATGGGTGGACTGTTGGGTGCATGAGGAATTGGTTGGATGGTCACAAACAGAAGGTAGTGGTCAAGACCTAAATGTGCAGATAGAGATCAGTTACAAGTGGTGTGCCTCAGGGCTCCGTACTGGGACTAGTACTCTTTAGTATCTTCATCAATGACAGACAGTAGGAGTGAGTGCACCCTCAGCAAGTTTGTAAACACCAAAGCTGAGTGGTGTGGTTCAATCACCTGACGGACAGGATGCCATCCAGAGGGGCCTGGACAAGCTGGAGAAATGGACCCGTGTGAACCTCATGAGGTTCAACAAGGACAGGTGCAGCGTCTTGCACCTGTGTCAGGGCAACCACCAGTATCAACACAGGCTGGAGGATGAAGGGATTGAGAGCAGCCCTGCTGAGAAAGACTTGGGGGTACTGGTGGATGAAAAGCTGGACGTGAGCTGGAAATGTGCACTTACAACCCAGAAGGCCAACCGTATCCTGGGCTGCATCCAAAGGAGTGTGGCCAGCAGGTGGAGGGAGGTGATTCTGCCCCTCCACTCCACTCTGGTGAGACCCCACCTGGAGTACTGTGTACAGCTGTGGAGCCCTCAGCACAGGAAGGACATAGACCTGTTGGAGAGGGTCCAGAGCAGGGCCACAAAAATAATCAGAGATATGGCACATCTCTCCTCTGAGGACAGGTTAAGAGAGTTGAGGTTGTTCATCCTTGAGAAGAGAAGACTCCAGGGAAACTTTGTTGCAGCCTTCCAGTACTTAAAAGGGGCTTGTAAGAAAGATGGGGACAGACTTTTTAGCAGGGCCTGTAGCAATGGGACAAGGGGCAATGTTTTTAAACTAAAAGAGGGTAGATTTAGACCAGGTCTAAGAGAGAAATTTTTGACAATGGTGAAACACTGACACTGGTTGCTGAGAGAGGTGGTAGATTCCCCATCCCTGGTAACTTTCAAGGTTGCATGGGTCTCTGATCAACCTGGTCTAGTTGAAGATGTACCTTCTCCTTGCAGGGGGGTTGGACTATATGACCTTTAAAGGTCCCTTCCAACCCAAACTGGTTTATGATTCTATAATTCGATGAAATACGTTATCACAGAGGTGCTTGCAACATCACTGGTTTCCTTAGCTTCGGCCAGTGTCAGATTCGTCTTGGAGCCAGCTGGCACTGGCTGTATCAGACATGGGAGAAGTTTCTGGCATCTTCTCACAGAAACCACTCCTGTGGCCTTCCCTGATACCAAAACCTTGTCACGTAAACCCAATACACCTTCTCTTCTTAAAAGTCTCAAGTAGTGAGACTGGGGACAGAAAAGTAAGAGTTATGGTATGTTGCAGAGTTTTGAGCACAGCCTTTTGCTCCTAGATTTCTGAATAGTTATTACAATAATAAATTACTACTGTAGAGACTATGAATATTAATTTTAACCTTTGCCTTAGGAGTTGGGTTTTTTTTTTCTTTTCTTTTTTAAACTTTCTAAACTCTATTCTGCAGAAAATATGAGTATTCATTCTGTTTTTTTCTTTTAACATATTCAAAGAAGGACAAGTTGTATCTGTTTGTTTCATCTTTTAGGTTCTCTTCACTTGTGGCACAGTCAACTTCAAGGTAACAAATGAAAATACAACAATGGGGTGCGTTGGCCTCAGTTGACAGCCAAGCACCCACAGTGATGTTCACTCACTCCCCTTCCCCTTCCAGCAGAAGGAGAGGAGAAAATAGGAAGAAGAGGAGCAAGAAATCTTGTGATTTTAGGTAGATAGAGAGATTGTTTACCAGTTACAGTCACAGAAAAAAATGACTCAACTCAGGGAATTTATCTTAAATTATTACTAATTAAATTTGAGTATTGATTCAAGTATTGGGAAATAAAACCAAAAAGAGTGAAATATTTTCACATCTATAGAAAACACCTTCCCCCACACCTTTCCCAGGTGCAGCTATGCTCCTTCTTTCCAGGCTTCTCTCCTCCCCTATGTGAAATGGCCATCTGCTACACTGAGTCCCTTCAGTGAGGCAACAGAAGGTGTTGGGTGGCCTCACTGTCATGACTCTGTGGTTTATCTCCACTGCTCCCTCTCACTCTCTCCTCCAGCATGGGTCCTCCATGAGCTGCCATTCCTGTCAGGAATCTCTTCCTCACCATGGAGCACATCCTCCCTCTCCTTCTCTGACCTTGCTATTCACAGGGCTGCTTCTCCCAATTTTTTCCCCACTCCTCACTGTCAGGCATAATTTTTTTCTTTCTTAAATACTTTTTCACTAAGGTGCCACCAGTTTGGCTGAGGGGATCATCTGTGTCCTGCAATGTGTCCATTGGAGCAGGCTGAAACTAGCTGTGTCCTGCACGAGAGAAGCCAAAGTTTGTAGAAAAGTGGCATAAACAAGATCATCTCTGTTTCAACATGAAGTCCAACTGTATTAAGGTCTTTGTCTGCATGCTTTACACTCAAACATGGGATGCCATTGTGGATGGCTCTACAGACCAGAGTGCTAGGCCTGGCCAGAGGTCCGCTATTGTCCATAGGGGAACAGAGTCACAAGCAGCGGAGAGGGAAAGGTGAATCAAGAGGAAAGTAAGCTACATTTCAAAACAGGAATAATGAACAAACATGTTTTAATCTGACAGCCAGAGAGACTGGAAGGAGAAAGTCCTCTGGAGTAAAATATTTCTAGGGGCATTACCCAAGCTGGAGGTTCTTGCCTGTGTTCTGCGTAGTGGCTGCCGTGTGTCATGAGTAATAGCCACCAGTAAGGCATAAAAAATGAAATAAATTGGAGGTTCCAGTTCATCTGTAATTGTTAAAGCTTTGTGAACAAAGAAGGAAATTTTGTGAAACAATATGAAGAATGAACTGAGTGGAATTTAGATAATATTTGTATAAAAATTATATTATTTGTTTCCTAAGGAAGAAAGGCAACATAGAAATAGATAGTATGCACAGTATATTAATATTTTTAGTCCAACAGAAACAGAGTTTCAAATCTTTCTAAAATTATTTCCATTTAGTAAGAAATTAGTCATGAAGAATATTTTCATAGCATTATTAATTTATTTATAAAATATACGTGTGCCAATTCTTCTGAGAGACAGCAGAAACAAAGATGTATGTGGGCCATGCTCTTTCTGGGAAAGCCTCAGGCCAAGTTCCTTTACCCTCTCACAAGAAACAACTGTCTTCTCATGCTCCTTTCCTGAGAACTGTGCAAGATCGCAGGCAAACTACAGATTTTCTGTTGACTATTCACACCATATTTTTACCTCAGCTCTCAAGTTTGTCCCACTTGCCCCCACAGTCCCTCCTGGGCTATGCTCTGAGCAACCTCAGCATCTTTTGTGTCCACTTCCACCTGTAGTAAAGATAGGCACCCACACAATTTGGTACTGTGTACCTTTGCTTCTTAAATTCCAAATGGTAGATATTAACACCTCAGCTTTTTTTTTTTTTTTAATTTGTCTTAAGTGCAGGTAATCCCTGGCTTTCAACTAAGGGTTCATGTTTTTTTTCTTTTTGACACTGTAGTCAGGCTTGTCCTGTGCTGAACTGTACAGCTTAATGCTTCACCTTCACTTATACACTCACACATTATGGTGGGACTTGCAGAGAGTTTAGTCAGCAATGATATGACAATGACAAGAGAATCTGCCCATCTGTAGAAGTATTCCCTAGATTATGTAAATCTGTAATTACCTTTTTCTCTTCCTTCCAATCCACCTTTTCACCGAATCACAGAATCATTAAGGTTGGAAAAAACCTTCAATATTATCAAGTCCAACTGTCAAAACACCACCACTATGCCCACTACACCATCTCCCGAAGCACCATGTCCATACGTTTTTTGAACACTTCCAGTGATGATGACTCCACGACCTCCTTGGGCAGCCTGTTCGAATGTTTGACCACCCTCTCAGCAAAGAAATTGTTCCTAACATCTAATCTAAGCCTCCCCTGGCATAACTTCAGGACATTTCCTCTCGTCCTATCACTAGTTACTTGGGAGAAAAGACCAACACCCACCTCGCCACAACCCCCTTTCAGATAGTTGTGGCGAGCGATAAGGTCTCCCCTTAGCCTCCTCTTCTCCAGACTACACAACCTCAGTTCCCTCAGCCGCTCCTTGTGAAACTTGTGCTCCAGCCCCCTCACCAGTTTCGTTGCCCTTCTTTGGACATGATGCAGCACCTCAACGTCCTTCTTGTAGTGATGAGCCCAAAACTGAACACAGTATTTGAGGTGCGGTCTCACCAGTGCCAAGTACAAGGGTACAATCACTTTCTTACTCCTGCTGGCCACACTATTTCTGATACAGGCCAGGATGCTGTTGGCCTTCTTGGCCACCTGGGCACACTGCTGGCTCCTATTCAGTGATTTATATACTCATAATTCATTTTATTTCACTGTCGTGTTTTAGCCCCAGCTGGCAACTAAGCACCACACAGCCGCTCGCTCACTCCCCCTCCCACAGTGGGATGGGGGAGAGAATTAGGAAAAAAACCTCATGGGTTGAGATAAACACGGTTTAGTAGGACAGAAAGAAAGAAGGAAACAACAATGATAATACCAACAGAGGAATGTACAAGAACAAGTGATGCCCAATACAGCAATTGCTCACCACCCAGCGATCGACAGCCCGTCCCCGAGAAGCGATTTCCGCCCCCCAGACAACTCCAGTTTATGTACCGGGCATGACGTCGTATGGTAGGGAATATCTCTTTGTCCAGTCTGGGTCAGCTGTCCCGGCTGTGTCCCCTCCCAGCTCCCCGTGCACACCCAGCCTCCTTGCTAGCAGGCCAGCACAAGAAGCTGGACTGTCCTTGACTGCTCAGCAACAACCCAAAACATCAGCACATTATCAACAGTTTCTCATCCCAAATCCAAAACACAGTCTCACACTGGCTTCTGTGAAGAAAACCAGCTCTATCCTGGCTGAAACCAGGACAGTATCCACCCCTTATTCCATACCATTTACGTCATGCCCAGGTCCTGTACTTTTCAATACATTCCAATTATTCAGTATTACTCTTCCTGTCTTTTAATATATACACACAGATATCACTTTCTTAGTCCATGGGCCATCACTTTAAAATGTCTGTGGAGTTCATTCAGTCCATGACTTTGGGCTTCATCCATCATAGCAGTCTCTCAGGGCAGGGGAGATGGTATGTGGTATTGGATTGTTATCTGGCACGGTCCATGTCCATGCTCTGCAGGTTGAAGATGTCAGTCTCGAGGGAATTGTTGGGCGCAAGCTGCGGAAATCAGTTCTGGTTCCATCACTGCTGCATGTTGCTTAGTTTCAGTGAAGCTCATTCTTCATCAGTCTGGGCGATTCTTACTGTAATACCATTGATGTGGTAGACAGCAACCATAGTAGTAATGACATACTGTATTGTGTAACAATTAACATAATACAATTCAAATCATTGACTTTTTTCACCCAAGATCAAGTCTCCTTGAGGTACACATCGGACTTCCCCATCCTTCCGCATTACCCACCAAGTGCACCCAGGTCCCTGGGCAAAGGCAACCCCACAAACGCGTTGGCCTTTGCCTGAGGCAGGAGTAACCCAGACTGTCTTCCCCAGAATATTTCTCACATGCACCACAGGGACTTTACCCCCTTCTACAGTACGTAAAAGTTTTGATTGGGCAGGGCCGGCTCTATTAGTAGATCCCCTAGAGTTGACTAACCAGGTGGCTTTTGCTAAATGTTTGTCCCAATGTTTGAATGTCCCGTCACCTATTGCTCTCAGTGTAGTCTTTAACAGTCCTTTGTATCGTTCAATTTTTCTGGAAGCTGGTGCATGATGCGGTATGTGATACACCCACTCAATGCCATGCTCTTTGGCCCAGGTGTCTATGAGGTTGTTTCAGAAATGAGTCCCATTGTCTGACTCAGTTCTTTCGGGGGTGCCATGTTGCTATAAGACTTGCTTTTCAAGGCCCAGGATAGTGTTCCGGGCGGTGGCATGGGGCACAGGGTATGTTTCCAGCCATCCGGTGGTTGCTTCCACCATGGTAAGCACATAGTGCTTGCCTTGGCGAGTTAGTGGAAGTGTGATATCGTCAATCTGCCAGGCTTCCCCATATTTATATTTCAACCATCGTCCTTCATACCAGAGGGGCTTTAACCGCTTGGCTTGTTTGATCGCAGCGCACGTTTCACATTCATGGATAACCTGTGCAATAGCGTCCACGGTCAGGCCCACCCCTCGATCCCGAGCCCATCTATATGTTGCATCTCTTCCCTGATGGCCTGAGGTGCCATGGGCCCACCAAGCTATAAATAATTCACCCTTATGTTGCCAGTCCAGATCCACCTGAGCCACTTCAATCTTAGCAGCCTGATCCACCTGATGGTTGTCTTGATGTTCTTTGGTGGCCTGACTCTTGGGTACGTGAGCATCTACATGGAGTACTTTTATGACCAGATTCTCTCGTCGGGCAGCAATAACTTGCCACAATTCAGCAGCCCAGATGGGCTTGCCTCTGCCTTGCCAGTTGCTCTGCTTCCATTGCTGTAGCCACCCCCATAGAGCTTTTGCCACCATCCATGAGTCAGTATAAAGATAGAGTATTGGCCATTTTTCTCATTCAGCAATATCTAAAGCCAACTGGATGGCTTTCAGCTCTGCAAACTAACTTGATTCAACTTGTCCTTCAGCAGCTTCTGTGACTCATCGTATAGGGCTCCATACAGCAGTTTTCCACCTTCGATGTTTGCCTACAACAAGACAGGACCCATCAGTAAACAGGGCATATTGCCTTTCTTTCTCTGACAGTTCATTATATGGTGGAGCCTCTTCAGCACGCGCCACCTCCTCTTCTGGTGATATTCCAAAATCTTTGCCTCCTGGCCAGTCCATGATCACTTCCAAGATTCCCGGGCGATTATTCGAGCCCGCTGTGTAATAAGCGCGACCCACTTACTCCACATATGATCAGTCGCATGATGTGTAGAGGGGACCCTCCCTTTGAACATCCAGCCCAGCACTGGCAGTCGGGGTGCCAGGAGGAGCTGTGCTTCAGTACCAACCACTTCTGAGGCAGCTCGAACTCCTTCATATGCTGCCAATATCTCCTTTTCAGTTGGAGTATAGCGGGACTCAGATCCCCTATATCCTCGACTCCAAAACCCTAGAGGTCGACCTCGAGTCTCTCCTGGTGCCTTCTGCCAGAGACTCCAGGTAGGGCCATTCTCCCCGGCTGCCGTGTAGAGCACATTTTTAACATCTTGTCCTGCCCGGACTGGCCCAAGGGCTACGGCATGAACTATCTCCTGCTCGATTTGTTTGAAGGCTTGTCGTTGCTCAGGGCCCCATTTAAAATCATTCTTCTCCCAGGTCACTTGATAAAGAGGGCTTAAAATCAGACTATAATTTGGAATATGCATTCTCCAGAAACCCACAATGCCCAGAAATGCTTGTGTTTCTTTTTTGCTAGTTGGTGGAGACATAGCTGTTATTTTCTTGATCACATCCATTGGGATCTGTCGACATCCATCTTGCCATTTTATTCCTAAAAACTGGATCTCTTGTGCAGGTCCTTTGACCTTACTTTGTTTTATGGCAAAACCAACTTTCAGAAGGATTTGAATTATTTTCTTCCCTTTCTCAAAAACTTCTTCTGCTGTGTTGCCCCATACGATGATGTCATCAATGTATCGCAGATGCTCTGGAGCTTCACCCTGTTCCAGTGCAGTTTGTATCAGCCCATGGCAAATGGTAGGTCTGTGTTTCCACCCCTGGGGCAGTCAATTCCAGGTGTATTGGACACCCCTCCAAGTGAAAGCAAACTGTGGCCTGCACTCTGCCGCCAAAGGGATTGAGAAAAATGCGTTAGCAATATCGATGGTAGCGTACCACTTGGCTGCCTTTGACTCCAGTTCATATTGAAGTTCTAGCATGTCCGGCACGGCAGCGCTCAGTAGCGGCGTGACTTCATTCAGGCCACGATAGTCTACTGTCAGTCTCCACTCTCCATTAGACTTTCGCACTGGCCATAAGTGGCTGTTAAAGGGTGAGCGAGTCTTGCTGATCAGTCCTTGGCTCTCCAGCTGACGAATCAGCTCATGGATGGGAATCAGGAAGTCTCTGTTGGTGCGATATTGCCGCCGGTGCACTGTTGTGGTAGCGATCGGCACCTGTTGTTCTTTGACCCTGAGCAACCCCACCACAGGAGTCCTCTGAGAGACCAGGCAAGGTGGACAGCTGTTTAATTTTTTCTGTCTCCAAGGCAGCTATACCAAAATCCCACCAGTACCCTTTTGGGTCCTTGAAATACCCTCTCCTGAGGTAGTCTATGCCCAGGATGCACAGAGCCTCTGGGCCAGTCACAATGGGGTGCTTCTGCCACTCATTCCCAGTTAGGCTCACTTCGGCCTCCAGCACAGTCAGCTGTTGGGATCCCCCTGTTACTCTAGAAATACAAATGTGTTCTGCCCCTATATGGCTTGATTGCATTAGGGTACACTGTGCACCGGTGTTCACTAAAGCCTTATATTCCTGTGGGTTTGATGTGCCAGGCCATCTAATCCACACAGTCCAATAAACTTGGTTGTCCCTCTCCTCCACCTGGCTGGAGGCAGGGCCCCTCTAGTTCTGGTCATAGTACTCGTTACCCACTTCTTGTAAATTTGAATCAGTAGTCCCCTCAAGAGGATCAGAGGTGAGATCAGCTCTTCTATTCTTTCTGGGGAACTGCCCACTGGAAAGTGGAGCAACGATTTTTCTGGAGGAGTCTGAACCACCTTTTGTAATTGTTTTTCCTTGCAGCTCGCGTACTCGTGCCTCTAGGGTCGAGGTAAGTTTTCCATCCCACCTCCTCATGTCCTCTCCGTAGTCATGCAATTGAAACCACAGGGTGGCTCGCGGTGTGTATCCTCTATATCTTCTGTCTTGAACAGAAGAGCGCTCTACTCCTAATGGCTGAGATACTGGTCCGTACGGGTGGAGGGTAGGGCATATCCCCTTTGAATTGCCGGAACTCCCAGGACACTTTCTCTACAGCAGAGACACAGGCCCGTAGGGAGGAAGAGAGACTTTCTTCGTATTGCCGGAGTTGGCCAGCCAATTCATCCACCGTTGGTCTCTCTCCGTCTTTCCAGGCCATTACTGCTAATGAGTGGGCATATGATGATGGTGCACTCTGTACAAACTTCCACCACATAGGTCACGTGCAATTGACTTCATCTGGGTCTTTGGATGATTGTCCATTGTCCAAGTCACCATAAATCACTTCCAGCACAGCTAGCTCCCTCAGGTACTGCATACCTTTCTCCATGGTGGTCCACTTGCCTGGGTGACATAGAACATCTTCCTTGAAGGGATACCTTTCCTTCACACCCGACAGGAGTCGTCTCCAGAGGCTGAGGACTCGTGCACCTTTTCCAATTGCTTTGTCAATGCTCCCTTCTCTAGAAAGAAGTCCCAGCTGCTTGGCTTCCCTACCTTCTAAATCCAGGCTACTGGCCCCATTATCCCAGCATTGGAGCAGCCAGGTGACAATGTGCTCACCTGGACGATGGCTGAAATCCTTTCGCATATCTCGCAATTCATTCAGGGATAGAGATCGGGTAGTTACCGTCTCTTTTATGAGTTCTTCCTCTTCCTCCTCTTCAAGCGATGACCCACTCTCTTCCCTCTTCAGTCCTCATGATGGCCCTGCTTCAGAGCACTCTGCCTCCTCACTCTCTTCCTCTGCCTCCTTCTTAGCAGAATCTTCCTCGTCCCTTACTAAACGAGCTGACTTCCGCTTCCAAGATTTCTTCTTTTGTATAGGGGCAACTGATACTGGGATGGACTGGTTCTCTGGTTCAACTGCAACAGTCTGAGTAGCTACAGTGCCTGTTGCAGGGGTTGGAGTAGTCACAGTGCCTGCCACATTGCCATCAGACCCAGAGAGCTTCTCTCCCCTTTGCACAGTCTTAAATAGAGCTCGGTAGGCATGGGCCAGGCCCCAGCACATTGCAATGATTTGTGTCTCCTTGCAACTGCCAGGCCGCCAGCATACTTCTTCCAGATATTCTGCTAGTTTATCAGGATTCTGCACTTGTTCGGGAGTGAAGTTCCAAAACACCGGAGGTGCCCACCGCCCCAGGCATTTGCCCATGCTATTCCACACGCCCTGCCATTTATAACTATCCAGCCTTTGGGCAGATCTCCGGGTGATATTCTTAAATTGCTTGCCAACCTTAGACAAAACCGAAACAATGTTCCCCAGAAGTAGCCATAAAGATATTTTAACTCCCCAAGGCTGTTCAAAATACGGAAAAATTATTGTGATGAAGGAGGAAACGTTATGATAGAGGGTAGCAAAGGTACCATTCTGCATTTCCTCCATAGAAAGCCTTTCAGAGGCAGAAGTATAATTACTAATCCTCTCCACAAGACTGTAGCCAAAATACAGTAATGGCTTTAGTACAGAGCTCAGATGATACCACATTAAGCTCAAGGTCAGTGCTCTAAAAACAAAACTCGCAGGCGAGTACAGCAGCCCGCAGAGACCAACACTGATCCTTAACATGTACAACAAAGACGAGAGCATCATGCAAATCAAATAAACTGATATTGTGACCTGCAACCGTTATTATCCCAAGCCTCGTGCCCCACATTGGGCGCCAAAAAGGACTGTCGTGGTTTAGCCCCAGCCGGCAACTAAGCAGCACGCAACCGCTCGCTCACTCCCCCTCCCACAGTGGGATGGGGGAGAGAATTAGGAAAAAAACCTCGTGGGTTGAGACAAACACAGTTTAATAGGACAGAAAGAAAGAAGGAAACAACAATGATAATACCAACAGAGGAATGTACAAGAACAAGTGATGCCCAATACAGCAATTGCTCACCACCCGGCGATCGATAGCCCGTCCCCGAGAAGCGATTTCCACCCCCCAGACAACTCCAGCTTATGTACTGGGCATGACGTCCTGTGGTAGGGAATATCTCTTTGTCCAGTCTGGGTCAGCTGTCCCGGCTGTGTCCCCTCCCAGCTTCCTGTGCACCCCCAGCCTCTTTGCTAGCAGGCCAGCACAAGAAGCTGGACTGTCCTTGACTGCTCAGCAACAACCCAAAACATCAGCACATTATCAACAGTTTCTCATCCCAAATCCAAAACACAGTCTCACACTGGCTTCTGTGAAGAAAACCAGCTCTATCCTGGCTGAAACCAGGACATTCACTTTTCTTTTGCATAACAAAGTGTTTTGCATGTTTTGTTTTAGACCACCTCTCACTTTCATGCCCTTACCACAGCACAGAATAATTCCTTTATTGGGTTAGCTCTGATGGTTTGATTGTGCTCACAGTGTCTGTAAGAGCACATCCAGGAGAATGAATTTCTTTTGTCCTTAGTTTCACCATCTCATGCCATAAGCTAAACTGACAGACACAGCATATCTGCATACACAGAAGAGTTTTTACCAGCTTAAGTATATCAAAAAGGAGAAAAGATTTTTGCTGCTTTTTCATCCCTTAATCTGTGATTGAGACCAAGACTCAGACCCTAACATTCATGGCTTTTTATATTATTGGTCTTCCTGTGACATTTTTTTCTGTATTTACTAACATCCATTATTTTAACTTAGCAGTAAAACCAACCAATGTTGAGATTTCCTTTCCTTGGCTTTTTTTCTATGTCTTTCTATGGACCACATTTATAATGAAACAATTCAGACAGCTCTGCTATCCACAAAGTTATCATAATCTCTTAATCTTTCAGTGGTATGTGTCTTTTTTGTTCTCGAAGTTTTCTTTTTTAAGTTAGATTTTCCATATATGATAGTCATTATTTTTGTGTAGTGTCATTCAGACTTTATGAAGTATCCTGTTCCATGCTGTCTTCTTTTTATCAGGATATAGAATAAGCATTCTGGCACTGTTATACAGTTGGTAGTCATATTTTACAGACATCATGAAATCCTTAATAACTCTTTAAATTTTTATATCTTGCGCTCCCCCAATATACTGTTCTTCACTCCAAAATTCAATTCTGATATGCTATTCCCATGTCCTATACTGACATAATAAAAATCAGGAAGAACAAAAGAAGAAACATAAACAAATTTCCCTATTCATGAACTGTGTGCAAGTGTGCACATGTTCATCATGTGTTCAGGATGTCGTATTTAACTCTCTGTTTAGAAGAATTATTTATCTAGCTTTGTCTATTTTAAGTTAGTCATTTTGATCTATAGGAAGTTGCAGGTTTTGTATTCCTGGATTCTCTTTCTGTTTTTTTCTAAGTAATAAATGACATTTTCAGTGTTTTTACTTATTAACTTTTTATAAGAAAACTTTTCTAGGAAACAACATATAAAATGCAATATTGATTTTATAATTGTCATGGTATCTACTGCTCATTGTGGTGTATTAGAAAAATGAGTATGGACAAAACCCCATTTAATTCATAGCTCATTAATCTCAGTATTTCTCCTACATCTCTATCAGACTCCAAATAAATGCCACTTGTTCTAGATTATTTTTGTGGCAGAAACTGATTTTTTATTTAACTTAAGTGTTAAAGGTTTTTAAAGAATTTATTTTTCAAATTGACATCATGCTGACATTAGCTAGCTTCCAGTTTGTGATTTAGTTCATACAGAAGGAATAAAAAAATGTGCTATGCACTAATGAATAGCAGTTCACTGTATTTGGTACAGTAATACAGACTGAGTACCCCAGTTCTGAGATACAGATTGCTGTGCACTAAACGGAGAATCACTGTTCTTTGGTACAGTTTTGTTGCTTTATGCACTCAGAGATTATATGCTAGAAGAAAGAAGATGAACTTTCACTTCCAATCACACAATTTCAAACCTGATGTTTTCGACTGAACAGAGGTAAATAGCATCATTTTAAGTAGCAAAAGCAATATTGAGAGAAGGCAGAGCTTGAGCATGTCTAGTCCCAATTTTATTCTCAAAGGCAATGAGTAACTGATCCCCTCTTATCTGAGAACAGTGCCATGTGTAACATAAGTCTAGAAGACTTTGAGTTTTCTTAGTAGACATTTATTATTAGTGAAGGGCAAAAGTCTGAAGCCTGAAGTTTAGACCTTGATACCACAGCCTTTACTCACATTGAATAAAGTTTCCTATATGAGCAAAATATTGATAAGGTTTGACTCCTAGTGAATTTTTGTTGTTCTTGAGTGTTATCTCCTAAGTAAAAAAATAAACAAATACAACATTCTGCTATATACAAGCATATTGAATGTACAACTGAACACTCCATGGTCTATCTGTCTCCGATTTCTTATTATGAACAAATTAATTGAAGAGCAGAAATAAAATATTAAATTACAAGTTGACAAATTACTACAATTGTTCAAAGCTTGTGACTGTCTCTTTGAAATAAATGTAAGTTCTGTAATTTGATAACCTTCTTGCCTTTCCAGTTACATACCTCTGACTTGTTTCTTGGTATATATATTTTATATATATATTGGTATGTATATTTCAATATATTTATTCTTTTACGTTCTTGCTATATCATTTTATTACATCTTTTACTTTCTTCCTGCAAATTCTTCCTGGTTATCTAGAGGGCAAGAAATTTGTAAGAGTCTCCCCGCCCCTTTCTTAACAGTCTTCTTCCCTTCTTTAGTGTGTTTCCTGTGATTGTTTAATATCTTCTTGCCTTTGATCTCATAACTTCAGTGTTTAATTTAACCTATTTACCATGTTGCTCCATATGAAAACAGAGACATGTCTTCTTCAAATTGCTCTGATGACTAATGACAATTTTTAGCCTGCTTGTGATGGGATAATGTGCTCCTACTGAATCCTTCTTCCCCTCCTATTCACCTTTGACATGCCTAAGATTTCTTTCTTCCAAATCTCTACTTTGTTTGACAAAGTGATCTCATATCCAAAATCATCCCCTGAGTACTCTCCAAAAGTCATCATTGGCTTGTGTCTTCACATCAGCCAATAAAGACTCTATTTTATCTTTGACAGTACATTTATTACCCAAACATATTTTTATTTGTAATTCCATTGTCTCAGTATTTGTCCGTATGTCAAAACGTACTTATGTACTGTAGGTCTAAATGTAGACCAGCTATCATAGCAGAATTGCATTGGTTTGAGTGGAATTATCCTTAGGTAGAAACTCATCTGACAAACAATGGTGTTATGCAATGGTTATGCTCCAGCTGTTATGAGTGGTACCCTCAGATAACGATGGCTCAGCCTGAGGGGCTGTTTTTACTGGCCTTACAGTTTTATACTTTCAGCAGTAACAGCTGTTTTTGCTTGAGTGACTCTTAGGCAATCTGAACTATCTTTGGCTGTTTTTAGAAATCTGCCTCACTATTAAAAATAAAAAATTCCTCTCATAAGAAACAGATTTTATCAAGTTGTTACAGGTTTCTTTTTGTATTGTATTTTGTCATGACTTGCTGAATAATCTCACAGGGTAAGTAGTTCAGCTCCTCTCTACTTGTGAAATCTGATATAACTGCACTTTAGAATCATCAATTTCTTCATCATGCTGTTAAAAAATAAAGTAAAAAGAGAACATAAACTAACACAGTGGTCAAAAGTCTATGAATTTAAAAATCATTATTTTCAAAAGAGAATTTAAGGATAAGCCAGATAATGACTTTAGCAAAATGAAAGGTGCAACTGTATCTTAAGGAAATAGGTCAAATTAGAAAGAAATCTACTTTTCCTACATTTCTTTCTTCTTTTTCATTTTAATCACATAATTTAATCATTTTGGAAAAAAGACTTTCACTAAGATTAAGAACACTGCTCTTTCTTCTTTTACTTTCATTACAATTAAAATAATTTGACCTCAAGTAAAATAATATTGTCAGATAACTTATGATTCAGTCCTTAATACTTCTGTAGGGTTGGTGAATTTTTGTCTTCAATAGCTAATCTTGTCTTAATTCAGTTGTTCACAATAGCAAATACCTTCTTTAATTAGTAAATTAAAAAAGAGATTTTCAGAGCTCTTTATCTTTCTACTTTTGTTATCCCATCTGTGTATGTCTTGAAGGGAGCTAAGATATGTATAATGCTAATTAATTTTGTATGACATTAGAGCTGTTAAGCTAGGTATTCAAATCCTTTTCCTGGTTCAGATGCATTCCAAAGCTTAAAGTTATTAGTGCTAAGAAGTAATTTAATTTACTTTAAGTTAATTAAACTATATTTAATTCAGTTACATGAAGACACTCTAGTAGTCTTTGAAAATACATACAACAATAATATCTGTGGATTTAATGAAAATATTGTGTTACAAATATTGTTCATTACATTGTAGGATCACAAAGGGATAATGGTTTCTGGAATGCTCCACGATCCTCTGTAAAAGATGATGATTAAAAACAAACTACAAAGGAAACAATGAAGGGTAAAATTAATGTATAAAATATGATTTCTGATTGAACAAGAAAACCTAGATGACAAAGTTTACAGCTACAACAATATCAGTAGAGAGCAATGAAAGTAATTTTCAAAAGGAATAAATTAGGAGCTGGCAGGAGAAAAAAAAAGAGTCAAAGCGAAGTTTAGTTATGTCAAAGGTTGCATGTTTCCCTCAAAGTTTTACATAAACTATACACATGATAAATAAAAAATGTAGTCATTTCCGTTATTACCTTTCTCTGCACATAGTGTAATAGGAGCGTATGTGCTCCTATTACAAGTCCATGCACATGCATGTGAAAAATGTAAACCCATTTTTCATGTTTAATGAAAGCTTGAAGTTTTTATTTATTAGTAACAAATAAAACTCAATGCATTTGTGAGCAGCAAGCTGTCATTTGGAAGCATTGGCTAGTGCACACAGCTTCTGTGCACTGTTCCACAGGTATTGAGCTACCCATTTTGCTTCACCAAACCAAAAAAATTACACCCAAGAGTAAATGGTGTAGCCTCTTGATAATTGTGCAGAAAGAACAACTAAAGGCTTCATTGTGTGGTCAGTATAAAAACCTCTTTCCCTTGGGTAGCTATTTTTGTTTTACTTCTAACATTCTCTTTTTTTCTGTAAAAACACAGACCAAAATACAAAAGGAGAAGGTCTATTACCCTTAAGTTTCCTATATTAAAATACAGTTTTAAAAGATAGAAAAGATATGGAGTACTGCATATAGTACAAAATACCATTGAGAAAAAGTAGTAAGTTGCCGTGTCTGGTATAGCTGTACCGAAATTTTGTCTCACTTCCTTTAAGATTGTTAAAAAAAAATACTACACATTCTGAGCAAGTTCATAGATGTACAAAAGGATGCTTGAGTGTCAATAAAAATTAAAGAAAACTATGTATTTATACCTTTCTCCAGTGTGTGAATTGGAGAAGATGACATATCTGGAAAATACTAATAAAAAACAGTATCAGAAAGAGGAAACAACTTAAAATTCAGGGAAGAGTATATAATCAGATCCATGCAATAGAGTCAAAAACATAAATCAAGGAAGAAATGAGAACTATGTGTGGTCTGAACACAGTCAGTTAACACAAATGAGTCAGTAAATAATCTTTAAAAAATTAAAAATAAAAAATGAGAGTGTCACAAAAGCAGTTGTCCTGTCAAGCTATATTTTATATTTTTTTTATCTGAAACACAGCGATTAATTTCTTTGGCTATGTACTTCAATTTTTTAGTTACAATAATTGAATGAATTTATCATGTGATTACATTGGGTAAGTTTCTGGCTTAGCCCTCCATAAGTAAGTATAGGGAAATAAAAGAAAACTGTATATATAGCCCACATAGGACCATAAACAATGGTACACTGCAAGGGAACACTGGCTATTTCATAGGCTTGTATTTTTTAAGCAACATCAAAGCCTGTGTCTCACTCCTGTCTTTACATCAGCAGAGGATAAGAGGAACTGTCCTAGGCCTGAGGTGCACTTTAAGTAATACTGTATTGAACTAATTCTTCTATCACTAAGAGAGCTCAGACAACAATATTGTTTCTTACAATCCACTATTATGGGTTACCTGCTTTATACTCTAAAAACTATCTGCATACATTACAATCAAAAAATATAATGATATGCATCCCTGTGATTCACATGGCAACACTGGGATTTTGTAGTACTAATAAGGGAATATCCATCACACTTCACATTTTTAATTCAACACACTTGCACTGAAAAGCATTTCAAAATCTTGAGTGTGTTTATTCTGCTTGATCTAATGCAAAGAAAACAAGAAAATCTATTTTTTATATCAGAATATATGAAAAGAATAACTAATTTATACCATTTGCTGCAATCTGAGATTAATCAGATAAAGAACAATCCCAATGTCTTCCTTAAGCTTCTTTTAAAGCCATATGGAGACACTAGAAATATATGAAACGTTTTTGCCTTACTTTCAGCACAATGTAAGTCCTTAGCAACTACTAGTGAAACTAAAAATTATTCTTTCTGGGGAAGATTTACTTTAAAAGTATTTCAGACCTTGTGATGAAAGCATGTGAAGTGCATATAGCATCTTGATGTTAAATTCTCACCAGCAGGTGCTTAACATAAATTATCATTTATATAAATTCTTAAACAAATAAAACAGATATTGAGATCCCCATCCTAATTTATTTCAAGATAATTCTTTGTTTAAAAGAGCTGTTTGTGTTCATGTATTTCTACATTTCAAAAAACAATATACATGAAACTGTGACTTTGAAAGCTGACAATTTAGTCTCCATGAAATAAATGTGAATATTGTAGGCTGCACTGAAGGAGATGGGACATCATGTGATAGGACAAGGGCTAAAGTATTTAAACTAAAAGAGAGTAGATTCAGACTAGATGTAAGGAAGAAATTTTTTACAATGACGTTGGTGAAACACTAGAACAGGTTGTCCAGAGATGTTATAGATACCCCATCCCTGGAAACACTCAAGATCAGGCTGGACAGGGCTCTCAGCAACCTGATCTAGTTGAAGATGTCCCTGCCATAAGCAGGGACATTGGAGTAGATGACCTTGAAAGGTCCCTTCCAACCCAACCCATTCTATGATTCTGTGATCATTTAAAATCCAACATACTAGACTGAATACCAGTGTGAAACTACAGTGAAGATCCAAAGGGGTAAAGCAATTTTCTATAACGTTTGACTGTTCTGCCATAAATTTTTATGTCGCCATGACCCATGCTGAGGAAACTGATCCAGTCTAAAAAAAAATAATTGTGAGGAAACCTTTCTATTGTCACTGCCAGTGAGACCCCAATGCCTCAACGGAAAGGTTTACCTGGCAGAAACTTCACATATAGTTGACTACTGCACAAGGCAGGGAGCTCCAATCACCACTCTAACACAGAAATCCCAGCCTCCTTTTACCAGATGTCCCACAAATTAGGAAGTAAAATTTAGAAAAACCTCATGAAGGAAAGCATGGATCTCACCCAGGGAATACACATACTTGATCATGATGTGTGTCCTGAGAGGTGCTAGGGAAAAAGTAAGAAGCAGAAAGGGAGCAGCAGGAAAGACTGACAGAGGAAGGACAGCGAGTAAGATCTCAGACAATACTGATCCAGGCAAACTGTAAAAATCTCAGCATCTCTTTGTAAAAAGGATTTTTATTCTTGGGGGTTTTTTTGTCTCCTCTCTATGAGTAACCACTTTTTATGGAGTACACAAGAGGAAAATGTTTATTTGCTTTCCTAGTTTAAAAAAAACATGTATGTGTATAACTATTTGTATATATATGTGTATGAGTACTTGAACAAGGATAACACTGCACTTTATTTGTATAAAATGGGTACATGAACAGCACTGTACAATATAGCAGACACATTTTAGTGTAATACTTATATGTATCTACTGTACAGTTGCTGAAAGTCTCTGAGACAGTGACATTAGCAGGCAAACATTCCACATAAGTTGATATTATAGGGCTGAATAACAAAATGATAATATTTGGCATGGCTGTTTCCTGCTTTACAAATACTCCACATCTTGGTTTTTTGTTTTGTTTTGTGTTTTTTTTAAATATGGCTTTGACCGTACTGAATAACATGCTCATTGCAGTGCCCACCAAAAGTGCTTTGAGCACTTCCATTAAATTATTTACAATAAAAGACAAACAATACGTATGAGTGCTTCAAATTATCCATGTGAACCCAGAATATGTTACATTTAGCAGCACTGAAGTTCATCTTTCTTTGTGTTGTTCAGACGGCTTGAAGATAAAACCCCCACAAATAAATTGTATTCATGACGGCATTTAATTTTTTAAAAAATACCTACAGAAGTTAGTAATAGGGTTGATATGAAGGTAAGGTAGATCTCACTGGATGAGCATTTAGCTAACCAGATGTCAGACTCCAATACTTTTTGACCAGGTTCTTTTAGGTATTCCACATGTGGAGGGTTTAATAGTTAATATTAAAATGACTTATGTGAAGATAGTTGATGCTACATGGGATTTCTGTTGTAGCAGAGTTCTATGAAATATACCGGAAAATACAATGAAAAACTAACCTATACTTAGCAAAATATAGCAATTGCAATACAAAATTCAGTCACAGTACCAATGTGACTTCCATTACTGTTCTCTGTAACATACTCACCACTACAACAATAGGTGCCCCCAGTCTCCAGGATGACATGTGTGGGTTGAAACCAGCTCAACCTCGTTGCTCTCTGAAATTCTTTGCTAGTTTCCTGAGTTTTATAGTCTGTGTTGGTCTGAGCCACATATTCATTCCCCCCATACTGGTCTGGCTAACTCAGGGAGACATTCATACTCTCTTAATGAACTCAGGAGAGAACTATTTACACCACACTGATCCACTCAACTGCTGATAGCTGTTTACCGAAAACAAAGGTCACCCTCCAGTCCATTTCATGTTGAGACAAGGTCAGTTTCTTTGCAACAGCTGTGGTCAGTTGCATCCTGCATTATTCCCTGAGCTTCATTGGCACATCACACTTGCCCATCTCCTCTGAGCCTTTTTCCATTGTAGGGGTTTATCTGTGAGTGACAGCAGAAATTAATATTTTTATTTTCTTTAATGCTTTCTCTACTAAGGTAGACAAGCTGTTGCATTTAAGTTTTAATCAACAAGAATAGTAAAGATACTATTAAAAATGCCAGACTTCAGGAAAAGATAAGAAATCATGACTGTTTTTCAGGGAAGATATATAATATTCAAAAGAAAACAAAAACATGAAAATGCATGCACAATATGTGGCAAGGTTCCTGACATAGAAGTGTGATAAAAATACAGTGCAATGTCCTTTATAAGTCAACTGTTTGCTGTGACAAATTGATATGAGTAGCTTTCAGGAAGCTGGGATAGTATTTCTGGTATCTTTAATTTCTTGCTTCCTCTAGCTAAATAATGCTATCTTCCCATGTCTATCGAATCTGGGGAATAGTCACCAGGTATTTGGTGAACATTATTATGTAGAATTTTTAAGATAAAGACAGCTGAGAAAGAAGTTAAGCAGACAACAGTTCGGATTTTAAGGACAAAAATAATGTTTTTCTGTATGAATTTTCATCTATGAATTATCCTATGCATCTAATTAGTTAAAGTATTTGGGGGCATGGTAAAAAATATGATCTTACATATCTACAGATATGATTTCACATTATATCATCAAATATACAAGTAATGAAATCCATAGTTTAACAAAAAAGTTATTACACATAATTAATTATTTTTAAGAGCACAATAAATATCAAACAAAAACTTTATCTTTTTTAAAAGGAGTAGTTTAAAAAACTACCATAATGACTAGAACAGAACAGAATAGAATAGAATAGTTCAGTTGGAAGTGACCTACAACAATCATCTAGTTCAACTGCCTGACCATTGCAGGGCTGACCAAAAGTAAAAGTATGTTATGAAGGGCATTGTCCAAATGCTTCTTAAACACTGATGGGTATGGAGCATCAGCCACCTCTCTAGGAAGGCTGTTCCAGTGTTTGACCACCCTGTCAGTAAAGAAATGTTTCTTATGTCAAGTCTGAACCTCCTCTGATGCCGCTTTGAACCATTCCCATGTGTCCCGTCACTGGATACCAGGCAGAAGAGATCAGCACCTCCGTCTCCACTTCACCTCCTTGGGAAGCTGTAAGAGAGCAATAAGGTCACCTCTCAGCCTCCTTTTCTTTAAACTAGACAAATCTGAAGTCTTTAGCTGCTCCTCACAGGACATGCCTTCCAGTTTTATTGTCCTCCTCTGGATGCAGTGAAGGTCCTTAATATCCTTCTTAAACTGGGGGCCACAAAACTTTACATAATACTCCAGGTGAGGCAGCACCACTGCTGAATGCAGAGGGATAACCACCTCTTTCAACTGGCTGGTTATACTGTGTTTGATGCATCCCAGGATGCAGTTTGTCCTCTTGGCTGCCAGGGCACACTGCTGACTCATGTTGAGCCTGCTTGTCAACCAGCACCCACAGATCCCTTTCTGCAGGACTGCTCTCCAGCTACTCCTCTCTCAATTTATGCTTGTGTCCAGCATTACTCTGTCCCAGGTGGAGAATCCAGCATATGTTCTTGTGCAATTTCATGCCATTAATCATTGCCCAATGCTCCAACCTATCTAGATTCTTTTGCAAGGCCTCTCGTCCCTCAAGAGTGTCAACAGCACCTCCCAGTTTAGTATCATCACTAATCTTACTAATGGTGTATTCAACTCCTACCTCCAGATCATTGATAAAAATATTCACAGAATCACAGAATCATTAAGGCTGGAAAAGACCTTTAAGACTTTCAACAGAACTGGCCCTAGAACTGAGCCCTGAGGAACACCACTGGTGGCTGGCCACCAGCCAGATGTATCCCTATTCACTACAACACTTTGAGCCCTAGATTTCGGCCAGTTCATCACCCATCATAGTGTGTACCAGCTCATCTCACAGTTGGACAACTTGTCCAGAAAGGTGATGTGAGGGACCACATCAAAAGCCTTACTACAATCCAGAAAAGCTGCATCTGCTGCCCTCCCTTCACCCACTGGATGGGTGATCTTATCCTAGAAGAATATCATGCTAATTAGACAGGACTTTCCCTTTGTGAACCCATGTTGACTTTGCCTGATGATGGCCTTGTCCTTTAAATACCTTTCAATAGCACCCAGTATGATCTTCTCCATAATTTTTGCAGGTACTGAGGTTAGACTAACAGATCTGTAGTTCCCGGGGTCTTCCCTCATGCCCATCTTTTAAATTGGAATAATGTTGGTTCACTTCCAGTCAACAGGGACCTTCCCAGACTCCCAAGACTCTTGGTAGGTTATTGAGAGGGGTCCTGCTGTAACATCCACTAGATCCTTGAGTACTCTGGGCCTCATGGGTTTATGAACATTCAGCTGATGCAACTGATCCCTTACAATTTCAGTGTTCACAAATGAGTCGTCGTTCCCACAGTCATGGTCCTCCAACTCAGAGGACCAGGCATCTCAGTCTCTATCATTATTACTAAAGACTGAGGACAAAAAAAAGGCATGCCTTCTTTTTTTCTTCATCCCTATTAGTCAGGTGACCATCTTCATCAAATGTTGGTTTAATATTTTCCTTAGACTCTGTTTTGCTATTAGCATATTGAAAAAAGCTTTTCAAGAGATTCTTTTAAAATAGTGGGGAAAGAGGGAGATTATTACTTGCTTGTTCCATTTTTCTTTCCAAACAAGTTTCTGCAGTCAAAAACTCCATGTTTTTTTAACTGCTTCAATCTAACAGAATAAAACTGGTAAAAGTCAAAAAAGCCATTCAGTTTGAATTCTGCCATCATTCAATAATATGGTATTAACTTGATCTTTCCCACAAAACTGAGAATGAAACTGGGGAAGGAAACAACAAAAGAATAACAACAACAAAAAAAACAAATAAACAAATAAACCCCAGAGGGGTGGTGCGGGAATTCACCTGTAGTATGTTTTAGTAGATATGTTATAAAAAGATGAGAGGGTCTAATACTCTCTGACCAGGTTCTGGTTCCACTCAAACCATGGAGCGTGTAATGTTTAATATCCTATTTAAAGATAATTGATGTCACAGGGGATTTCTGATTTAGTGGAGTGATACCAAAAATATATCGCATAATGCAACACAGATGTAAATAACGCACAACCATTTATCTGAAAGAAAGTTCACTCTTTGATCTTGTTTGTGTTGTGAAAACGTTAGTTTCTTTGCAACAGCTGAGGTAGTCACACCCTGCATTATTCCCTGAGGTTCATGGGCACATCACGCTTGTGTAACGGTCAGTGAGCTACATTCCACACCTAGGACTTCAGTCACTCACAGCAAATGTGTTAAGGATCGTATTTGAATGTGGTCCTAGTATCTCAAATTTGCCTACACTGTCCGTAACAGTGGCTAAAGAACACCTACAACGTCTTGTGAACACCTCTTTTTCCTGTTGTTCATTGAATGTTCATTCCAGAGATCCCTGAAATATTTGTATGACTACTGCAAAAACAGTGCTCTTACTCTTATCTAGCTAAAATCTACTCTTATCTATCACATACTCACCCACACTCAACTTCAGAAATTTCCTGCATAGTAGAAATAAAGATATAGGAACTTGTGTAAATAATGCATATCTTCTGAATGTTATGAAGTCTGCAGAAATTTCCTTCACATCAATGTGCAAGAATCTGGGTATTGCTCAGAGGACACAGATAAGAGTGTTGCTACTGTCATTGTAAATTTCCTTTAGGAGGAAGCCTCAATGCTGTTCCATTTTCTTCTCTGACCTAAGCCTTCCCAATGTTCAATGCAATTTATACCTATATTAAGGTAAAAGGTTTTTCTGGTAAATCTGTAAGGCAAGGGTAATAAATCAAGAATATTACTGTAGCATAACCCCATATACTTCAACAGAAGAAATAACTCTTTTTACAATTCATAATGAATTATTAAACACCAAGAGAAAAATCTCTACTTCAATTCATGATTCACATTTTGTTCCAAGCATTACAGCAATTTACAATATTTAATCTTCATACAGAAATGTGTTTCTTCATGCTCCCTTACTTGGCAAATGAAGTTTCAATCTCCCTCATACTCAAATGCAGTTTGATTTCACATTCAGTACAAAAATTAACAAAGGATGTAAATGTTACCCTCACAAAAACAATATTTTAAAATAAATGAGTTGTTGCTTTCATTCATAATTACCACAGCTTTACTGGATTTGGTTTGGGTTTTGATTGTTTATCTTTTTTTTTTTTTTCCCTTTGTGGTGACTCAGCACTAATCAGATTTCCCATTTTTAGGCCACACCTGTAATCATACAATATTGAGGATTTCACTTACTGTGGACTCAGACACCAAGTTCCTAAACAGTTTAATTCCACCTGGAAACACCCTGGCATTAAACTAGAGAGGCATGGAATGGAATAAATTAAATCTCACTGTTATATCCCTTTGAAGCTCAGGAAAATAAACTTCAGCAAAGAAATTCCAGATTTCAAGACAAATTGTCACAAAAATATGTAGTTTTAAAGGAGATGGAAATGAGATTTGCACTATTATAGAACAATTATTTCTAAAGACCAAGTTTTAAACATTGAAATTCAAGAGAAGAATTTTTCACAGTGTCATTGTTTTGTATGTTTATTTAGCCCAGACAGAATGGAGTTTATAGCCAAATTTAAATATGTGGGTAAAATTTAAATATATAGGTAATTTTTTTTCAGGTCCAAAGAGTTAAAATGAAGCAGAAGGATTATAAGACACTAGTTGACCTAAATCTGTGATTTTCAGTTTTCAAGTTCTATCTGTTACAGGTAATCAAACTTCACTGAATCACAGAATCACTAAAGTTGGAACTGCCAACTGCCAACCCAACACCACCATGGCCACTACACCACGTCACAAAGTACCATGTCCACACATTTCTTGAACACTTCCAGTGATGGTGACTCCACCACCTCCCTGGGCAGCCTGTTCCAATGTTAGTTGGAAAAGAACTTTAAGATCATCAAATCCAACTGCCAACCCAACACCACCATGCCCACTACACCACGTCACAAAGTACCATGTCCACACATTTCTTGAACACTTCCAGTGATGGTGACTCCACCACCTCGCTGGGCAGCCTGTTCCAATGTTAGACCACTCTCTCAGTAAAGAAATTTTTCTTAATATCCAGTCTAAACCTCCTCTGGTGCAACTTCAGGACATTTCCTCTCATTCTATTGCTAGTTACTTGGGAGAAGAGACCAACGCCCACCTCACCACAACCCCCTTACAGGTAGCTGCAGAGAGCTATGAGGTCTCCCCTCAGCCTCCTGCAGATTAAACCACCACAGTTCCCTTAACTTGCTAATTTATTTCATGCATCTTTTTTACAGAGTAACAATTTTACCAAATTAATTTCCTCACTGCAGAGTAGAATTCACTAGTGGTATTAAAACAATTACTCTTTTGAGTACACTCATTCTTCCAAACTCTTTTCTACAGTTATTATATCTCAATATCCTCAGTTAGAATTATGGGATCCTTAAAGTTCACAATGAACTGCAGAAATACTTATCTCTGGAGGCAACTGGGAACGCTTTCATTATGAACTGTATTTTTCATCTCAGGTGGGAAAGAATTGCTATGAACAACAAGGCGACTTAGATAAACTTTATTAATTTTAAAAGTCCACCTCTTAACTTACTTAAAGGAGCAACTCAAAGACTTTATTTAAAAATATGTAGTTTTCATTGTTTGCTTTTATGACTGTGATAGAAAACTTTAAAGATATTATTTTGAATAGTAACCCATTTCATTAAAAAACATCTTTTAATAAGGAACCTGTTTTGCTGGACAACCTTAGGAAGTTTATATACACTGAAGGAAGGACCTATTTAATGAAGTCCAAGAAGACCACTCAAGAAAAGTGCCCTCTGGTCCCTGAACACTCCTGTTCTGATGTTTGTGTGATAGTCATTACTAAGAAACAGTTTAGTAAAAGCAAAAATATACTCTGGTAGTTAATGTGTTAAATATAGAGACAAATTTTCTAAACATTTAACTCTTCAGACAAATTCAAAATAGATTCCAGGTAGACTAACAGACGGTGAAGTAAGTCATCTTTAGTTCATCTGTGTAAGACATACGTTTGAAATATGTTTAACAAATATTTGTTTACCAAAATGAAATCACCATTTAAATGAAAACTCCTGAATTTTGTTCAATTATTATTTTTGAATTATTATTAAATTATTGAATTATTATTATTATCTCAGAAAAAAATCCAAGTAAGATTAATTTAATCACTGAGAGGTTCTATTGTAATTTAGGATCACCAGTAGCTCAGCATCTTTCATAAGCATCAAGAATTTTATGTTTCCCTCTCATTACAAAAAGTGGCTACCTTCTCTAGCTGGCCAAAGAGGGAAACATAATAGAAAATTAAATCTCCCAAAGAACAACAACAAAACTAACAGGTGCCAGCTGAGGTGATGACTGTTATTCACAGGCTAGAAAATATGGTGATTATAAAATTAAGAGAAAAGGCAGGGAGAATTCTGTCACTGATTCCTTAAGGAAGAAATCCTTAAGTATTTCCCTAAAAGTGGTGCAGACCCAAGCCTGTCACACCTAAGATAGGCTTTAGAATCAAGCATGCTGAGCAGTTGTCTGTTGCACTGCAATTCTGGATGTCATATACCTGCTGCCATGGTGTAACTGCAGCATCGATACTGTATTCTATGGCTTTCAGACTCAGCACACTGTATAACTGTGCACAGGATCTGCACACAAAGATTAGGAGGTACCAGATGATACCCTAAGCAGCACATTGTCATAATTACAATGACCTGGCTAGTGCCAGGTTGTTGTGCTATACACAGCCTGTCATTCAGAGGTGCCCAATGCATAATCTAGAGGAGGACAAGAAGGAAAGCTCTTGTGAAGTGTGGCACAGTGTTGAAAATGTAGCTTAGATAGTATCTTAAAGTGGGATAAGAATATCTAAATATTTTTTAAATTAAGTTGATAGCTTTAAAATTTATTTTTAAAATTTAGTTGATATCTCTAAAGCTCTCTAATGATCAGTCTTGTCCAAGTCTGACGCTGGTTTTGCTTAATATGGAACTAAATTTATTTTAGCCTCGGAGCATAGCAGGAACCTTATACCAAGCCAATCAAGTCAGTCAGCTGGAGAGTCTGCCATTGCCTCAGTAGCCCAGAGAAAACGTCTCACAGTTAACTGCAGGTCAGTAACATAACCATGACCCTTGAAAAGCATGAACAGTTTGACTTGCACTCTAATTGCAAGAAAAGCCTTTCTGATTTTTTGGCAAAATGAACAAAATCTTAAAGGAGTAAAGACCAGTACCTGACCAGGGAGGTCATGTTCTTAAGGAAAAACTTCCCTTTTTCCAAAATCCACAACAAATATGCATAACATTTGTATTACACACCTGATTGCATCATTGTCATGCTGTCCAGACTGCCAACAGAAAATAAAGCCATAGGAACCAGGACCTGAGCCTTCAGTAACACAAGGTCGTACAATGCACTTAAATGACCTGTTCATACAGTAAAAGATGTGAGATTTGAAGATTATAAATATATCAGTAAGCATACAAGAAGTTATGGGGGGGGAAAGAAAAAAATAATTAAAAATAATATTCAACATAGTGGTTATGTTCTCAAACACCAGCACAGCACAGAAATTTTGAAAGAAGGAGTTTGCAGCAACAGATAACTCCAGATGGTCTTACTTTCCTAAAGAGAATAGGGGATTATATCTGTCCTGAAACTAGACGAGAATCTTAGATTATCTCAAAGAGCTCTTTATACCACTGACCATTGAATCTTGCTTTAAGGAGTGTCATGTACTGTGTACAACAGTGTTGGGGAGGTTTTGAGAAGATCTGAAAGAGCTCCAAAATTCTGTGCTTCTCCTACCATCAGTAAGAGCATAACTTGCATCTATATTCAGGATGTAAGTCACCATTCCGAATAATTACAGGAAAAGGAGTGACTACAGACTTTGATCTTAAATGAAGAAAAAATACTCTATTAAGTAATAAAGTGCAAACAAATGAGCCTGGCACACAGTATTCTCAGTGATGGGCAGCCACTCTCATTAGTCAAACTGTAAGACACAAAAAAAAAGTGACTTTTTTCCTGCCACCTGATTGTCATTGTCACAATTTCACTATCACTTGTGTCTGCAGGTGCTAGAAATTCATCTGTAAGTATATGACTGTAGGACTTACATTTCCTTTGAAAATGTTCTGTACACTTCTAATAAATAACTTCTAATAATACTAAATCTGTCTCAACAACACATACAGAGATAACCTTACATTACAGAAGCCAGAGAAAAGCCAGTTATACTGAAACAGAAAGCAGAACATGCAATGACAACATCCTTAGCCCATAGTATTACGACATATAATTCTTCAGACCAGAAGCTATTCCTGCATCTCAAGTAGCTGCACTGTTAGAAGGATTGAGCTGCCTTGAGCTAGTTCTCAAAGCCAATGCCATAGATGCATCATAGATTACTTTTCATGTCTAGTTTGTACCAGTCCCAACCTTTCCTTCATTTTCTGTCTCCTTCAATGCCTCCTACTCAAAAAGAAATCTAGAGCCTCGGGGAACTTGTGCCAATCCTACTCCCAGTGGATGGGCTTAGCTCGATTCCCTCCGAATATTTCCCGTGTACCAGATGTATATACAGTTCCACTTGCCTGGGGGCTGGCTTCCAATTCAAAGAGGGTACATTGTGTTAGGGCATGGTGCTGCCATCATGGCACTGTCTCTCGAGCTGTGAACATTCTTTTCTCTTCTTGTGTTTCTGGCCTCCCAGTGATTCTGTCTTCTTGCATGTCAAAGGCTGCTCTGACAACAGATATATGGGGAATAAGAACAATAATACTGGAATATTTTGAGAGGAGGATGATTTGGAGTATAATTTATATTCAGTCTTGGCATCTACATAGTAAAGAAGAATTGCTCAAAATGTGGTAATGTTCAATTACTTATTTCATACAGGCAAGTTTTCTTATGTATGATTCTCTTGAGAAATAAACAACATAGTGTGCCTCATTTAAGTCTGAGCTGTTAGGATGACACATGCTAAGACTGTGACACTCATACGCTATGTAGAAAGGCTTACAGTAAGTTTGAGGATACTATCCCTTGAGATAACAGAAAATTTTAGGACATAACTGCAAGGATGAAAACTCTTTAGAAAGAATTAAGAAGAAAATAACTAAGACACTATAGACCAAACTGAAGATTGCTGGTTAAGATGGTTACATGAATTACCTGCATTCTCTGAAATCAAATCAATGGACATGAGTGTGATTGCTGTGTCACTGAATCACTAAAAATTTGCTTAAGCATTAGGCTAAAGAAATAGTAAGAATATGTATTCCAGGCAGTATGATTATTTCACGGGAGTAATGTGATACATGCAACACAGTAATTCCTTAGTGTCTTAAATTAGCAAGAGTATTAGCATGTAATTTATAATTTATTAATAATAATTTATTATTTATGGTTCTGAACTGAAAAGTTGCCCTACAGTGAAGTTTCAAATGGTTCTCTCTGAAGAAATGAAGATATATCATATCTTCAAAGATATTCGAACACATGAAGATATAGAAGGGATGAGGGAAAGTCTGTGGATGTTGTTCACCTGGACTTCAGAAAAAACTTCGACACTCCTGGAGAAACTGGCTGGCCATGCCTTGAATGGGCATACTCTTTGCTGTGTAAAAAAACTGGCTTGCTGGCCAGGCCCAAAGAGTTGTGGCGAATAGACTTAAACCCAGTTGGTGACCAGTCATAAGTGGTGGTCCCCAGGGCTTATTATTGGGCCACTTCTGTTTAATAACTTTATCAATGATCTGGATGAGGGGATTAGGTGTACCCTCATTAAGTTTGCAGACGACACCAAGTTGGACAGGAGTGTTGATCTGCTTGAGGGTAAGAAGGCTGTACAGAGACCAACTCCAGTTTTATATACTGAGCATGATGTTATACAGTGGGGAATATCCTTTTTGCCAGTCTGGGTCAGCTGTCCTGGCTGTGCCCCCTCCCAGCTTCTTGTGCACCTCCCCGCTGGCAGGCATGGGAAGCTGAAAAGTTCTTGACTTTTACATATTAAGCACTACAACTACTTAGCAACAATTAAAAACTTCAATATGTTATCAACATTATTCTCCTACTAAATCCAAAATACAACACTACGCCAGGTATTAGGAAGAAAATTAACTCTATCCCAGCTGAAACTAGGAGAACAGGGGAAATACATTTAGAGTGGAACAGACCTGTAAACAAAAAAGTCTGTGTTTGATATGGGTTTTTAAAATAAACATGTAAAACAATTAAAAAACTTGAAGTAATCTGAACTCTGAGTTCTGTTTTTCTACGTTGTGTAACTTAAAAACTACATGTGTACGTACACACTTTTCCCATGAGATGTATTCATTTATTTTACTTTAAACACAGTCATGTGTTCTTGTTTCCCAACTTACATACATATATTTGTGCCCGGTCCAAATAAATGCTATTAAAATACACCTTTGTTGAATAATGTATTTCAACAAATTTCAACCAACAAAATTAATATCTCAGTAGCTATTGAAATTAAGTTGCTGTAATAAAATAGCTATTTTATTATTTACCATCACCACAAATAAGATTTGAAAGTCTACTGCACTTTTTTTTGCCTTCTGATGAAATCTCTAAATCCACATGAAAACTATGACTAAAATAAAGAAGGCATTTCAATTTAAGTGCTCTAGTTCTATCTTTAGGTAACATGTTATGTTTTTTTCTCACCTAAAAATAAAATAAAAGAGAAATAAATATTTACCTATTGATTTTAAAATTCACAAAACTAGGAAGTAGCAGTATCTTGTACTACATATTATATGAAAAATTACTTAGAAAAAAATTTCAGACAAAAGACAATTGACATCCATTTTAGCAAAATTACTTAACACTTTTCAGTCAAACAGCTGATTAGGTATCAGTAAATTATTCAACAGAACAAGGGAAGGAAAGAGAAGAAGTTTGAAAGAGAAAATAACATTTAGGACATCATTTACTATTAGCACACTAGTAGACTACAGTAGATAAAATATATTGTATGCGTACAGGTAAAGTGATAATGATCATCCTACAGTAGGTATTTTTTAGAATGTGGATTATTTGCATTAAGAAAATATGTGGGAATAGCTTTCTGTTACGTGCCACAAAGTGGGGAAGGAATAGCCTCTGAAGAAAACTAAAAGGAATGGGATTAAAAACAGTAAATTTGAGAGTACTTAGTGGAAAAGAAATATGCTCAGCAAGCCATGGAAATAAAGTAAGAGAGGCTGAAAAAGATAGAAGAATATAGTGCAAATCTGAAAAAGCCACAAGAGAAATTATTTCAGAACTTATTGATCATACTAAAAAGACATTGAAATCACCCAGTGTAAATACTGACAAATCACCTGTAATATGTAAGAGGTAAACCAAAGCAAGAAATTAAAACTGTGAGAAAGAAACTGAGCATCATGTCTCAAGTCTTCAATCAATGCAACATTAACTTTCTGATTACTGCAAGCCAAATACTCTTCATAAATTAATCTTTCTAATGGGCAGTGCCGAATCAGTAACAAAGCTAGAGTAATTCCAGGAGTGTTTATAATACCTTCAGCTACTGAAATATGCAGTGTTCAAGAATTTGATTTACAAAGTCTTGTTACCAAAGGGTCTGGTCACTTTAGAAAAATTACACAGTGCAGCTGTTACTTTAAAAACATAGGATGTTAATTCTGGATTGTTTAATATACTATTTGATTCAGATTTGGATGTTTTGGTGCAAAAACAGTTGGTGAATAAACCTAAGCATTTCTAAAAAGCCAAATGAAGGGAAAGGTCACAGGGTTTGTCTTGCATATAATCACCGTTGCCAATTCCATACATAAATAATCCTAATGGATAGTGAACTAGAATAAAAGTTTAGTATGAGATGATACAACTGCTTCATATCTTAGGCCATATTTCTAAAACCAGCATTTTTTCTTTCTTAATATCCATTTAGATCACTTATTGTTATATTTTAGCAGCCAGAGTTATTTCACAGTCAATGAGGAGCTCTGGAGTTGTTCACTGTGCAGCTGAAGATATTTCTTAAATTGTCAATGGCTTTAGCCATCTCTCTCTGCATTTAATGCTACCAGACTTCTTAGAGACGACCTGTGAGTCACCACAGTCCTTATTTTCACCCCAATATTGTCAAGAATGAGATGAGAAAATTCTCCATTTCTTTTCTACCAATGATTTAAGTGCCAGGAGAGTTCTAAGAAATAAAGTTTGAAACATTTTCAGTTTTTCTTTTTTAGTACTGTTAAAAGAAATGTGGATTTTAGTTCATTTATGATAAACAAGTAAACACCAAAGAATTTCAGTTTTTTGGATTTTTTTTGATTTTTAGCTGAACAGGTGAGAGTTTTTTAAAATTAAGAATATTAGTACAGAGTACTAATGTGTACCTTACTGATCTCTAACGTAACAGCTCCAGATGTAATGTTTTGTGTTGTCCTTCAAGATACTTGTATAATTCAGATGCCTACCATTTTCTTGTTTAAACAGCTATGCATACCTTAAAGAAAGAACACCCTTTTACCTTTATGGCAGTACAGTCAATGGTCAGAATGGACAAAACCCAGCTGTCACAGATGCACTCTTTCTGTTTGAACTAACTAAACAGTCCAGGCAGATGCTCAGCAAGTAGGTCTAACCAAAGTTAATCCTATTATGTGAGACTATTAGTGAGAACCCATCACCAAACCCCACAAAAAAGCAGTTTGGTTAGAAACTGGGATGACAAACAGCTGAAACTGTATTAACACAGCAGAAAATCTGACTACAAATCAACCACTTTCCACTATAAATGCCTGCAGCCATTAAGACCTCTTGAGCTCTCTCTCTATAGCAGCTGGCTGCACTGTGGTGGTCTCCCCTTGAGCAGGGATGCCTCTGAAGGTTGCCCCTTGAGGCTGAGAGATCCTTTACCTCATACCAGACATCTATTTAATGGTGACATTTTTTGCATGCATGTAACATTACAGATAATCATGGTAAGCTTAACCGATAATCTTTGTATCCCATCCTAATTTTAAGTGTGGTAGAGTATTGAATACCAATCCATCTGTACTTATTAAATTTTTTATGTACCTAAATTTATTGGTTAATATTCAGTAGACTAAATACTAGATCAGATCTGAGTGATCTCTGACTCTTTTTCTGTGACACTCTTCTTCCACATACCAAGATATTTTTTTCCCCTTTCTCCGTTGTGATGGTTCAAATAGTTTCTATAGATTCTCCTGAAATCCCATTTTTAACACTGATTATAATTCTTCAACAAGTCATGTCAAAGTTACTGAAATCTCCTTAAGCATAATGGTACTTTATTAGGAGACAGGGCCTGATTTTTCTTCTTATCCTGTATTTGTACAATTCACAGTACAACAGATGATTTGTTCTAACTGTTGTCCTTAAGGACTACTACATTAGTACTGCTATCAATAACAACTATAATAATATGCAAACAGTAGTAATACAGAAAGTTTATTGTTGCAAGCACTTTCCTGTAATTGTTCATAAATACCAAGCATTATTCCTTTTTATTGTTCTATAAATATTCCTACGAATAAGACGATATATGCTGACAATGAAAACTGATGCACACTGAAAAACTATTTTTTGTTTCTTGCTCTGAAGTTCTAGTTTTTTAAATAATTTCTTCAGATATGTCTCTTTTGTGAGTGCTTATTGAAGGTATTGACATAGTAACACCCAGTAATCCACAGGTTTATCAACAAATTCCACAGAAAACTCTCTTCCGTGACGTAGCAACAGTTTGAAGGTCATAATAATCCTAGAAGGTCAATTTCCTGAAGCATGGTTCAGAGCTTTTGCTACATGCAGCAGTGAACTAGGTGTTTTGCTGCAGCCTACTTCAATCAGGAGCTAACTTGTGAATAATCAAAAAATATTTCACAAATACTTCTAAGCTCCACTTTCCTGTGATAGGGTGCAGTCAACCATGGCAATTCAACTTGGAACAAGTTATTATCGGGTAGAAAACCTGTTGGTAGGCTGAAACATGTTGGAGGCTTTAAAGACTTCAAATGTTTTATCAAATAGAATATGCACTTTTTTACTTGTCTGTTTTCTTAAATGTGTCATTTCATGTCATGTCTGCTGCAGCAAAGCCTTTGCTATCCAAGGCAGGTGAATAAATTGGGGAAGAATGGGAGGGAACACCACCCTCGTCTAACAACTCTACTCCCTAATTTCTATCATCTCTAAAAATTTGTGACCAATACAGTTTATACCCTTTCATCCAAACACTGTACATGCAGATCTCTCTAACACAGTGTAACCTGTCCTTAGCCTGTAAGTTTGACTTTTCAGCCTGAGCAAATGTAGGGTGATGTCCTGAACAAACAGTATAAATTAGTTAACTAGAATAGAGATGGGACCAATTAGGGATCAGTGGAAACATTAGTAGCGAGCTTCGTTTATGTTGAAGTTCAGAGATTTCATTTGCACTTGAGAAGTTTCTTGTGTTTGTTTTTACCTTAGGCTGTATCTACACAAGCTTTTCTCTCTCTTCTGCCCCATCCTTACCTCATATTTCCCGTGGTTACTGACTAAGACCTCCGTGTAACTTTCATAGAAATGATAAAGTCAATGCTCTGACATATCATAGGTGCATAGTATAATTCCGAGACCATTCAGACTGGAAGAGACCTCGGGAGGTCTCTATTGCAACCTCTACTCATAATGTGGTCGGTTTTGAGCTTAGATCAGGTTGCTCATTGCTTCATTCAGCTGGGGCTTGAAGTCATTCAAGTATGAGGAGAAGTTGCAGACCCTCTCTGCCCAGTCGGTGCCACTGCTTAATCATCCTTACAATGATTTCCACCACCCCCTCCATATCCATTGGAACCTCCTCTACATCAGTTTACTCCTGTTTTATCCCATCCTTCTACCAGCCACAGCTGTGAGCAGTTGGGCTCTGTCCCCTTTTCAGGACATCTGCTGCTCAACAGGTAACATTATTCTCAATACTAGTCTAGAGATATATGGCTCCTCAATAACCAGGTCTTTTCAAGTTTGTATGTAAGAAAAAAGAATGTTATTGCAATATATCTGAGGAAATTTGAGGGCAGCACAAGAACAGTTGTGAAGAAGACAGCCATTAAGAAAGCTTGTTTTACTACCTGCCTAGAAATGAAAACAAGTTCAGTATTCTGAGCTCTATTAATTTTTACATTATAAGAATAATAATAATAGAATTAGGAAGTGATTAACTTAAGAAAGTTCAGCCTCTCTCTGAAAATGTTGTTTGTGTACCTGTGGAGATATAACAATCTAACTATATATGGACTGAGTTTTACACTGACTGTGCTAGCATAGCTGTTATTACAGTCAGCAGGACTTCTAAGTTCAAAGTTGTAAGGGAACTTTATCTCTTTAGTCAAGTACAGTAGTTGAGAACCCCTTCTCTGATTTTTTTTTTTTTTGTAGTAGGTTTGAGACACCAAGTAAAAGAGAGAACAGGAACACATACAGAATCATAGATGTTAGGCAAGAGGAATGCCCGTTAGAATATCTGGTCCACTTCTCTGTTAAGATAGGTTATTTTTCTGTTTTACAAATGTATCATCCTGTGCAATTTTAAAGGTCAGATTTTAGTTAAAGCCAGCCATACCTGTGTGTGTAATTCCATGTCTGCATTTTCAACAGTTACTGCTACAAATGCATTTAAAAAACAGGTCTTTTTGAGGAAAATTCAAATTAATCATGTAAATTAAATTTGTTCAAGCAGTTTAGATTTACATGGGAGACATGCTTGTGCAAGAAGCAGAGTTCACCTGTCCCACTTTCACTATTCAGTTGCACAAGGATTTTCTGAAGTTTCTATTCTTTTCTTGCATAGAAATAACACAAAAACCTAAATTCTCTTAATACCCCTACGTTGTCATATATCTTCCTATTACTTGCTTTAATAACTTTGCTGAATAATTTTTTTCCCTGATTTTCTTTTTTGTCCTTCAAATATTTGTAAGCTATTATCAAGTACTTTAAGATAGCTGGTTTCTATGCCAGAAGGGGGATGGTAAAAGTAATAATGAAAACAAAATAGTAGGCCTACTTTGAACTCAGCTGGAGACTACTCTTACACAGATCTGATTGGTCTTTCAGGATAAATTAATCTCTTAGTTTTACATCTCCTTTAAATTCTGAATGGAATTTTTCTATAGTTAATCAACAGGAATTTGTTGCTGTTATATTCAAAACCTGTGTAAAGGATGTTAATAGGCCTGTTCCTTCTGGGGTTCCACCACTCAATCTTGAGTGAGTCACCATGGTAATAACACAAAGGAACTCAGGAGTTAATCCCCTTGGTGATTGTCTCTTAATCATTAGTGTGTGATGGCTGATATTTCAGTAATCAGTTAAATAGTTAACCAGGTTTACCAAGTGGGCTAAATGATACTGCAGATGAATGATAGGCTGTATATTTACAGGTACTGAGCAATTCCCAGACTTCATCCAGGCATGAGTCTCTCAGTATAGGGCAGAGACTGTAATTTATGAACCACTCTTACTTATTGTAATCAAGTGCCAATGATAGGAAGGGCAACTAATATAATTTAATTTGTAACTGAAGAATGATTTTTATTATACTGTATCTACTCACAATACCCCAAGCAAAGCAAACCATTCCTCCTCACCAAAATCTCATTTATTCTGCCAGTCACAATGAGAACACTGTTACATGGCATGTGATCAACTTCCATTACAAATAAGCTACAGTGGTCATAAGTACTCATGTGTTTCTTTCTCCTACACATCTAAATGATTTTTCATACATTACAGGAGATAAAGTTCTGACTTTTTCGTTGCTGTAGTCCATTGTAACTTTCCTTTGTTTTGATAAACAAATTAGTGGAACTACTGTAGTATGAAAAACATACAGGTAGGTATTTTTAACTTCTATTGCACAGTGTAAAAAATACCTAAATGAAAATAGATACATAAATGCAAAATTTAAGGTTTTTATTAAAGGTAGATTAAATCACTGAGTGCTTTATAGACACAATATAAAATACCTCACAGTATAAAATATTATTCCCAGGTATAAGAAATCATGTAAGGAAGGCAGGAGACCAGAATGGCTGAATGGAGACCTAATGGGAAAACTAAAGAGCAAGAAGGAAATGTACAGGCAGTGGAAGCAGGGACAGGTATCCTGGGAAGTATACAGGGAAGCTGCCCAGTTGTGTAGGGATGGGGTCAGGAGGGCCAAGGGGCGGCTGGAGATGAATTTGGCAAGGAATGCAAAAAATACTGAGAAGGGCTTCTGTAGCTATGTCAGCCAGAAGGGAAAGGTCAAAGAAAGCATACCCCCCTTGATGAGCAAGACTAGCAGACTGGTAACAACAGACAAGGAGAAGGCTGAGGTACTCAACAACTTTTTTGCCTCAGTCTTCACTAGCAGTCTCTCTTTCCACACCTCTCAAGGAGATGGACTGCAGGACAGGGACTGGAGGAGTCAAGTTCCTCCCACTGTAAGAGGAGATCAGGTTTGAGACCACCTGAGGAACCTGAACATGCCCAAATTTATGGGACCTGATAAGATGCATCCCAGAGTCCTGAGGAAATTGGCTGATGCAGTTGCCAAGCCACTCTCCATGATATTTGAAAAGTCATGACAGCCAGGTGAAGTCCTTGGAGACTGGAAAAAGGGAAACATTGCACCTATTTTTAAACAGAGGAGCAAGGAGGACTCTGACAACTACTGACCTGTCAGCCTCACCTCTGTGCCTGGGATGATTAGGGAACAGAACCTCCTAGAAGCTATGCTAAGGCACATGTAGGACAGAGAGGTGATTCGAGATAGGCAGCATGGCTTCACTAAGGGCAAGTCCTGCCTGACAAACCTAGTGGCCTTCTGTGGTGGAGCGACTACCTCAGTGGACAAGTGAAGAGCTACCGATGTTGCCTCCCTGGACTTCTGTAAGGCCTCTGACACAGTCCCCCACAACATCCTTCTCTTGAAATTGGAGAGATTGATGGGTGGACTCTTGGGTGCATGAGGAATTCATTCGATGGTCACATGCAGAGGTTAAGTGATCAAGGACTCACTGTTCAGGGGGAGATCTGCGACGAGTGGTGCCCCTCAGGGGTCTGCACTGGGACCGGTACTCTTTAATATCTTCACCAATGTCATAGATGGTGGGATCGAGTGCACCCTCAGCAAGTTTCCAGATGACACCAAGTGGTGTCATCTAGTGGTGTGGTTGACACACTTGAGGGATGGGATGCCATCCAGAGGGACCTGGGCAAGCTGGAGAAATGGGTCCATGTGAACCTCATGAGGTTCAACAAGGCCAAGTGCAGGGTCCCGCACATGGGTCAGGGCAACTACCAGTATCAATACAGACTGGGGGATGAAGGGATTGAAAGCAGCCCTGCTGAGAAGGACTTAGAGGCAGTGGTTGATGAGATGCTCAACATGAGCTGGCCATGTGTGCTCACAGCCTGGTAGGCCAGCTGTATCCTGGGCTGCATCCAAAGAAGCGTGGCCAGCAGGTGGAGAGAGGTTTACTTTGCTCTGGTGAAACCCCACCTGGAGTCCTGCATCCACCTCTGGAGCCCTTAGCACAGGAAAGACATGGACCTGTTGGAGTGGGTCCAGAGGAGGGCCACAAAAATAATGAGAGATATGGCACATCTCTCCTCTGAGGACAGGCTGAGAGAGTTGGGCTTTTTCAGTCTGGAGAAGAGAAGGCTCTGGGGAGACCTTATTGCAACATTCAAGTACTTAAAGGGGGTTTATAAGAGTGATGGGGACACACTTTTTAGCAGGGCCTGTTGCAACAGGACAAGGGTTAATGGTTTTAAACTAAAAGAGGGTAGATTTAGACTAGATGGAAGGAAGAAATTTTTGACAATGAGGGTGATGAAACACTGGCACCATTTGCCCAGAGAGGTGGTAGATGCCCCATCCCTGGAAATGTTCGAGGTCAGGTTGGATGGGGGTCTGAGCAACCTGGTGTAGATGAAGACGACCCTGCTCATTGCAGGAGGATTGCCGCAGATGACCTTTAAAGGTCCCTTCCAACCCAAAGATTCTATGATTCTATGATTATGGTCACATTCACAAATGTTTGAGAATGGTCTAGGAAGTAGAGCAATGCTGCCTTGAGATATTTCTTCTGATCCTTGAGATGCCTTTCTTCTATTTTGTGTTTCAGTAACTCTCATCATCAGTTATTTCTGAGAAACTTAAATAGAGTGAAGAGTGAAAACACAAATGGGTCTATAAGAATACACTAACAGAGAAATAATTAAAATTTTTTGCAAGTTGTATATTCACATCCAGTAAGTGAAAAAAAGTGTTCAGAAAAATTATTTTATCTATATTTTGCACATAGTGTTTAAGAACACTTAAGGTGACACTGCTGTGAAAAATGTAGCCTAGTCTTCCTCTTAATCTTATCTATGTGCTCTTAGAGCTTATTACCCACTCACTCAGCAATCCTCAGTACATAGCCCTAGCTCAACGACCACCATCAGAACCAAATAAAAAAAGAGGGTCAAGATGTGTGGCTGGGGACAGAAAAGTAGGCTAGGACCAGCTTTCTCAACAGGACTCCAAAGTTAGATAAACTTTGCTAAAGAGAGTGTAGGATACGTTTTTCCCTTCAGTTATGTTTAGTAAATTACTATCAATGGTGGCCAACTCAGTCCAAGACCATCAATATGCTTGATGTTATATTGATTAGCCTGCTGGGGAGCCTTCTTGTGATGCACTGCCCTGCCCTGCCAGGAGGCTCTATACATGCCTGGATTTTTGCTTGGTTTGTTCTCATTACTAATTTTTACTGCTTGTCAGAAGTTATGAGAACTGTGGGATATTTGGATCAAAATAAATCTTCCATAGTAATGTTTTGTTCTGAAAAATTCTACCAATATTAATGTGTAATGGGCCAGAAAGTGTCAGGATTACTGAATCTTTTGACTCTCTGATGTCTTCTGTAATATGGAGCTTTAGCTTCATAGATCACTGTTGTGGTTTAACCACAGCCAGCAAAGACACACCATGCAGCTGCTCACTCACTCCCCCACAGTGGGACAGGGGAGAGAATCAGAAGAGTAAAAGCGAGGAAAGTCATAGTTTGAGATAAAGACAGTTTAATAGGTGAAGCAAAAGCCATGTACTCCAGCAGAGCAAAACAAGGAATTTGTTCCCTTCCCATCCGCAGGCAGGTGTACAGCAATCTCCAGGAAAGCAAGGCTCAAACACACATAATTGTTACTTGGGAGGACAGACACCATAACTCCCCATGTCCCTCCACACCTTCCTTCTTCTTCATCCCAAGTTTACATATCATGCATGGCATCATATGGTATGGAATATCACTTTGGCCAGCCTGGGTCAGGTGTTCTGGCTGAGTACCCTTCCAGCTTCCTGTTTACTCCCAGCCTTCTTGCTGGCAGGCCAGCATGAGAAAACGGACAGTCCTTGGCTGCTTAGCAGTAATTCAAAACATCAGTGCATTGTTAAAATTTTTTATTCCAAATCCAAAACATACTAGCTTCTATGACAAAAATTAACTCTAACCCAGCTGAAACCAGGATAATCACTATAGCCATTTTGATAAACCCTTCAACCCTTTCTTATCAATCTTACAGAACATTTTTCTGGGCATTGAATAAGAGAAAAGGTATGATTATATGTATAGCAGTTGCAGAATGTGATTCATGATCACCAAAAGTGAATGTGATCCATGATCATATATTTCTATTATGGGGGGTGGGGTGGTAAGGAAACATGAGATTAGAGAAAGGCAAAATAAGAGTCTTGTGAAGTAGGGAACTAAAAACTGTTTCCCTAGCTGCACAATGTGGAGAGAAAGGACAGTTTCTGGAATTACAAAAAATTAACATATAGTACAGTTAGCAGAATCCTGAGTGCTTTAGGACACAGATTTAGACATTCTTTTTGAGGCAAAAGGCCTGGATTTAACCCTCCTGCAAGTGACCTCATTGTTCAAAGAACTTCTGATACTTTTATTTTTTTAACCAATAAGAGGCTTATGCTGAGTAAATTCTTAGTAAATTCTCTGTTAAAGGTGTTAAAGCTACATGAGTTAATCTATGTTTCTCAGTGTTACTAAATTTAGAGCAGGATGTTTTTGCTTTGTCATTATTTATTTGCTACTGTTTCTGAAAGGTCCTGAGGGTGATTTTTGTTTGGTGTTTTAGTGAAATAGTTTATTTATATTTGGTCTTTGTGTCCTTTTTTGGGGTGTGAATACAGATCAGTAAAACATCAGAATTCCCTTTCTTGTACCATAAATACTCATGTAAACCTTTTGCCATTTAGTATGACAGATGTCAATTTGAATTGCAAAAGGAAGGGTACATTTGGAGAAATGATCAAGTAAACTGTGTCCAACGTGTCATCTCTATACTATCAAAGTAAATATGTAGCTCTTCCTTTGTTTTTTAAAATCCTGTTTCCCCAAACTGATATTTTCAGCTCACTTAAAACATCAGAATTAGACATTTCATACAGTATTTCCAAAATTCCACTGACACTCCTTGCCAACTGAGGATACTGGCACAGCTGAGAAAATTTTTTAATCCAAGAAAGATGCGAATGGGCTATGTGTGGGTGTGTGTTGTTATTCATGCACCTTTTGCTTTTCTGAGGTGCATAAAGGATCAGACTGATAATTCCACAAGGGGCATATATGGAAGAAGGAAAGCATTATCTCCTCCAGTGGGGAGTATGAGTGATGCCCAACACCAAAAGACCATTAGATGAGAAATTAGTGTAGAGAGAAAGAATGTGATAGAGCAGCTAATAACTGTGACCTTTTCAAGGCTATACTTATTTTGGGAAAATTACCTTTGGGCTCAGCCTAAAAATAATAAAAAGGACTGTGGTCTAACAGAGAAGTTATGCTGTGCTCAGTTGGATGATACTGTCCTCTGCTTGACAGGGCTGTGCCAGTAAGTCTGATCCAGAATGCCATCTTCTCCTTAAAATCAGGTACGGGGTGTCAAAATATAAATGTATATGAAAGAAAACAGTGGAGAACAGTCTAGAATTACTTTAAATTTCCATGCAACCTGAACTGGGTGATTTGCTTCATAACAACTCATGTTGGGTCAAAGCTGTGGACTTAGTGAAAATGTGATACAGAAAATTTGTTGTAGTGCTTTTTCCCTGTATCAGCTGCAACTGAAAACATGTTTCTTGTTTAGTTTGTCCTATTTTTAACCCACACAGTGCTTCCACAAAATTAAGGAAAAATGTAGAACATGAGAGAGAGAGATACAGAAGCTGTCTGTCACCAGAAAGAGAGAGGATTATAAACCACTCACTTGAGGATGCTGGAATCTAAAGCTCAGAACATTCCAGTCAGCTGTTGTATGTTTGCATATTTCCAAATATTGAAAAATTTTAACATTCCAGCACAAACATCAGGAGAGAATAAGTAACAGCAAGGGAAGAGGGAATGCCTTCTTGCAAATAACATCTACTAAAAGGGGTGGTCTCTTCAAATCAATTAAAGAGATTCTTGAGGCTCATAATTTTTCTTATCTTTATCACTCACCTTTCTCAGACAAGGTCAAGAAAAGCAATATTTCCTTCTGTTTTGCAATCAGTTTAATCAAGCTTGGATTTCTGATTTGGTATCTGTGAAGTGAGAAAGAATGAATATGGGAAATTAGTCATGTTTTGTCAAGATGTCAGCTATCCAGGTACTACACTCACAGTGCATACATGCTCATTACAGAATTATTAACATTTGGAAGATCAATTCTCCATAGTAATTCTGTTGTTAGACACACTAAAAGACAAATGACATGTTTATGGTTCCTCTAGTCATCTCTACTTTTTAATTCCAGAACGAAAAAAGAACAGTATCTATATGGTGTTTTCAGTCTTTCAATTACAAAGAGATAAGAGTAAGCAGTCTTGACAGAATGCAGTAAGAGAGGAGAGGTGGAGAAAAGGATTGCCTAGTGAATGACAAAGGCACTTAACTGAGAAAAAAGCTGAATCACAAATGAAACAGGAAGAAAGTGGGACTATAGCAGAGGTTGCAGAAGGAGAAAAGTAAAATGCCTTGCAAGAGAACAGAGAATTTTTGGAGCACTGAAACAACCTTCTAGAAAATTAAATATAGAATAATATTCAGCATCAGTTACATTCAAACCTGTTCAGCATGCACAAATTAAGAGCTGAAGTTGCAGAAAGTGTTTGAATGTAAAAAAATATTTCATTAGACTTAAAAATTAAATACATTTTATTTTGCAATTTAAATTTTTGAAACTCATTTTTTCAATATCAATGATCCTAAAGATTTGACACTGTTAATCACTTATTTTCATTCTTGAGAAGCACCAAAACCTCCTGGGTTCTCATCTAGTATACTCATATTTGCATATTTTTCTCTGTAAGCTTCTTGCATTGCAAGACTGCAGCTCCCTCCTCACATATTCCTGCAACTAACACTGAACACAGTTACAGTCTGTTCTGTAGCTCACTCCCAGAAGACACCTCTGATGTTAGCGACATATACTGACATTGGGAATAGAATTAATGGAAAAAACATTGACTCTAACTATCCCTCACTGTGAAACAACTGCTAGCTTTTCTCACTAAGTTCAAAGTATTCGTGATGTTTTTCCTCAATTCTGACAGTTTCTAGTTGGCGAAATCTACATAATTTGCCACCACCAGATGATCCCATAATGTTCAACGTCTTTTCAGGCTAAACCCAGCTTTACTTCAGTAAGGTCTAAACTAATAAAACCCACAATAAGATCTTTGCATATGCACAGTCCTTTCTCTTGCTATTACCCAACTTCTTTCAAAAAAATTTGTACTATTAGATGTCCAAACCTTGTCAGCTTCCTAACTCAAATAGTGGCACAAATGCAGCTAACCTTTTTCACCCTGTTATTTTCCAGGCACCATTCAGACACGCTCCTACCCACAATGCTGTCATATTATTCTATATGTGGCATTGCTAATGATAGTGAATACTGATCGTAATCTGAAATGTCCAAAGATCATTTTATGTTTTGATACTAATAAATTAAATGCTTATGCAGGATTTATCTGTAGCTACACTGCTCATTGCTTCTCCTGTTGATACAACTCACCCAGCTAGCATATGCTAGCATATCCTAAACTACTACATTTTGTCTACACTAAACTTTAAGGACATCTTAGAATATGATAAAAACTGCTTTCTAACAGCTCACCTTTAAATCCTCCTCAGTGATTATATCACAGTAAAACAATTGACAATAAGATATGAGATTTTGTTTGGAGAAAACTATTCAGCGAACACTTCAGTAATGTAGTTGTGCTAGAGAAACCTCATCTGGAGCTATGTTTGAGAAACTCCAGCTCATTTTGTTATGCCTTATGGAACCAAAGCTTAATGTTAGGATACCAACTTGGCAGTTACTTAAAATGGAAGACTATGCAACTAATGGACTCCTAAGCTGAAAATGTTTCTAAAAACTATGTCAGATGGACAAAGCTGGTGGTGAATAAGTTTGTAAGATCTGAGGAATACAGATGGTCAACAACTCTAACAGATATACTAATGTATATATCAGATACACTCCAAGTAGGGGGTGGAGGGGCAAGAAATTATCTACTGTCCCTGATCTTGTTTAAGCCAAAGTTTGAACAGAAACAGAGGTGCTTGGGCTGAAAGGGGTAAGGCCCACCAATTTCTGTAACTAACAGTACATGTAAATGCAATGTAGATACTTTGACATCTGAATATTACAAGATCAGTCAAAGACAGCATGCAATCCAAGAGCACTATCAGCCCTTTAACACTTGTGGCGGGTTGACCTTGGCTGGATGCCAGGTGCCACCAAGCCACTCTATCACTCCCCTCCTCATCTGGATGGGGGGAGAAATCAGGATGGAAAAAAAACCCCAAACACATGTGTCAAGATACAGGAAGCTTAATAATCAGAAAGCAAAGGCCACATGTGGAAGCAAAAGAAAACAAAAGACTTACTCTCTAATTCCCATCAACAGGTGATGTCCAGAAAATTCCTGGGAAGCGGGGCTTCAGTACATGTAGCAGTTGCTCTGGAAGACGAACACTGGAAAATGACTGCTCGTCAACTCCTCCGTTCTCTTAGCTTTAGTTGTTGAACTGATGCTATGTGTTACAGAATATCCCTTTGGCCAGTTTGGGTCAGCTGTCCTGGCTGTGTCCCTTCGCAAGATCTTGCCCACCCCCAGACTGCTGATGGGGGGAAATGTTGGAGAGACAGCCTTGATGCTGTATGAGCACCAACCATCAGTAACCAAAACACTGGTGTGTTATCAACACCATTCTAGCTACCAGTACAAAGCACAGCACTATGAGGGCTGCTATGGGGAAAATTAATGCCGTCTCAGCCAGACCCAACACAACGCTATATTTGATAGGTGACCATTTCCAGCTGAGATATTTGGAAGTAGTTTTCTGTAGATTCCCATTGCAAAGCTAAGACACACAGCTTTGGAATATGTAACAAAAAAAATTTTTTTTTTTTTTAACCTGACTTCACTAAGCTCTAGTGGGGTAAATGGCTGAATGAGACAAATTGAACACATTGAAAGCACACTGTGAAACAATACAATTGTTTTCTTTCAGCAGAAACACATGTATTTGGAGAAAATCTTGATTCTTTGAGTCAATAGTTGCAAAGTTGATGTACGTATAAATTGTAATGAAAGCGTAACTTAACAAATGAACAAATTAAAGTTAAAAACTTCATAATTATTGTTGATGATTCTAAATGAAAAATGAAAATGCAGAAAAAAAGAAAAAAAAACCCAACAGTAACCAGTACACAAACACATTAAATAATGAGTACAGATCAGCTACAACCAAAATAAGTGCACATAGTTTCAGTAAAACAAGCTTCAAAAAGAGATAAAAAGTCCCCCCCCAACTATTAACTGAATGCATTCACACAGAAGTAAAGTCAATGAGAATAGTAGGGATGCACAGGTTTCCAGACAACTGATGGAAATGCAGAATAAAACCAGCCTGGGGTAACTCGCAACACACTCTTGGCAAATAACTAGCCACTGAAGGGAACCACCTGATCTCCTGAACTAGGTTTTTCTGCACAAGATGAGAGACATGACATCTGAGATGAAGTGGGAAGTCAAAGAAGCAAAAGTAATATATGAAAATGCCCCAGGATCAAAGCAATCCAGCAGAAGGGAAAATGTTTACCATGCATGAAAATTTCAAGTCCTTCATTTGCATATGCAAGGTAAATGGTCACAAACCTTTGAAGTATGCATATAAACAAACACAGAAACTGACACTGAGCAGACTACTGAATTGGTTTGGTCTTCTGTACAAACCACAGAAAAGGAGGCAGATTAAGTGCTCATCACACTGCCCATGGAGGAGCTTAAAATATTAAAACAGAAGCATTACTCTGTTTCGCATCAGAATCAACAGAGACAAAACACTAGAAAAGGAAACACTCTGAAAGCATATGGGATCCACCGAAGTGGCAAAATACAGAAGTTGCCCTTTCAGGCAGCTAGAACATGCACATATTGACTCCAAAGGAACTTAGACAAATTTTTAAAAATAGTCTTGTACAAATGACTCAACATAATTTCTGAAGAGCTACTCAGACAGATGAAGGTCATGCCAATAGAATCAACATAGACCTAATAGAGATGATCATTAAAAGGAAAATAAAATTACATTTTAAAAAAGGGATGTTTTCTAAGTTATTCTACATAGAATGAAAAATCACTGAAGGATCACAGGAAGGGATGAAACATACTTTTACAGTATGATAAAGAAATCATTGTAGAATCCAGTTACATGAAGGACAATGCTGAGAACAAAACAGATTCCCTCCTTTATGTTGTCTTTTTCATATCTTATTGACTGCCATTTCTCTTCTACTGGCAGTAGATCCAGCTGAAGAATTGAGTGTTGTTGGCAAAACTAGAAAGGTATTTTGAAAGGCCAGGAGTCTTCCAGAAGGCTTCATGCCCAAGTGAGACTGTGACATGACTACTTATAATGAGCTGAGCTGGAAATACAGACCAGGGTTGATTCACATCTTAACAGCCCCACAAAAACAACTATGAATCCGAACGTCTAAGTGAAGACAGTCAGTCTTGCAAGCTTTCATGTTCAAATTGAGCACTTTAAATCATCTGTGGGAGGAAAACAGTTGTTCTCAAAATGAAAGAAGTAGGTACCATCCTGTTCTCTCTGCAGTCACCAACAAATTGCAGTGATTATGAGGTTTGTCATTTTTTTGCTACCAAGTATAGACCTATCTCTGAAGGTTCTTGGACATGCTGTTTGTGTAGCTCTCACAGATGACCTCAGGTGGTCTTTTTATTATCTATCTATCTATCTATCTATCTATCTATCTATCTATTTATTATTTTTATTTAATTTTACCTTTTTAACTTGTGTGACTTCCTCATACATGCTGGTGGTAGCCCAGGGATGAAAAGCTAACTTTCTCCGGGGTCATATGCAGTTAGTGACAACCTAATCTCATAGTGACAAATGTGAGGCAAACTGTAGGGTGGAATTTCAGGAGGAACATCCCTGTAGAACTAGCCTCTCAGCTACAGACCAAAACCATGAACAAAAGATGTCTGAAGAAATAAACAGCAATAGCTATTTGGATTTTCACAAACCATAGCTGACGTTGCCCCAGGGGAGTCTGAATATATCTACTGGAGTTGTAGCCATAAAAAAGGTTTCCCCTTTGCATGTCATTGTCCAGCATTTATTGTGACACTTGATGATAGTGGGGATCCCCAACTCATCATAAAAGTAGAAACACTTATTATTCTACTTAATAAAAAGTAGAAAACTTCTTATTTCATCTACTGCAAGGCCTTGGAATTCATAAATACAAAGAAATTCCATTTGCAGGACATGATGTACCACCATGGAAGATATTCTTGCAAGTGCAGTGAGATCTGCTTACCACATAATCAACAGCTCTATTGGCTTACCCAATAAGGACTGGGAATTTTGCTTTTTGCAATATTTTGCTCTGGAAAGTTTCTATGTACTCAGGGTGAGTTACTTGTTCTGAAAAAAATTACAGATTTTATAGCTGACCAAAAGTGAAGTAACCAAATAAAAATTGTTCCCAAGTCAATTTGTCCTTGAAGTTCTTCATTGATGGAATATGGCAAGTGAGGTAGCTCTAGGCCTGAGTATCAAGGAGTGAGGTAATGTTCCACGGAACTGCTGATTGCAGATGTCAGCTGTCAGGTGAGAAATTTAACAGAGTACTTTTTACTCATAGCAAAGTCTGCTAAACTTCTGTCTGGAAGGAAATCTTCTTCAATGCCTGATTTCTTTGGACAAACTCAGATATTAAATATCTATTTTCCAGACCTTCAAAAGAATGTATATTTGAAACTCAGGCTAAAGTATCATCATACTGGATATTCACAAAATTTCAATTCTATTTGCTATTAATAAGTAATTTAAAGTCAGATTAGATGGATGTTTTTCATTCCCGCTGAATTCTATAAAGACAATATTTAGCCCCAGGCCTGTACTCAGGGCTTCTTTCATCCAGAAATTTGAAAGATTTTCTTCTAATATTTCCATTCCTTTGAATAGGTTGATTTAGGAGCTGGGAAAAGTGCACTAGGATGGTTTTCCTTCAAAACTAAGGAAAGAGGAAGAGGTCTAAGTCTCTGAACCCTAATGGACCATCTGAATAGATTACTTTTTTGAAAAAATTAGTCAGGTATGACAAAGCAGGAAGGTAGAATGATGGATGATTAAAAAATGATCAGTCCTCTCAGACTTCAGTGTAATTCAGGGTAAGTTCTGGATGAAGGATTGGATAAGCAGTTATATGTGAAACAACTCACTTCTTTAAACAAACCAAAACAACCCACAAACCTGTTTTCCTTGTGATTATTCTATGGCTTATTACAGAAGGGATCCTGGATATTGCCTGTGCAGGCTAGAATCTGTCTTCTTGACCAGCTGTGAATTCCATCACACCAGGAGGCTTCAGCTGCCACAAAGTGTGCATTAAGACCTCAACATTAGGTATTCTGCAGGAAGGAGAAAAGGGCAGAATTGAATCATCACCCTCCAGTAAAAAAAAATCCCCTCAGCTCCTCTGTCTTATGACTTGATGTCCATAGTGGACCTTGAATATCAAAGGAGTATCATTTGCCAGTGACACAGAAGAGTGCCTGAAGCATATTTCAGCACAGGAGAGAATCTGGCCCAGCATTTATTTTGTCCTATGCCACATCCAGCATGTGGCTGTCCAGTCAAGCAGACACTCATGTAAACTGCTGTAACAATTGGCACATGGTCATCAACACACACAAAGCGTGATGCCAACCACAAGCAGCTTTCATGGGTTGTGCTCAAAATTGCTGCTGAACATAACTAGAGAAACACCTGTGTTCAACAAGACCTAGCTCATCCATGGTGAAAATCTACTATTCAGAGTGCATTGAAAAATTCATTCAAGCTTGAGAGACTGGAAAGGGGCACTGTTGCTTTTACTGGATGAAAGCAGTAGTTTCAAGGTCAGAAGTGTCCTCTCTCATCTGAATCTGAATGGAAGAACTTCTTATCAAAGGACATTAATCTATGACTGCAAAATCATTTGCTTTGGCTAGAAATTAAGCACTTGCTCAAATTGGTTTTTTCTTCCTGAGTTACTTTGCCCACTTTATGCCTTATCATATACCTTACTGTGATCAGACATGACCAAGAGGGTTTAAAAGAAACTGGCTGTAATGTCCTGCACTCTCCAGTCTCCTAGGTGGGCTCTTGGCACCCTAGATGAGCGAGACAAGGTACAACACTGTGCAGAACCTCTAGCACAATCTGGTATAGTGGGAGGGCTCAAAACCTTTGCCCCTTTTCTCCCCATTTACATTAGGCATGTGAGTGCTCTGTGGTGTGCAGCACTTTCCACATTTTTCCCAGATGTGAAAAAACATGCCAACATCAGAAAATTTTAACTTTTTTTCAGGAGCTTTGGATTCTGTGAAAATTCTTTCCCTCTGATGATGAAATCAGGCATTGTTATCACCTACTGTGTCAGAAAGAGGAAAATTGTCTGAACATTTTTGAAGTATTATCACACACATGTTCTTTTTTCCTCAGAGTAGTTACACAAGCATAATCTTAGCATAATAACAATTATTATTATCTGATAACAATGCAAAAATAATATACTATTGACCATATGAAAAAGTTGGGTGGCCTGTTTCCTGTTCCAGGAACAGTAAGCTCTCTGTTCCTTCACTGGAGGAAGGTCTTACAGTTCCACCCACACTCACTGTTTTCTGTGGTCCACAAACAAAACAAGAAATGTATCTGGATATTGCTCTGGTATATACTGATGACTAGTCCAACAACATCAGAAATACAAACTGCTTTCCATGTAAGCCTTCCACGCCAGTGCATTCTCACATTCCCCTCCTACCTCTTGATCCATGATTACATTAACCTGCCATGTTAAATTAGAAAAAATATAGATCTGTTCTATGCAGTCCATTACCCACGTCTTTATCATCTGTGTATTTTTTTCCAAGATGCAGCTGAAAAAATGAGTGCCTTCTGCTTACATATAGAAATGGGCAACCTGATTAAGAAATCTGCCAAATAGAATTTCTTTTAATTGTATTTGGCAAGACATCACTCAGCAACTCATCTTTGATCAGTTTCTGCCACTGTCAGTGACTGACAGAGACTGCTTTGTCACTAGTCTCTAGAAATAGAGAATGCCCCTAATCTAGCTAGGTTGTCTTGATAAACACTTTCTACCTGTGCCTGGGTTCCCCACTACAATTCAGGTCTGGTCAGGATGTGTGTTTTCTTTTAGAAAACAATTTCTAACTCCCATAATTACAAAATGAAGCTTTTATGGGAGACCAGACCACTTTCAGTATATCAGAAAACCACAAACCTGAGAAGATTCTGAAAAAACAGGGTTGCTGGGTAATGATCTTTTCTATGGCCTGATACACCAAATTCCAGTGCTCCATATGTTCCCTCTTTCTCCTCATCACAACCCCACAGGGTGTCACTGTGGACCTGGAAGGACATAAAAATAAGAGATAGACTTTGCAGCTGGAGTAATTTTAGGTGCCATAGTTCTTCAGCAGAGAAAACAGCAGTGTGTGAATTAAAAAGAAAAAAAAAGAAAAAAAAAGTCCCTTAATTTCCTTGCTAAACTGGGAGAAGGAACCATCAGTTATGGAAATCTAGAGAATAATTTTATTCCCAACCCCATTAAGTGCTGTTCAGTGCCTTTTGTTGATAGCAGTTAGAGACCACAGTGCAGGAGGAAGATTATAGAATTTTCTTGGACAATGTAAGGAAGTAATGGCTCTTAGTAGACCTAATCCTGGCCATATATAATCTATGCCACGGCTTCCCCAGAGGTAAAATGTACTTCAGTTAAGTAATTAATGAGTATTGATAACATATTACTCATTAAAAGAGCTGTTCTCAATTAATTTTAAGTTGCTTTAAGTGTGTGTATCACTACATATATATACACAGTATAAACATACATATGTTATACATAAATTCTCTGGGTTAAATTACAAAACTAGGTATTTAATAAAGACAGACTCTCATCTACCTTCCTCTGAACACTTCTGAATACTTACCAACTGCTCTATGATTTAATTCTAATTTTCCAAACTCTTGATGCCTTAATTAAAAAAAAAATACTGTTAAGATCCATAAATCAATGAATTAAATTAAAATCTAACAATAAAATCCAGACAGGATGTGTGTTTTACAAGAGTGAGTACCAGACTGTCCAGAACTCTTTGAAAGTCTCATGAAACTAATGTTTTCATGTAAAATGCAAGACTTCAATCCTACTAGTTATTGAGCTTCTTAATAAAATCCTTAGTTTTCAACTATAAGAAGGATTATTTTTTTTTTAACAAGTAGAACATTATGCTAAGCTTTTTTTTTACTTAGAGCAGCAATTTCTGGTGTGTGTTAACCCAGGGTAGCATCTGGCTGCTTGGCAGTTTCCATAGACAACTGGCAGCTTAGGACTAACATATCTGTCAGATGGTAAGGCAGCTGCAGATCGGCTGTGCCTGTATCATTTCCCCAGATGCCTTTCTTTTTAAAATTCCCGTTAACTCTGTGAAATCTGTACATCTGTTTGTAAACAGATTACCCTGTACTTTTATGAAATAAGGATGATAGTTAGAGTGTTTTTTCTGTAATTGACTTTTCTGTACTTTTTCTGGTGAGCTGTCATATTTAAAGTTATCTTTGTGTTATATTTCATTTCATTAAGATAGGTTCTGCTTTATGATATATCAATATGATTTGCTCTGCTTTCATTTTTTGAGGTTTTTTTTTATGTGTTTTTTCCTAAGTATTTAAGGGTAACATAGAAGTGGATGTGTTCTAAAATCTATAGAAGCTGTTAAGGTGTTGGACATTCCAGCTTCTTTGAAAGTGGAATGAAAAAAAAAAAAAAAAATTGGAGTCCTGCATGGGCATTTCACCTTGTTTGTGCTCCAGAGATAAGAGTATCATTATTCATCCATGTATTTGATGTTGAGTCATATGCCAATGACTGGGATATTTGTCTGGCTGTTACAAAACTTAATGCTGTCATCAAAACATAGTTTTCCAATTTCCTCAAGGCAGCGACTTTTTCTACAGTGAGAGATCTTTAGTTCACTTCACTCTTGAAACATTTTTTTTTCATTAATGCGGAATGACCCCATTAACTTACAATATAGTTTTCAACCCCACACTTAGACTATTAGATCAGTTGATGAAAATTAATGCTACCTTCCTTCTTACACACCATGTGGAAATCACCACAGGAACAGCTCTCTGAACCAAAGACAGGCAAACAGTGCTGGACACCTGCCTTTTCATAAATAGTATCTGAGGTCAGTCAGCAGCTTTTCCAGTTGATACTGTGTAGCCAGACAGCATGAGATATAAACCAGGGGAGATGCAAGGGTGGTGACCTTTAGACAGTGTATTGCATTTAGTTCATTTATTTTAGTGCTCATTGAAAATGGAATGCTGAAAAGGCACCAAATAGCACAAGAATCTCAAAATGAGGTGCCAAGAAAATTATTCCATGCTTGCTTAATCCAGAAAGCATATTTTTTAGTCAATCCTTTCTTATTTCTAAGAAATTTTAACCATTTAAATAAAATAAAAATAAGCACAACAAAAATCCTCTTTTCCATCCCCCATCAAGCAAAAATTATTGCTTGACATTAATATAGATCTCTTATGACAGTTCATAGTGGTTGCCAGGTTGATGGAGCACTGAAATTTGAGGGCAGAAATGTACTGTATCATCTCCATTTCTTGAGTTCCATGAAACCTTCAGGGAGGAGAAATTGCTACTCAAAAGGACTGCCTAGAGTGTTGAGAAATCATATTGGTAAAGCTAATTAGTCTATTAATGCTCTACTTGGCTAAAGAAAAAGAAAAATAGTTCTCTAATTGGCATTAAGTGAACTGGTTGCCTCGGAGAAATACTATGGCTTGCTCTCCTATTTAGAAGTAGAATGAAACAGCTCTGAGTTGGATACCGAAACTCCCAAACTACGAATCCCATTTGCAAAGGAAGACTTCCAGATACATCTTCTTTGCTGATGTATACTCAGAAACATTTAGCCTCAACAGTTACTTTGACATTCTCCTACTGCTTTTAAATGTGATGTAAGCAGCTACAAATTTTTGTCTTTCTAATTTTGGTTGGGGTTTTTTTTTTATATGGTTGCTTTTTGTTTGCTTTTCCTTGATGACGGAATTAAGGAAAATTGGTCAGGAAGGCATTCAGCTATGCCCTTATCCAGATAAGCATTTTGGCCCTATTTACAAGTAGAAAATAGCTCCTCAGTGATAGGATTCTGATACTATTTACATTCATAAAGATAACTTACCAAGCAGTTTTCATATTCAGATCACAGAACAGGTAGTAATTTTTTGACAGTTTTAAAAAAGTTCTCAGAACTAGTGTTCCTAAATAAAGGCATCATAAACATCAGAGACATTTAGCTCTCTTCTAGGTTACGGCTTCGATCTTTCCATCCTTTTTAAATATGTCCAATAATTGTTGTACTAAAGATCTGAGGAAAACAATCCATCTCAAAAGCCCAGACTGTTCTGAACTAATTAACTTTTTGAATTTTTCACAAAATTAGAAATTTGTCATTGATTTGGGGCAGTTCTCGCTTTTTTCACTCATAGCTATCTTAGTAAATCTGATGCTAAACTTTTATTATACCAGAATCATGAAAAAGCATCCCTCCCAGATTCCATACAACTCACTAATACATCAATTGTCTGCTTTGTTTGAAAACTTGTTAGAAATGTAAAATGTTGCAGTATTTTACAAAGCAGTAACCTAACTAGTCAACTGATGTCTGCTTTGGGTTCAGCACATGCAACTCATGCCAGTGAAGCTCAGTCATTTCATATCACTGAAGTGATATTTTGCCCAGAAGTTAAATAAAAACAATTGCATTTTTGGGTGTTGTAGCTGTTGTTCCACAGTGACAGTTGAGAATTGCAGCTGAGGGTAGTCAAATTTGAACATAAAAACTTAAGGGACTGTTTTAAATCTGACAGTAACACAGAAAGAATGATGATTAATGATGATTAATTTCACACTACAACATTATCTGAACTTTGTGGTCCTAAAAATCAGCTTAAAAATTAATGTTAAAAAGAAGTTCTTTCCAGTAATATTTCCCCACATTTCTTTAAATTTAAAGTCCTTAAAATTTTCAGTGCTTGATTATTCTTTCTTCCACCTGCAATCCAGAATGTAAAATAAAAAATAAGAGGAAGAATAGTAAAACTTTTCTTTTAAATTAAAGGAAAACATTCATCTGCATTTGAGTTACATTTTGGACTAAAATTTGATTGATACAATGTTAGCTAAACCTTTTCATTATATCCTTCTAATATTATCTACTCATGGAATTAAAAATGACAGTTATTCATAATAGTTATAAGAAAAGCACAGAATGTATTACTTGTTTAGCTACTAAGCCCACATATATACAGGTGTTGTGAGAGATCCTAATGAATGATAACTCTGGATACTGTTTTTACATTGAAGTGTTCTACTGCAAACTGAGTTCTGTTCTCTTCTGTTTCTTTAAAGATGTCAAGAGAGTTGTACTCTTTCAGTCCTTTCCCCAATTGCAACAGAACTGGAAATATCATCCCCAGGGAAGGTTAGTCTTATGGGGTTTTTTTGTTTTGTTTATGTGTTTGGTTGATTGTTTTGGGTCATGCTCTGGAGAGGCCTTATTTCTTATATTGTAATATAAAGGAAAGATTAATAATGCTTTGTGTTACCACTGTTTACTGCGTACTATGGGGAAAAAAAATCTAAGATTGGATCTTAAAAAGTATCCTTTCTACTCTCAGTTCTCAACTTTTTTCCCCTTAAATTTTCATGCCATGATTTCATTGGCATTTCAGTTTCCCAGGATGATGGAATTTCCTTTCTCAGGTCAAATCAGAACACGCTCAGACTTTGGTGTTGGTTAGTTTTATTTCATTTTCACTGAAAATAAAATCTTTTTTATAAAGATGAATTTTCCTTTCTATGTACAGGTTACTGTAATCTGTAATTATCTCCCTAAAAAGACATTCCTGATGGCTTGTCTGGGAAAGATGTTCAAGTTTAACTAGCACTTAATTAAAAAAATAAATTAAAACAAGTACATATATATAAAACTTTGTTCAAATTCCTGTCTAATTCAACTGTTATTCAACAAGATATTTCTTTTCTCGTAACCTCCTTTCAGTTTATAAATCCTAGGATTTGTTATACCTTTCACTTGAGATACCCATTGTTCTGGTTTCAGCTGGGATAGAGTTAATATTCATCACAGAAGCTAGTGTGAGGCTATGTTTTTGACTTGGGATGAGAAAATATTGAAAACGTACTTATGTTTTTAAGTTTTTGCTAAGCAGCCAAGGACTTTTCAGCTTTCTGTGCTCTGGCCTGTTAGCAAGAAGCTTGGAGGGGACTCAGCCAGGACACCTGACCAAAACTGGCCAAAGAGATGTGCCATACCATATGAAGTCATGCTCGGTATATAAAGCTTGGACAAAGAAGAAAGAAGGGGAAGGGAGACGTTTGGAGTTATGGTGTCTTGTCTTCCCAACTAATCATAATGTGTGATTGAGCCCTGCTTTCCTGGAGGTGGTTGAACACTTGCCTACTGATGGGAAGTGTTGAATGAATTTCTTGTTTTGCTCTGCTGGAGTACGCTGCTTTTCCTTCACCTGTTAAACTGTCTTTATCTCAAACCATGAGTTTTCTCACTTTTACTCTTCTGATTATCTCCCCCATCCCACTGTGGAGGAGTGAATGAGTGGCTGTGTGGTGTGTAGTTGCTGGCTGGGGTTAAACCACAACACCCATCCACATCATGGTTCTGATAAATTCTTGATAGTGAATACTTAGGTAAAAAAAATTAAGATGACATGCATGATATGAATTTCCTCTGATGAATCCTTCTGTCAATCATTGGATTAAGGAAGCCTTGATAAAGAGGAATCACTGTGTGTGACAGGTACGAGTAAGCCCATATTTCACATATCAACTTACTCCGTTTCACCCCTCTTATTTCTTTGGCCTTCTCATTTGTATCACTGTAACAAAGTAGTAATGTTTTCTATAGTCAATTACTCCTTCCATAAAAAAGTATGTCACTCATGCACCCCAAAGACATATTTTTTATATTTTTTGAAAAAGGAAAGAATACTTCCCATTCTTCTTCTCTAAAAAATGGCTAATTTAATAGACTTGTAGGTATCTCTCCTCTCTCATGTCTTCTCAGAGTTGTGTTTCTTGTACTAAAGCGGTCTTTGGACACATGCAAAGATATAATGTTTTGGTAATACAAAGGGAAAATATTTATGCTACCATTGTTCACCAAATATATCAGTTCTGAGAAACAAGTTTCATCAAAGAATATCTTAGATGAAGTTTTTAACTATCTAAGCAAACAAATCAAATCATATTTCAGATGAAAATTGATAATATATGAATATTAATATGCTTCTGTTTTATCAGACAAGATTGTAATTTCTTGACCTTTCCATGTTGTCAAGTTTATCTAAAATATCTACTGCTCAAGGGCAGTATAATTTAAAAATATTTTAGAAATAAGGAAAGTCAGAGGTCTTGTTACTAGTAAAAAAAAAAATTAAAAGCTCTTCATGTAAAGTAGATGCTGGAAAAAACATTTTCACTAAACACTTTTCTGCTAAAAATAGTTTCCTCTAAGTCAAAATGTTTCACAGGAATATATCAAATTAGTATTATATCAATATAATTATATCAATAAATAAATTAATGACATTAGAATTATATATATATATAATATTTAGAGATCATATCAAAACATGTATAAAACAGTCAAAGAAAAACATTATATTGAAAGACATCAGTGTTATCAAAGTTAATAATTTCTGAGTCTAAACTGGAAATTAGTTGGTACTTCTGAGAAAGAAGGTTGGAACCCATAGAATAAGTAACTTCATGAGAAGCAGAAGAACTTAATTCTGACTGATTCCCTAAAATTTATAAATTAAGGCATTAGGTGTCAGTGACAGATGAATATTTCTCAGGAAGAATGTGCCACAGTTCACATGTAATCCCTTTACTTTAAAATCATCTTGTTTGTCAGAACATAAAAATGTACAAAGAAAGGCAAATTATATTAAACAATACTGAAATCTCATCGAGAGAGCGTGAGCAAGTAAGAGTGAGAGCAAGAATAGGTCTTCTCCATTTCCAGATGGAATTGTAAGTCTGAAAAACTCTAATACACAATGATACCAAGAAATTACTATTTAGCGTCTCTGCATTAACAAAGTGGTTTTAGTAATCTTTCTCTAGTCATTATTGTAATTCATAAATGAGAAAAATGAATACATCTTTAAATGTATAATATTTATCTCTTGTCAAATAGGGCAAAATGAAAAGGGAAAAAAAATGTGAGATGAGTATGTTTATTGCAAACAAAGCTCTGTATTTTTTCTATTGAAACAGTGTATTCATATCGGGTTCCATGCTATCGTAATAGCTGTTTAGAAAAATACCTTTGTAAAGGCCTATAATCAGCCATTACTCTGCACTACATTACAGTTATTGCAATATCAGATCCAGCAACATATACTGCTACTTAAAAACAGTCTCTGCATGTACCATAAACTTAAATATTTTTTATCACCTAACCAATTTAGCATTTCAGATCTTTTTTTAATCAAAGCTGTAGTTTCCTGAGCTATTATTTCATACCAAATGGTTAAACATTGTAAATGAAAATGTAAATGCTAATCAGTGTTTCATATTGACTGGAGAGTGGGGAGGAGGAAAGAGATGTTATATTCAGGTACAACCACATTTTCTATGTCATAACCATCTGCAAAATAGCATTTATCTAAGCACATTTTACAATAAGCTCTAACATTTACTGGGCAAAGTTTTGGCATCACAACAGGATTTACTGTGTCTCTATCAAGGACAACACACTCGCAGAGCAAACAACAGTAACCCAGGGATTCCAACTACAAGAGGATATACAGGTTGCTATGTAACAATTCATGCAGGTTTTGCAGCAGCAGATGGACATTTTGAATGGAATTGATGCCCATTTGGCTCTTGTTCCTTGCATTTCCAGAAGTTTGAGTTTTAAAGCAAACCAGCCACGAAATGTGTTGGATTTGTAGAACATGAGCCTGAACATATCTGATTCTTCTCTTTGACCTTTGGGGTACTACATAAAGTCATTCACATTCCTTCTTCCCCAAAGGTCAAAGCTTAAATGCATTCCAAGTACAAGAGACTTAACTCTCATCTCTTCCCTTTGTCATTAAGATTAATTAGAATTTACTGAGGTAGTGTCACCTTGTAAGATGTGCACAAGTGGACCCTAAGGCTCGTCCAGACCATTTTGAAATCCATGGGTCATGCTGTGACTTCTATAGCCCATTTTACTGCCTTCACAGAGGAGTAAATTAGTCAGCTTCCTGATCATTAGTGTAGACCTTCCGCATGATAGCATGGGAGGAAAGCATCATCAAAAATGGGAAAACACAGGAAAACTGACAACAAAACAGAGATGCAGGCACAGTAGCTAAAGCCATCTGCATGTAACCTGCGTTTAAATAGGTAGATATCAATTAGATGATGACACTTCAAAATTTCTTGTGTTCAATTTCTTGGCTATGTACATGTAAGGTTCTATGGCACGCAACATCAGCTAAAGGTGCTTTCCTTGGTCTGGTTTGCCAAATGCAGGAGAGGTATTTTTTAGATTCAAGAAATATATGGTTTTAGGGGGGGGGAAAAAAAAGTCTTTTGCAAAGAATCTAAGCAGGAGTAAGAAGAGAAAGTGGACACATAGCATTCCCCTTCTTTGGAGTCATATTGTGGTACACCTACCTTCTCTGTGAATACAGATATCTGATCTATCCAGACTGAGGTGCTGATATTACGGAACAGACTCCAAATACATACAGTTATATGCACAGCACTAGACATGTTATGGGTGTATAGCAGAGGTTTGCAATTTCTGTTATGGGAGGCTGGGCAGAGGGCAACAATTTGGCTGATATTACTAATAGTGCTTATCTTACTAACAGTATTGCTGCTTTTTCTTATAATAACACACCTTTTAAAAAACTCTGTTCAGAAACAGATACCTTCCGGAACATCTCCTTTGTGATGTTCGACTAAGCCATGTTAGCAGCAGACATAACACATTATGCAATATCATTCCCTTGCAAATGCTTTAATTTCATGAAGCTGGCAGACCTAGTGCTCACAGGCTTTTTAAGATTCCCTTTCTGTCTCTCATATTGTTTGTTGTTACTGTCTTTTGTCTTGTTTGCTTGCCTCATCACTATCTGAAACGAATCTGAATCTTGATTTGCATTCTTCTGTAACCCCTTTTTACTACTCTGACAGTCAAAATATACTCCTATATTAGCTTAAGCTGTAACTGAGGGAATGCAAGAGAGTCCTCAGAATGAGTAAAACTGACCCTAGCAGGATAACGGTCGTGTTAAAAGGGCACTGCTAACTCAAGCACTGATTGGGCAATGACCCCTGTAGTCGAGCAGCTGAAAGCCACACTAAGGCTATTCTAAGCTATAGCAAGGAGGACGACAGTCCTTGACTGTCCCTTCTGTTCAGAAATTTAATGACTGTTGCTGTTTTTCTTGTTCTGTTGTATTCACAAAATTGTGCAGGATTGACCCTGAAGACAAGGGTCTGACAATGCAGACAAGATTCACCTGAGAACATAACTTCAAGTCACATTTCAGAAAGACATGAATATATTTTGCCATCACTGTGAACTTCCCAGGAGCCATGTAGGAAGAGGTAGCATATTGAACCAGGGATTGCAGGGGGCAATTTTTCCATTTTCTGCCATGTATAACAGTGCATTAATTTATTTATCCACCTGGGATAATTCATGCTAGGCTATTTAATGCATGCACAGAAGCCATTTACACGCAAACTGGCATATTATCTCTCTCCACTCTCCCACCACAAGGAATAGGCAATTCAATGCTATACGGATAAGTTACACTTAGGGTTAAAACCTTTAACTGCTCCTTTATACCTTCCCTTCCCTCTAGAATACGGCTATTCTCGAAACACATACTATCCATGGTAGCTGGGCAACCCGGCTTCATCCTCTCTCATCGGGCCTGTGGCTGTCGGATTGGGTTATCTATTAATCGTTCTTCTCACGTGAAATCAGCAACGCGCCGCATAGAAGATCCTACATTACTAGCTTAAGGACCATTCTTTCCCCCTACACTCCTAGCACTACTTGCACTTTTGCACCTCTGGTTCCCATATCAGGGCCATAACTTGGCAGTTCCTCTCTCCTCTCTCTTCACAGAAACATCTGGTTGGCTATTTATCATCATTTGGCCTCTTAATCGTGGCATCTGAGTAGCCTTTGTGCCTCTGGTTCCTTTTTTTTTGGGGGTGTCTTCAATAAACCCTTCCAGTGCGGGGCAGGTGAATCCAATCTCTTGACCTGGGCATCACATGCCTACCAGTCCAAGTTTGGCCCTCAGGAATCCCTCGATGATATGGTTGGCGGGTATGTGGTATCATTTTGGCACTGATGTACTTTGAATTCCATTTTCTATGTTTCCTCCGCAAGTATCAAATTATGCTGCTATTTAGTGAATGCTTAATGGACATGCATCATTTTTTTCGTATCTTTTCGTAATTCCTAAACTTTATAAACAGGAACTTCCCAGGAGCCATGTAGGAAGAGGTAGCATATTGAGCCAGTGTTCGGCAGTCCTTGAATCAGGACTTAAGCCTAACACTGAGTTTGTAATGTTCATGTAGAATACAACTGTTACTTACTTTTGCCTGTGTCATACACAGTGAGGTGCGAGAAGATTCTAAAAACTTTGGTATGCAATTTAAAGCAGGACGTTTACATGGTGGCTCTAATCTGGATCATTTTAGCTCAAAACATGAACCACTCCCCAAAATCCCAAATCTCAGCTCCACTTAATTGCTATACAAATCCTCAAGGAATAAAATTCATAGAAGTTTCACTAAAAATTTGCCCTAGGAGAACAGAATTTGCTTCAGAATATTCATACTACTGCCTTGATCCACTGATAGTGTATCTTCTTTCTTTTGCCTAAATGCAGAAGAGATTTAATTCAAGTCACATTCTACATTCTCTTTCTCTTGAGGTTTATATTTGACCAGCTTCTCTTTGATCAAAATGGACACTAACCCTAAGGACAAGGATGCCTGTAAAGTACAGGTAAATCAGTTAAGGCCAAAGCTGTAAATAAAAATATCAATGCCCATTTTTATATACCAGATGGTTAGACCACACGGAGAAAGCAAAGATGCCTAGAAGGAATTCACATCTGCACACTAGCTGATTGGTTGGGAATACACAATAGCCATTTGGCCAAAAATATGAGTCACTGTCCCAGAGAGAGGGACCAAAAAAGATTATATCTACGTAGTGTAGGTTTCCTACTTTATTTGATTAGTGGGCAGGGAGCAGTGAGTTCTAACCAAGCTTTACAAAAATGTTGATGCGTTTTCCATTAGCATCTAGTTTTGTAAAAATGCACTGTTAGTCTTGAAACTAGAACCAAGCCAAGCAAGAGTCTTTGGTTGTCATCCTGGCCCTTAGCAGATCACTGTATTACTGACCTCAAGAGACACTGCATTATTGTGTCTTGTTCCACTGTGTTTTCTTTCTCCCTTGTCAAATGAATGCAATACTTCTAATATCACAGCCTTGACAAAGTAGCTTGTCTATTCTGTCATTCAGTGGCCACAACACTTGTCTCATAGATGGGAGCAGGGGATTTGACCAGTCTTCACCAGGGAAAATACAGCTTTTTGCCTTCAGTTTATCTAACCAAAATGAAAAAAAATGAATTGTTCTGCTGTTGAAGTTCCTGTTCAGGAGGAGTGATTTCTTCAGGTGTGTTTGAAATTTGAGGAAAAATTGTTCCATATGTGCAAAGGCTTTAATTTCAATCCTCACCAAATTAACTAGACTCCAGAGGTCATGAAGATAATTTGGGTCATCTCTTTCCCTATCACTTCTTTTTTAACTGCTTCCAAACATTTTCTTGTTTAGTACATAGTGGGGTTTTTATTTATTTTATTTTCGTTATATACTAATTCTTTCATACATTGCTTTACACAATACAATACCAGACACCATTGTTCATACATAGAATAAAAGAATGTGTCTTCATTTTCATATTGACATGACTACACATTTCTTTTTAATATGCTTTGTACAATTATTAGAGTTAAATGAAAATTATTATGTACTCTGTAATTTCTATTTAAGGAGCAAAGACTTCCATACTTCACTGAGGATACTTCAGAAGAACTGATCTGAAAATTATTTAGATGGATCAGTCTCTCAAAATGAGTTATTAGAAGAAATACTATTTCAAAGGATAAGTAATTCTGAAAATATAAAAACTTCTAACACCTGAAAGGGCACTGGTTACCAATTATAACTAATCCTGATAATTTTTGATTTTTTTTCTTTATGTTAACTGTCAAAATAGTCCCTAAGATGTTTTACTCAATGGATTAGCATGATATTAGTACCCAGTCACATGCATTAGGACAATTCTGATATTACCAACTAAGTTACTTCCAACTTGTACCAACATCATTAAGAGTAAAACAGGCTTTTATATGAAATTTATGAAAACTAAAAGACAAAAAAAATAACCTTCCACTAGTGGAGTTATTAACGAATGTGTGTATGAAAAGGAATTCCAAACAAAATTGTAATCAATACATTAACAATTCACTGAACAAAAACCACTGAGAAATCCTTCTGAACTCCAATGTATTCTACCAAAATGCCCAGTGTAATCTCAATTGTCTGAAGTTATATAAACCAATGACATTTGATTTCTGGAGTCCTGTGTCAGCTTTTCCAGCCAGGTGTCACATTCTTCTCAATTTTGAGGATTTGAATGATCTGTTCTATATCTATGAGTTTTATGCAGGTAGCTTTGAACCAAATTATTCTTCAGTACTTTGTTGCTGAATAATCACTGTTAATAAAACCTAGAGAAGTTATATCTTCTTGCTAGAAACTGCAAGAACAATCAATGAAGGTTTTCATAAATGATTTTGTTTATAGAGATGCCTAAGCTCTACTGTTTCATTTTTCAAACCATGTCAGATCTGAACTATAGCAACAGCTCTTCCAAGGACTTCTTACATAGGATAACTGATTTTAGAAATAAGTGGTAAGAACAATTTTGTGTAAAACCCCACAAACAACTGATGTATGCAGGACCTAGAAACCAATCTTCTTAATGATCACTACAAAATAATTGTTTACAGTGGAAAAATCTTTCCTAGCTAACATCTAGCTATCTAGAACGAATAAGCTGGCTTTACAAAGTCATATTTGCAATTGGTAATACAAGATAATGCTTAATACATCAATCTAAAAAGCTAAAAGATCCATCTGTGGTCTTTTCAATAGATGTCAAAAAGCTATTCAACAATATCAAATGACATAATCTGTGTCATTTGTTAGAAAGAATTGGACTTGATTTTAACTTTATTCACAGAGTAGAGATTTCACATTGGATAAAAGCTTATTTCTTACTAATTATTACTATTTACATTTACAACAGTATTCAAATGATTAGTAATAACAACAGTTATGATTGCCTCTAATTTTCTTATGTTTTGCCTTTTAAACTTACATTGATTTTCTGGATACGACTGACATAGTTTGCCACCATTACTTCTTAATCTACTGCAAGTACACAGGCATCCCCCAAATTTTAACAGTTTGATAATATCCAGATAGACGCTGTCTATGGAGGAGATTTGAACTATGTGTTTGAAAGAAAATATATTTTGCCAAATCTTCCTTGACACCCCAGGCAGCCTTGATAAGCAGTGTTATTGTATAGGAGAAACTCTCATTCACGACTTCATGTAATCCTAATAGGAAGCTACCTATATAAAGAAGCAGCATTCTCTTAAAGTTCTTAACCTTGTTAATCAAAATCCATTGACATACTTATGTTGAATTTAACCCGAGACATTCAGTTCAGTAACTAAAAGCAAATCATGAAAGTATTAATTTGGCACCAAACTGATAAAAATTTGTGGTCACTTACAAAGGTTCACTAAGACGTCAGGAACATAAGTAGCGTTCTCCTCTATCCTTCCAGTTGCAGGGAATTATGAAGGAAGAAACAGGAAGATAAATACCTGGCTCTGTAACTGGTGTCACCAGCAGAATTTTGGGTTTTTTGATCATGGGTTAACCGACATGATACAGGCCTGCTGGCAACAGATGGGTTACACCTGTTTCAAGAGGGAAAGGACCTTTGCACAGAATTTAGTAGTGCTCATTGAAAGAGTTTCAAAATACATTTGAAGGAGGAAAAGGATAACATCATGCTTGCTAAAGATAAGCCTGGAGGTGGCACACCAATGTTTGAGGGACAGTGTTCTAGTGAGGTCCTTCAGTCCACTCCATGATGTGCTGAGTATACTGGAGCACATTTGAAATGTTCCTGTACTAGTGTGCACAGCATGAGGAGTAAACAAGGGGATCTAGAAGCTTTGGCCCAGTCCCACAGCTACACCACCATTGGTATAAACGAAACCAGGAAAGACATGGACCTGTTGGAGTGGGTCCAGAGAAGGACCACAAAAATTATCAGAGGGATGGAACACCTATCCTATGAAGAGAAACTTGAGAGAGCTGGGGTTGTTCAGTCTGGCCTTTCTATAGTTAATAAAGGATGTTTATAAAAATGATGGAGACAGACTCTCTAGTAGGGCCTGTTGTGATAGGACAAGGGGTAATGGTTTTAAACTAAAGGAGGGTAGATTAAGATAGGACATAAGGAAGAAATTTTTTACAATGCATGCTGTGAAACACTGGTACAGGTTGCCCAGAACGGTGGTAGATGCCCAATGCTTGGAAAGATTGAAGGTCAGGTTGGATGGAGCTCTGAGCAACCTGCTCTTGTGGAAGATGCTCATTGCAGGGAGGTTGGACTAGATGACTTTTAAAGGTCTTTTCCAACCCAAACTATTCCATGAGTCTATGATTCTGTGAAATGGGGTTACATGAGGCAGACATCTAGTCACCAGTGGGGTTCCCCAGTGCTCTATTTTAGGGACAATGCTCTTTAATGTTTTTATGAATAATCTGGATGCAGGAATCAAATATATATTAAGTAAGTTTGCCAAGAAAACTAAACAAGGAGGACTCCCTCAAGGGTGGAGAGACCATACAGAGGGGTCTGGATAGACTAGAGAGCTTGGCAATCACCAACTGGATTAAATTTAAGAGGAGCAACTGCCGGATTCTCCCCCTCGGATGGGGTAATCCTGGTTATACATATAAATTGGGGGATGAGAGTATGGAGAGTAGCCCCGTGGAGAGAGATGTGGGGGTTTGGTTTGATGATAAGTTGAACGTGAATCAACAGTGTACCTTGGCAGCCAAAGGGCCAACAGTGTCCTGGGGTGCATCAAGCACAACACAGCCAGCAGGTTGAGGGAAATGATTGTCCCTCTCTACACTGCACTGATGTGGCCCCATCTCAAGTACTGTGTGCAGTTTTGGTTGCCTCATTAGAAGGACATCAAAGTATTACAATGTGTCCAAAGGAGGGCGAACAAGATGCTGAAAGGACTCGAGGGCAAGACTTATGAGGAACAGCTGAGGTCACTTGGTTTATTCAGCTTGGAGGAGAGAAGACTGAGGGTGAGCTCAGTGTAGTCTACAACTTCAAGGGTGGCAGCAGAAAGGAAGTGCTGATCTCCTCTCTCTGGTGACCAGCAATAGGACACAAGGAAATGGAATGAAGCTGTGTCAAGGAAGTTCAGATCTGACATTAGTAAAAAGTTCTTCACTGAGAGGTCAGTAAAGAGAGATCACTGGTTGGTCACTGGAACAGGCTCTCCAGGGAGTGGCCAGAACACCAAATCTGTCAGAATTCAAAAAGCATCTGGACAACACTCTTAGTCATATGGTTTAGTTTCAGGTAGTCCTGCAAGAAGCAGAGAGTTGGACTTGATGATCCTGATCCTTATGGGTCCCTTCCAACTTGAGCTATTCTGTGATTCTATGATTCTATGATACCATGTACTTTTACAAACATAAGAATAATCCAAATAGAGGGATGTTTGCAGCACAATATTCATAACATTAATGTTAATGTAACTTATACTGCTAATTCCATGAGAACAGTGCTGAAGAGCCATCTTTTAATAGTCACAAATAGTTCCTTAACTGATGACAAGTAAACTTTCAGAAATGTTTTACTTTATGCTCATAAATTTCATGTCTCATAATGAACATCTATAAATTTACATTGAAAAACAACATGGCTCATGAAAATTTAATCAACTGTTCTTCCAAATTATTTTATTTTTTTAATACAAGGCTCAGTTCTGGTCATCTCATGGTAAAAAAAAAAATAAAGCATAACAGAAATACAAATGCCTCAAAGAAGAAAATGAGAATAGTGGAGACTGTCTTTAAGAAAGGATCTTAACAACACTGTGATAACGTATATAGGGAATGAAAAGAAGCAAAAAAAGAGGAAGAGATATAGGCAAAATGTGGAAAATAACAAATAAAAGGAATACATAGATGTCAGTATACCTGAGATCCAGAGAAAAAAATTAAAATAATGGGGTTCTTCTTAATCAATGAAAGGAAATATGGTTGTTGCACTACAATTAGTAATAATAAAGTATTATCCAAAAAACTGTGTTTCCCAAAGAAGTCTTTTAGACAAACAAGAGTAGAATCTGTAATCACAGCTGTGTTTCATAATAAAAAATCCTGATTCTTTAACATATAATGTGACCACATCACCAAAGGATTTTATCGCCTTTCCATTTAACTCCTTAAAATATTGAGTACTTGGATATTTTATAGGAGTTACTAGGTTTCACTGAGATATAATCAAGGAACTTGTGTGTATTGGCAGTGACTGAATTTAGCTTAATCCAGCATCGCACATCTGATCTACATGACTGAAAAAATCTCCAGATTGTCAATGGATATATAACATTATTGAAACAACTACAGAACAAATATCTTTATGGGAAAGGTACTGCCAATATTCAGAACATCTAATATAAAAACAATGAGAAAAAACAGAATTTGTTAGGAAAATCAAAACAGTACCTAATTATTCTTCAGAAGGATACACTTGTACTAATAACATCAAAAGTGTCATGATGTGTTAATTACTACTTCTTTTCTTCAAGAAATAGATGTCTCTTGAGAAGGAGTTAAACTGAGGGTTCATCACAGAGCTGTTCTAGAGTGAATGATTACAGGTGTCCTTGCCAGATTCCAAGTTTAGGTGTGTATAGATAACAGGAAATGTAAAGGCCTGAATGAGATCAATGAGATCAAGGTAAAACAATAAATACTCATACCAACCATAGTGAGTCATTCCTGCGAAGTAATAAACTAAAGCAAGCCAAAACACTAAATGGGACAATTAGCTTCTATTTACACAGTTACTTAAAAAGTCAATTATAAGTTCCCATAAATAAGGGGACTTTTATGACAATTAACATCATAATCTATAAGATAAAGTCATTCTTTTAATCTCAGTTCTGATCTGCTGTCATCAAAGGTGAGGACAGCATCAAAATTCTATGGCTCATCAAAACATCATCCCTAAGCTTTGTTTCCAGGAAGGATTTGAGAGTGACAAAAGGAAATATCACTAAATGGTCATAAATAGCTATAAAGGTAGCATGGTGCTTCATTAACACAAGTACTTAATATATGACAGCTCCAGAACTTGAATAGCATGTTGTCTTGGTTTGTGTAGAAAGTGAGTAATACAGATATTTTGCCTAAACAAAGACAGAAATGAAACTTTAGCAAGAATAAGAATTCCAGAAAATAATTTATTTTTATTAAAGTTACTGATATCTTTCACTTCCTTGAAAACATATATGATGTTTTATATGTTGGGCACATATGTAGTCCTTTTTTTCTCAGTTAAACACATTGAATTCAAAAGTTCCGCTACCAAGTGCCACTAAAAAAAAATTTCCCTAGATTAGTCTCTTTAATAACATTGATCTATAATTATGAATTATTATCATAATCCAGTGAAATGGAAATTTGAATTGGTTTGGAGACTTGATAACTTACTAATTTTCAGAATTTTCTGTATTTCTATTTATATCCCCCTGTGCTTATCTTCCACTGCTGAATTTTCTTAAAAACATATGACAAGGTAGCAGTTGTATCAATTTAGTAAAAGTCCTTCAGTAATCATCAAAAATCTGGAGAGAAAATCACAGTTATTCATTAGCAATTTATGTATGAACAAAATCCCTGTTTTCTGGTTTATTTCTGAAAAATAGCATAGTCAAGCAGTACTTTTTTAGAAATAGAGCATACACCATTTCCTGTCACAATTTTCTCGCCAAATACTCAGCTCTTTTGGATTGACCCATGTTTCTGAAAGACTTCCATAAGTGAGTCCCCCAGTTTTTTGTGGGAGTTAAACTTTGCCAGAAGATTAGTACCACAAGCTTTCACCAGGGGTCATAAATTCTTGGTCCTTCTGATTTATTTTTTGTTTCTAGCCCATCATTTGGAGCATGTCCAGAAAAGATTAAATTTCTATAAGCTGACCCAAGACATGGACCTGAGCCCCTGCAGTGGCATGGCTGCAGAATAGGCCAGTGAGAAAGGTGCTGTAGCCCCTTGCAGGCTTGGGGTCTGAGGCTGCAGACAGGGACCATATGGAAAGAGCTGCTCAAGCCCAAAGAAGGGACCATCTGATGCCAGCTTTGTGCCTGGGGCAATTAACGCTGAAGAAAGGCTTCAATTTCCAGTTTCAGAGATAAGAGGTAACTCAGTGGGGATCTCTGAATCAGGAGGTGTCAGTGTGTCCATTGCCTGCCCATGCCACCTGAAAGGTGAGCAGCTGTGCTACCCACCCACCTGACTCAGTCATGGCAAGGTGCAAGAGCGAGAACTGTAACCAAGGTGGTAGGGAATTAAAATAAAATAGGGTTAGAAAATGGGTTTATGAATTTGTAGCAAGTTGTAACTATAAGAACATTATGCACCAGCAATGCTGCTCGAGAACCCACCTAACCCTTCCCATCTTGATTTAATTATCAAGGAGTTAAGTGTAACATTGTGATCATGGTATTATGTTTTGTTCTAATAACAAGTAGCTAGAAAGAAGGAACACCTTGGTCAGTTCTACGGTCCGGTGGGGGGGTAATTATTCATTCTATAGTCTTGTCTTAAAACAAAGGATTGTGGGGTGAATGATTGCATATTGGACTGATAGCCTGTGAAGATCTATTTAGTGTTGCCAAGCTTAAGTGAACTTTGTAGGGAAGGTAATTCCGGCAGGGGGAGATCGCGACCACCGACTCAGAGACCACCCACTCAAGAAACTCTCCGACTCAAAAGATTAAGGAAGTAAAATCCCAAGAAATTATAGTGAGCATGCGTGGTCATTTACATGCGAGGCGAGGAATATTTAATGAATCATTGTATGGAAACTTGATGAATATGTATTAATCTTGCCTATAAATGTTTGATTTTTGAACTGATCGAACGAACACGATTTAGGAGGAGCTATCCCCCGTGTTCCCGGTGCCATGAATAAAGAATGCCTGCCTTTTAACACTTCATTGGTGTTACGAGGTTTATTCCCGATTTCGATGACAGAACCAGCTCGCTACCATGGACTAAACACAGTATCACATTCAGATGACAAAGGGTTTGTTAAATTTATACTAACTCTGACTGTTCTCATATGTTCTTCATTAGCACTACAGTTGTTTTTCAATGTTCAGAAGTCATCAAAAAACTTTGGTAAAACATTGAGGTTAAGGTACTTAATTGTGAGTTTTCTTCCCTTCATATTCCTAAATCTATTTTTTTAATTATCACTGACAGCACACTGGCTTGAAAAAGAAAAGAAGAACAAAATTTTTGAAAATATTGTGTTCTTAGTAGAAAAAACTATGCATAGCCCTGGGGATTCAGTAAATATATTGGATAGCCTGAAGCAAACAGATAAATTTTATCTTTTCTGGGATGTATATGATCAATAAGAGAAAGTAAGGGATGTGAGTGATTGTCTTGTGCTATTTTCACTTCTATATAAACCTAATGTGAATTCTGCATTTCTGCCAGCGCAAAATTCACATTTTCCTTTTCCAACCTGTTTGTATGTCTGTAAACATGGGCTGCCAATATCCTGATAATTATGCTTCAGTTAACAGGTCATTCATCTTGATCTAGGAAAGTAGGGCTAAGCAGGATTTCTGCCCCAAAATAGCAACATGCTTTCCTTTCTCAGACTAAATATAACAGTTGAAACATGGACAATTTCCACAGGTTAACTGAGAGAAAAGCAGAAGAAGATGAGATGATCTGGCTTATAAAATGGGATGGCTCATAAATTAAAAGATTTATAAACATTTTAATTTTCAGAACTTAGAAAATAATTATTTTTGTTTGTTTTCCTTTTTCAAGTAAGTTTTAGTTGACTAGAATAAAAAATGGAAAATTGGCTTGCGAACAAACTCTTCATAGATCTTCCAAATGGTCTTTTAAATGTTTTATTAATTGTAAAAATTCCAGTCATAAATAGTTATGATTTCAGTGAATTGTCACTTTAATGAAGTTTTCAGATATTCTTCAATCAGTTCTGGATTTTAGATCACTATATTATCTGAAGTAAATTTAAATATTCTTTTTCTCAACATCTCTCTCCGGCTCTCTTCGTCAACCACTTTGCAATCTAAATCTATTTTATTCTCTTGTGATTAATGCTAAGAAATAAAAACATCATCTTATTTACTTGTGTAGGCAGATGGGTCTTTGTGTTTGTTTATTGTACAGATATAGGCTCTAAAAATAAATGTGGTAAATTTCTGCTAAATTACTTCACTCTCCTTGCTCTCAGCAATGTCCTTCTTTCCCAAAATATAAGGCAAGAGATTTTATTAAACTGGAAATGTAAATTCATTTTTTCGTTTTGTCTATTTCTTGCCAATTTACAATAAAAATTGAAATAAGTGTAGTTCTTTCATATTGCCTATAATTGTGCTTGAAAAAGTAAGTGGGAAACTCTGACTTTTGATTCCAAACTACAGATTACTAGACCTCCTGATCTAATTTTCTTCAAATTACTAATACTCTTCAAAGGTTGTTTTAATGTGCAAAGTGGGTCCTAAAGACATACTTAAAATCCTTCAGTCACTTAAGGACCATGAAAGGTTTGTGCTTTTTGTAATTTAAGTGATATGGTTTAGCATTTTAATTTTCCTGACATGAGTCAAGTTGATTAATAACAGGTGATAATACTAATAAATGACAAACAAAATGTGTAGTACTCTCAGGAACTTAAACGTAAGACAGAAACTTCATTAACAGTTGTAACAAATAAACTGGCAGTAATTTTATTCATAGTAATTCACAGTAAAATTACTGTCAGTAATTTTATTCACAGAGAGTTTTCCTAAGTCTTTTTTAATAATTTCTGCTATTCCAATTTAATTAAAATTTATTTGTTGTCCAATCAACTCTATTCTGCCTTAACCCAACAATGGGAGTGTTTTATACAGCATGTATTTTGAATTGTGTTTTCACATTCCAGCTTTACCACCACCCTCTCATCTGCTCCTTTTTACTTCTTGGTGTCTCATTAGTTTGTGCAGCTCTGTGTATACCGCATTCATTCCAGCTTTGGTCTCCTTATTTCCTTCAATATCCCACCCAAAATCCATAATTCAGACATTCATAATTCATACATAATTCAGGTAACGGTTTACTTATCAAATTTTTGAATGTTAATTTCAGGAATATTTAGGAATAAAGGAACAATTATAGTTACAACTACTGCAGCACTATATGGAAACGATCATCCGCTACAGCTGTTGTTACATTACTACTATGAAAACAGTATTTCTGTGTCAGGCTTAGTGCTTTTATTTCACGAATGAGGTTATAAGCTGAATATGAGCCAGCAGTGTGGCCAGGTGGCCAAGAAGGCCAACAGCATCCTGGCCTGTATCAGAAATAGTGTGGCCAGCAGCAGTAGGGAAGTGATCGTGCCCCTGTACTCAGCACTGGTGTGGCCACATCTCGAATACTGTGTTCAGTTTTGGGCCCATCACTACAAGAAGGATGTTGAGGTGCTCGAGTGTGTCCAAAGAAGGGCAACAAAGCTGGTGAGGGGGCTGGAGAACAAGTCTTATGAAGAGCGGCTGAGGGAAGTGGGGTTGGACTTGATGATCTTGAAGGTTCCTTCCAACCTTAGTGATTCTGTGATTCTGTGATTCTGTGGTATTTAGGACCCATTGTGGGTTCAGATATGTGGATGTCTTTATATCCTATTAACAATAGTAGACCAAAAGCTGATGACTTTTTTTAAAAATTGATACGATATCAATCTACTCTAAACTTTCTGGAGTTGAATAGCACTAGCTGAGAAGATAAACTAGAGTTTGTCAGCACACTTTCTTCTCAGAAAAACACTATTAGCTCCACAACTTACAGACAGAGAAGTTTTTCTTTAACCTCCATAAAAATAAGAACTAATAAAACTCTGCCCTTTCCATGACCATAATTATCAAAATGAATACACAGAATGTTTGTCTTTAATAAAGAGACAACACAGTTGCTGTTGGTCAATAATTTAAACCTCTGCTATTTAAATTAAAGAGAAGAAGACATAATTAGGAGGAAGTTTCCTATTATGCATTGATCATATAATGGTAAAAGATGTGATCTCCCTAGGAGTAATACTAATAGTTGCAATTTGCTGGCATGTTAAAGTTTGGATAAAACATTCTACAATAATTAATGTTGGTAAAACCGCTTAATTTTGTAAAAAACACTACTGAATATTTGTGCCAATTTAAAATCCTGTAGAAAGCCGTATACTAGACACCTGTTATGGGAAAACACAATTTCATTTCTAAATGTTTTGCTATGAATGTTCCCATGTTTCAATGAAATTATGCATGAACATGTGCAATTCTCTATCACTTATAAATCAGTGATTGAGGCATCTGTCATGCAATTAGGGGAAAAAAGAAAAGAGAAAACTGAGTTATTTTTATTTCCATGTATTGTTTATCTCAGATATTTTGTGTGTTGCTTGTTTAAGTAAAGAGAAAACCATTCGCAGCAACATATAACATTCACCAGTTCACCTGCTTTTCTATTCTCTCAAATAAAATGGCCACTACCGAAAGTTTTAGAGACAAAATCTTCAAAAAAGAATATATGTTAAAGGCATGGAATTCCATCCAGAGGGACCTGGACAAGCTCAAGAAGCAGGCCCATATGAACCTCATGAGGTCGAACAAGGCCAAGTACAGGGTTCTGCACCTGGGTCGGGGCAACCACCAGTATCAATACAGGCTGCGGGGTGAAGGGATTAAGCAGCCCTACTGAGAAGGACTTGGGGGTACTGGTGGATGAAAAGCTGGACCTGAGACAGGGATGTGTGTTCACAGCCAAGAAGGCCAACCATATCCTGGGCTGCATCCAAAGAAGTGTGGCCAGCAGACGCAGGGAGGTGATTCTGCCCCTTTACTCCACTCTGGTGAGACCCCCCCCATGCAGTACTGCGTCCAGCTCTGGAGCCCTTAGCACAGGAAAGACATGGACCTGTTGGAGTGGGTCCAGAGCAGGGCCACAAAAATGTTCAGAGGCATGGAACACCTCTCTTGTGAGGACAGGCTGAGAGAGTTGGGGTTGCTGACCCTGGAGAAGAGAAGACTCTGGGGAGACCTTGTTGCAGCCTTCCAGTACTTAAAAGAGGCTTGTAAGAAAGATGATTACAAACTTTTAAAGCAGGGCCTGTAGCAAGAGGATAGGGGATAATAGTTTTAAAGTAAAAAAACGTAGATTTAGATTTAATATAGGGAAGAAAATCTTTACTATGGGGGTGGTGAGTCACTAGAACAACTTGTCTAGGGAAGCTGTGGATACTCATCATTTGCAGTGGTCAAGGTCAGGTTGGATGGGGTTTTCAGCAACCTAATCTAGTGAAAAACGTCTCTACCCTTGTCAGTGGAGTTGGACTAGATGATCTTTGAAGTTCCCTTCCAACCTAAACCATTCTATGATTCTATGATTATGCTTTGAAGCACATTTTTTCCTGCAAACAGGACGTAAATACCTATTTCCTCCACTATTGTTCTGGATATATGAAATTGCTGAGAATATTGTTTGTCATAGCACTGTTTCTACTAACACTAACAGAGTAAGACCCCCTACTATCTATTTGGTTACAGAAGTCAGTGTATACATATACATAACAATTTTTCTATCATGGTATACTGCCATGCCAGGTTTTTCATCTTTTATATTTTGTTTATAAGTAAGTTAAAATAGATAAAGCTACATACATATAAATATATCCTGGTAATTTGTTCACTTTTCTATTTTAGTAATACCTAAGTAAAACTTGATAAATGTGGGAGTTTATTTTGGGGGAAGTAATATGCTATTTAGCAAAACAGATTACGAAATGCTGTAGGTTATTTAACTGCAGAAAAACAGCTGTTTTCCAGAAAAAAATAATTAGAGCTTCTCTGAGGTAAAGATGTTTGATTTTACTATTTTTCCTAGCTCCTTGTGAATTATTGTTTTTTTTATTCTGTATGTTAAGAGGTAAATCTCTGTGTAATTCATCTTCCTTTCATGACGGTATTTTAGGATTTCTTATTTTTAGAGTTTCCAAAGACCACTTAAGCATCTGCATCAATTAGGACATACTTTCTTCAACAAACCACTTAAGTATGTACTTTAATCGCAGTCATTTCAACAAAACTCACATATATGGTTAAAATTGGAATAAAGCTAGATCAAGGAAAAAATATAGAAACTGGTCTGTTAGATGTGACAAAGCCTACTTTTAGAGTCTTGGTGTTGGAAAATAATTTCTCATTCTCTGAGAGAATCTCTAACCCTGGATCATGTGGGCACTAGGAAAACTAGGCATCTCAGAATATGATTAAACCAGGAAGAAAAAAATCTCTGAGAATATTAGAGTTACATGTCAGCTAAATCCAATCAGTAAGAAATGTCTCTGAAACTTTGTTCGCTTCAGGAGCTTAGAGACTTTATTCAGGACTCCTGGATATCTTATCTTTTCAGCATCTGGGGCTAGAAACCTTGCTTTGGCATAAGGGGAGTTTAATTCTTAGAAAGAGTTATGCGATTATTTGTTTTCTCAGAAATTATGAAGACCCCTGCTTTTGCCTCCTCTCATTTGTAGTACTATACTCTAGTGTACTATTGTATACTATAGATCTGTGCAATTGCCATCTCTGCCTCAAGTAGCTCAGAACTTCATTGTCAGCCTCCTCAAGCACCTGATCAACCGAACTGTATTTGAGGCACTTTGAGGTAAACTGCAGCATTTCCAAGTTTAATACATGAAAGGTGGCGCTATGTTTTGTATGTAACCTGACCTTTCCAGTGTTCCTTAGGATTTTCCAGAGCAAGGACTCTGTTCCTCAAATGTATTTGGAGTTACTCTGCCAAATACCCAAACCCCAAACAGGATGAAAAATTAACAGGGTTCTAAAGGCTCAGAAGGGTAGCTGTGAACAGAACTCTGACTACCTTGTGAGCACTGAGGTTGGATGCCTTTGATTTAGGCAGGAGATGAAACGAAAAGTCTTAATAAAAATTGTGGCTTTGAGCATCCCTGTGTTGTCTAAGTCCTCCTTTACGGGGCTGAGCTCATGGTATCATCCCTCACTCATTGCAGTGGAGCTAGGTTACATGCAGAGCACCTTAAATCTCAAACTTACATATGCTGTAGTAAGTGGATATGGGCATTATTCCAGAATCTTTCTTTAACAATTATTATATTCTCTGAGTCTGTATTGACATATTCATTGCTGCAGCACATCTCATCAAAAAAAAGTTTAAAAGCTGTCTTCAGTTTAGCAAAGAGAGATTAGGTAATTACTTCCAAGGATTAAACACCTGTTACTTACTCCTAAAAAAAAAGTAGTAGTGGTTAAATATTATTCTTTGTGACCAGAACAGTATTACTGAAGGAAAACAACTGAAGATAAACAGTTAAATACGTTTGGGTTTGTTTTGTTTTGTTTTCTATAAGTCGTCTTCTTTAGTATTATTTACAGAAAAGTATATTGTCCTATAAACATCATTATGCTGTATTACCGACCTAAATGATAGAACATGTCTAAAGTTGGTCAGAAAAAAAAAAAAGCAGCAAAATCAAAACTTTAAATGAATGACTACTTAGGCAGAACTAAGCTAACATCCCATCAGCCAGCCCGCTTCAACAGTCATATAATCTTTAACATAAGCAGCACTCCTGAATAAGGCCTGGGCTAGTACTCAGTACATATGTTCAATTAAGAGTAACAGCAGTGGTTTTGTTCTCATATATGGTTGAAAAATTCATGTAGCAGGGCAATCATATGTTTTTATGCAACTGTTGTTGCATAAAATTCATATTCATTCTTTCATAAAATTGCTTATTCTTTCTCTGTGTCTTTCTTCAAGTCTCACTTTTCCATAATCTGCTTTTGTTCATGCATAAGCATAATTATTAACATGAGAAACACATTTTCCTAAGTGTCATATACCATAAGGATAAGAAGTTTAGCATTTTTTTTTTGCCTTTAATATTTTGAAGTGCTAAACAACTTATCACAAACCTGTAAGTCCCCACATCCTTATTCAAATAAATTTCAATTTTCAATAGTGCTTAATAAGTATTCCTTGGATGTATAAAAATTTCAGGATGGAGATTTCAGACATTTGTTTGTTTCTTTGTCAAGGCCCTATCAAGGAATTTTCTTCTTAAAGTAGACAGTAGCAGTTACAACTGAGGGTTCAGGGGATAATGGAAAGCCATGTAGAGGGCGTTAAGAGCAGTTCCTGCTGAACATTGCAAAACTAAAGTCTGAGATCTATGTCTCAGAATCAGAAAAAAATCCATGGATTCCAAAGTCATTTAGGCCTTGCAGCATCTAAATACATTTAGAGTAGTAAATTCAGATGGCATAGCCAACTTATTTAGGAGGTAAAGAGCAAGTATATTCAACCATAAACCCAAAAGGTAATTCTCAGAAACAAAACTTAGTAAGCTTGTTCTTCTGTCTGTTATTATCTTCACAAGTGTGGTGATTGTTGGTTGAATAAAAACTGGTTGGGGATGAAAAATCTGGCCAGACAGGTGCTCGGCTGAATATCTTCTAAGCATAACTCCTGGAGCACTAAAGAATACCAACGGACTTCTGAGTACTTTTTTGTGCAATCTGAGAAAGAAGTATTTGACCAGTCCTTTTTTTGTTTGTTTGTTTTCAATTTTAAAATTGCTTTTTACATTTTCTTATATCATTCAGCAACAAATACGTAAGATTAGAAGTGTTTCTTGTATGCTTCTGCAGTGCTTAGCACAGTTTGAGCTCCTGTGTAATTTGAATATTAAATTAAAAAAAAAGTAATTTATATTAAGAATAATACTAATAATATTGTTAATGGAATGCTAGATTTCTGTGGTTTTGTCCTGATACTGAAATATTCTAAGAGATGCTTAACTCACAAGAATCCTGCTGGTTTTCATTCTTAACTGCCATGATCCAACTTGAAATACAAAACTTGGGTAGTTTAGAAGATTCTCATATTTTTCTGGTGCTTTATCAGTTCAAAGCTCTTTAGGGAGCTATAGGCTTTTTCACTGAAAATATATCTTTATTTGCATCGGGAATCCAATCATTTCACACTCGTAATGGAGCATACAGAAATTCAAACATCAGTTTAATTTCTTACCAATCTTTTCAGCTAAACCACTCCTTTACTATGGAGGGTTCTATACAAGATCAGCTGCTTTCAGGAACTGGTACCAAGAGTAACTTTAAGCTCTTAATCTTATAGAAATCTACATTTTATAAAGACCAAACAGTTTCCCAAAATATTTCTAGGAAGCAAACCCAACTAATAGGGAGGAAACAGAGGCTGGATCTCTGACAAAAATGCTTATTTTTATTAGTTCATTAAAATAGATGCATTTACAATTTCCACAGATGAGTACCATACTAACCTTTTTTTCTTCCTCGTTACACTGAAAAATATTTATAATTTAAGACAGATTCAAAAGTTAATTGAAGATTAACTTCTCTGTGTTGCATTTTATATTGACCAGACACTGTGAGGCCATAGTGCCATGAGTTAGGAACAACCATGCTTGCTTGAGTTCCCACATCTTTCAACTGAACATCTGATATCAGTTAATTAAGCTCGAATTAAATGAATAAACAAGCCCTGAGTGAAAATTATAAGGGGTATTTATAACATGAATCAGCTCGTTAATCTAGTGTATAACACAGCTGTATTAGCAGGTGAGAGAAGCAAATCAAACAAGATTTATAAGGAAAGCAATCAAGTGCAAGCTACACTACCATTATGCAGCTATGTAAATTGTGGTTCACCTACATCTTGATTATGGAATGCAGTTTTGGTGTCCTCATTTCAAAAACCATAGATAAAGTAGCCTGGAAAGGCTTCATTTTCTGGGCAATAAAGTTGACAAAATATAGCACAACTGGTGTTTTGGTAAGTAAAACTTGCAAGTAAGCTGGGAGTCTTCCTTCTGAAAAAAAAGAAAAGAAGACTTGAGGAGGTCTAATGATGCAGATTTACAAAAATATAAGCTGTACATTTAGATTCAGTGAGGATTCACAAAAACACAGAAAGGTGGTTATTTACTGAGAAGTATATGGCTAGCCACATGCCTTACTAAAGGAAGAAATACCATGTATATTTCACTTCTTTTATTTTGCCCTTGGCATCTACTTATGGCTATTTTTGGAGACAGTGTACTGAATTGGGTAGACATTAGATGCGACCCTTTATGTACTCATCCCTTCTTTTTTTGCACTGAGACAGAGCAAATGAGCTAGGGAAGGAAATATTAAAAGTTGCACGACCACTTACACTCTTATCTTAGAGGAAATTTTGTCAAAAATATGTGTTTCTTCCTCAGAATAACCTAACACCCAAATAATTATTTGAATGTCATCAAATGTTAGAAACTTGAACTACTACATTCACTTTCTTCATAAATTTGACTTTCACTAGTTTAACAAGTAATAGTTCTGCTACCACTTTTTCTTTTCCTTCAGTTTTTTCTTTCTTTGTAGAGCACTAATGATGCCAATATATAAAACTTCAGGTCTAAATTGCCAGTCCACAAACTGGCACAGATGACTGAGCCTCTTACAGAACAGATACAAGCATGTCCATGTCATAGTGAGAAATTTGTATTTGTCATAGTAATAATGATAAAGAAAGGCATCATATTTGAAACGTCATGGCAGTCTGGTGAGGTTTGCACTGACTGGAGAAGGGGAAACAAAACTCTTGTTTTTAAAAAGAGCAAACAGGAATACCTAGGGAACTACAGGCTGGTCAGCACCACCTCTGTGCCTGGCACAATCTCAGAGCAGATCCTCCTGGAAACTATACTAAGGCACATGGAAAACAGAGAGGTCATTGGTGACAGCCAGTGTGGCTTCACTAAGGGCAAATCATGCCTGACAAATCTGGTGGCCTTCTACGACGGGGTTGAAGCACTGGGGGATAAGGGAAGAGCAATTGAGGTCATCTACCTGGACTTGTACAAAACATTTGACACAGAGGGACCTTGACAGGTTTGAGAGGTGGGCCTGTGTGAACTCTGTGAGGTTCAGGAAGGCCAAGTGCAGGGTCCTGCACCTGGGTTGGGGCAATCCCAAACATGAATACAAGCTGGCCAATCACTGGATTGAGAGTAGCCCTGCCAAGAAGGACCTGGGAGTATCAGGGGATGACAAACTGCATATAAGCCAGCAATGTACGCTCGCAGCTCAGAAAGCCAATTGTATCCCAGGCCGCATCAGAAGTAACATGGCTAACAGGTCAAGGGAGGTGATTCTCCCCCTCTATTCCACTCTGGTGAGACCCCACCTGGAGTACTGTGATCCACTCTGGGGCTCCTAACATACGACATGGACCTGGTGGAGCCAGTCCAGAGAAGGGCCACAAAAATTACCAGGGAAGCTGGAGCACCTCCTGTATGGAAGAAAGGCTGAGAGAGTTCGGGTCGTTCAAATTGGAGAAGGCTCTGGGGAGACCTTATAAGCATCCTTCCAGTACTTAAAGGGGGTCTACAGAGAAATTTGGGAGGGACTGTTTATCAGGGAGTGGATAGATTTAGACTAGATATTAGGGAGACATTCTTTACTTTGAGGTGGTGAGACATTAGAACAGATTGCCTGGAGAAGCTGTGGATGCACCCTCCCTGGAAGTGTTCAAGGCCAGGTTTGATGGGTCTTTGAGCAATCTGGTCTGGTGGAAGGTATTGCTGTCCGTGGCAGGGGGGTTGGAACTGGATGATCTTTAAGGCCCCTTTCAATCCAAACTATTCTGTTTCATCCTAGGATTAACATAGCACTTTAAAAACATTTCCCACAAAATCATTTAGGTCTTTTTTTCACTCACACATGTACTTCCTCAAAAATTTACTCTCTCACCAGTATTATTTATTCAAGACACAGTGCATTTGTAACCAATTTCTTTAATAATATCATTCCTTTTCTTTCTCTCCATTCTTCCTCTTTCTTTGCATGTCAAGAGGAGGAGAGAAAAAAGACCAGAAAATCATAATCTATGTTTTTAATGATGGGCTGTGGCACTAAATAAATAACAAATATGTTAAAATTCTTAAACTTTTTTGCACTTTGCATAATAAATAGTCCCACTCATGTTGACCTTTTTCTTACAAACACCTCAGTCAGAAATGGTTACTGAGATTTATGCATTTGTAACAGTTGTTTTTCCCTGTGATGAGGAAATTAGAAACAGGAGTATTTGAAAACAGAGCAACTTGGCTTTCAAATGTTTCATTTAAGGTAGTGACAGAATAAGTTTCCACTTTCTTTGCCTTTGTAAGATCTAATTCTTTCTATTTTTCTTTCCTGGATCAAATTAAAATGAGTGCCTCCAGTTAATAGTTTTGCAGTCCTAACTATGACTATGAATCAATAATAGTGAATCATTATTTTCACAGGCCAAACTCAGTTTCATCAAAGATTTATTGTTTACAAAGCAGTGCATTCAAAATTGTGTACTTTACTGTACATACTGGGTGTGATTTATACTTCCCTTTGTGTTTTGAAGTGCTCCTTTTATTCATTTAACTTATCCGGTTTATAGTGTGGTCGAACAAACAGTCAAAGTGTTGCAAAACTGTGGATTGGGTTTGGAACAAGCTGGAAGACTGAAATTGTCTTTACACTGAGTCCAATATGTCATGGAATTATGCTGAAATACCTGTTTATATCTGGGAGGTAGGGTAGAGATTCCCAGCTCTCTTTACACATTATGGAGTAAGCATACATGATGAACGTTTATAGGACACAACACCTAAAGCCTTGTGAAGTGTATCCTAACTTCTGTTTGACCTGGCTGCAAGAACACATTCAGACAGACCAGTATTTAAAGAACAGGTCTAAGAGGCAGATGGCAGACATCATATCTGTGTTAAGGAAGTGATGGAAATATGCCACCATCTCTAAACAGATATCCATCAATATTCCTCAAAGGTATCTTAACTTTAAGCAGGTGACTGAGTCTTATTAATGTCAATTCTTTGCTGGTATCATGTGTTCTGCTGAAACAGAATTTTATCTATTGTAGAGTCCTAGATTAATTAACATTTTAGATTATAAATAACTTCCTGTGATATCATTATAACAAATTAATGAAATCAAATCAGATACTATTTTATTAGATTTTTTATTTTTATTTATTCTATTTACCAGCAGCAATATCTCACTTCATATTTTGGTAAACAAAAAAGTCACTTGAGAGTCATAAAGCAAAAGTTAGATTGTCATTTCCATATGATGACTCAAAGATTTTGGGCAGTTCGTAATAGATTGTTCTTTTCATTTAAATGGAGAATCTGATGATAACACCACTTATTACACTATCCCTCAAAAAAAACCCCAAAAGACCCCCAAAACAAATGATGTATCAGAGCACTTAAAAAAACAAAAATCAGCAAATAACATAATCACAGCATTTAATGGAAACTTGGAATATATACTTTTATTATTGTCAGGGGCACAATTTCTGGAATATTGAGCCAGAATCTTGGTGAAGCCAATTCTCATATGTCATGTGAGAGATTGTATCCTCCTCATTCAGCTGCTGTCCTATGCAAAGTATTCTTAGCACTGCCTCTGAATAGCTTAAAGACTTTTAACATGTGCTAAATTGTTTTTGGAAAAGTCCTAAAAACAGAGCCAAGAAGAGATGCAGAGCAAAAATATTCAGCTTTTCTCCTATTTTGCTAAGGGATTGTTATGTTAATCGTGATTTGGGCAATTCACTCTAAGCTTTTTAAAATTGTGTTTCTAGTCTGAAACACTTGTCTAGACAGTTTCTAAAGCAGAGACTCAGAAACTCCTCTATAAGGTAATTCCTTCCCTTTATCTCAGGGTGCATTGATGGTGGGTATTAACATGCTAGACTGAGATACCCTCTGATAAACTGCTTCCACTCTAAATATTTAAATATTAGCCTGTGCTAAAGTAATTGTTAGTCTAGAAAAAAATCTACTGACGTCTCACATGTCTCCCATAGGTGAGTTAGCAATCAGGTCTAGATACATTATGACAGGAGAAAAAAATTCAGTGTCAGCAAATTAGTAGTTGATCACTATTCAGATAGTACTGGAGCAGGAATGAAGAGCAGAAGCAGACATGCAAGATCATTCCATTAATATAGAAACCTTCTTCCTTCAGGACAGGCTGTTTATATCTGCTGGACACTGTTTTTCTAGCATGTCATGGACAGGGAAGGAAGGGAACTCCATTGTCTTCCAAAATTCAACAGCTCCTGTCAAGTGTGCAAGGTAAATGATCACGGAACATCCTGTTTGGGGAAGCAGCCAGCAATTGCTTGCTTAGTCCATTAGCAGACTTTCCAGGGAAAAGAATCGAGTCAGACTGAGGCTTCATCAAGCAAACTTCAACCACCACATTCCTGAGGAGCAACAACATTTGCCTGAAAACACGGCTGGGGTAAAGCCCCAGCCTGGTTTTTAATGCAAACTGAAGTTAGAATGGTGTTCTGCCTCTCAACATAGAAATGACCCTTGGTTTTCCTCAATTCTAGAAACTGCAATGACTAATTTAGATTAGATGCTGAGGTTTTGGGCAACTACATTTTGGTGAAAAGAATCAGCCCTAAGAGCTGGCAAAAGAGATTATACATTGCTTCTTTTTACCAAGGGTTTAATTTCTACAGTAGTCTGAAAAAAGTCGCTTTATGATCAGGTTGTATTGGCAGCCATTCTCTGACAGACCTGTTACATGTTTCTTTTCCTTGCATACTGGAAAACATACTCAAATAAGTCTTTAGAATAAGTTTCAGTTACTGGTACCGGAAAGCTATGTTATTGACCAGAACATTTTGTACAGACTTCATAATGTCAACAAAGTGCTGCCTTAAGTCCAATAAGCTGTAGATTTATTGAAAGTGACTTGTGCAGTCAATATCTGGAATGAAACAGCTTGTTTCATCTTGTCCAATTTTTACATTACTCTTCATTTTTCCAGGGAACTACAAAGCCAAAACACTTTCAGTAAAACACTTCCTTGTAAAATGATCTGTTTTATCTGTCACTGAGAAGGAATAAATTTTCATTGCTTTAGTATCAGAATATGCATCCTACATTTTATTTTAATTCATCCACTGGTACCCTAATGATCTAAGTCATTTCAGAAGGTACCATCAATTGTAACAGCCATCTCATTCACAAGTGAAGGATGAGTCTTTTTTTCTACTACTTCAAGACCAGCAATAATTCCCAGACCTCTTCTCTATATACAAATAATGTTGTGCCTTTCATGTGCCCCTTCCATTTTTATAATTGCTGTAGTTTTATGACTTTTTGCAGACCTTGGTTATAATAACTTCATGGTTTTGATTCCAGCAGCCCCAGGACAGTCACAATCCAATCATTCTGCTTTCATCCACTTTGATTAATTCAATTGTACACAATCTTGACTTCTAGAAGGAAATTCTGCAGAACATAGATTGGATCTAAAAGAGTTGATTTTCCTCTGAGAAGTGGGTGCAGCACATTATAGATAGCTGCAAACTATGTGGAAACAATATTTAGTTAGCATCTTCTCATCAACTGTTTTGATATTGTTCATCAAAAAAAAGTGGAACTGCCCTTGGATATTCTTCATATGTTTATCTTCTGTGTATAACATTTAGACATTTGTAGTTAAATTTGTTGTGTGAAGGAGAAGCAAGTCGTTAGCAAATTTAGTTAGAGGAAATTGCTGTCCTACTTAAGGCAGGCATACTTACGACTTTTGAAAGCTAGACATTTCTATTAAGTCTTGATATTCCTAATACTGAAATAAGTCAACTTAGCTGCCTCAATATGGCAGCTGAAGCAGACAAGATGCTGAGCAAATGCTGTGTTAAACAACAAAAAGGGGAGGAAACATTGGAGACAAGATGTCTGAAATTTTACTCTTTGGGTTGGGAGAGGGAAAAGTGAACAGATAGGCATCTCCAACTCTTTGGGTTCTGCAAATCTTTATTTATTCTCATGAAAAAATTGTTATACATCTTTAAAACTTAAGAGTTTTCACAGACGGTGGCTGCACTACTACTCTCCCCTAGTGGTAATCCAAGTAGGTCAATCCTTCCTTTTTACCTTGCTGGGATCATGATAAAATTCATGTGGGTTTTTCTTACTAAGGTTATGTTCTGCCTTTCTTGAAATAGCTCTGATGTATTGAAAATATTTTCAAGATTCATAAGGCGGCTGGTTTTATTCACCACATAATATTTTTCTCCACTAATGGCAAGGGTTTCTGAGATCTTTTTATAGGCCTCAGATGGCCATGTAGGGGAGAAGACAATCTAGTTTTCCTCAGCATATGCCATGGCTACATAATATTGCAACCTTTCTATTGCATCTCCCTGTCTACAAAATGTGCTTTATATGTTAAATTCCTTTTTGCATCTTGAATTCTACAGCATCTCAAGGTGTAAAGTGCAACCCTGTAAAGTGCAACAAATAAAGAGCCCTAAAAATATAAATATTTTCACATTAAGAAGCATGTTGACTGTAATCTCGAAGGATGTGTAATGCTAGTACTACTTAATAGAATGTCTTTAAAGGAATCAGTGTCACTAGAAACGTCTCTGTAAGAATAGAATTGGCTGTGCAAATTTGTTGACACACAGAGGGATTTTAAAGTCTTCAAAAATAAAACCACTTTTTCTTCACTGTCTAAAGCCATGTATACAAAACACATGCTAAGCAGTCCAGATCACTTACTAGCTCCCTTGACAGCCTGTTTCCTTCTCATCTCTGCTGATGAATTTACCTCACTGCAGAGTTAAAAGCATCATGTGGTAGAACCAAAATAAGGCAATTCAGAAATTAAGTCTGCTATTGCTGTTTACATATGTATTTAGATTGTTCTTATCATAATGACCAAGATGTCCTCTCTTTTCACCACGTTTTCTTATCAGTATGTGTGCCCAAACACCAGGAAAGCATAATAAGACTAAAAGTGCATGTGCAAGCACCCCTCTAACACTGATTTTGAATCCAACTATTTCCAGTATTTCATTATCCATTGTACCTTTTTGAAAAGCACTCTTACACACATTATTTTATGTGGGAAAAAAAGGTAAAACAGTAAAATTACTTCTACACACCCACTTAATTTTAGTTAGAAACCTTTTTTTCTCCTTACCAATTTAAATAAGCCTCCCTCTTACAAGACATGGTACTGGAACTGCTGAGGTGCAAGCTACAACTATGCATTTTCTTCATTACCTTTAAAGTATTGTTCATAAAACTAACACTTACAAGCCACGAATTTCTTTTTTAAGCCATGAATTCTTTTTTTTTTTTAAACTGAATTCCTGATAACAGTTTAAAGTATTTGTCACATCTAAAACCCCATGTGCTGTATTTCACCTTTCTCCATATTTTTCTTGATCAGATTACATGAGGGTGATTCAAGGACTATTTTTTCTACCTTTGACTTAGTAACATTGTTACAGCAAAAATATTTTCTTAATTAAGATGCTATGAGTTATTAGCTAGTTACTACAATATTGAAAAACAACAGTCTTTCAGCCAGTTCAGGAGCAACCTGTGTGCAGTGTATTTAAATACAATTACATGATCTGTTTTGCCACTGTTTTTCAACAGAGACACCAATGGATGAAAAAATATTATTTTTATATTTCCAGATAAGAACCCACCACTTTATATTCTTGGTAGAATGGCATTTTGACCTTCAGGTAGCAATTATTATGTTGTGAACTACATAAAAAAGAGTTGCTCAGGGAGTATAGTCATGAATATTGTTAAATACTTACTGAAAACAAATGGTGTGTAGTCTACAAATTCTCTCCTAGGTTTGCATGAACTGAATTTAGGCGTACATCACAGAAGATATATAATATTTATTTTTAATTGGTATGTACCATTTACTATTAAAATCAGGAAGGAAATATAACTAAACAAAATTATCACAGATAAAAAAGAGCTTATTAGTAACTGAAGGCTCTCCATAGTCTAGAAAAGCTGTTTAAGAATGTATATGATGTATAAATGCATTATCATAGATATCTATCTTTCACATGTATATAAATAAGACATATACATAACACATAGAAAGTCATATATATAAAATATGTATATAACTCAACACCTTCAAGTCAAGTTTTTATTGCTCAGGGAACAAACTGAGCTATTCTCCTTTGCTTAAGTTAGCAGCTATGCTATGTTCACCTGGAGTTAAACTCATTGCAGATGTCTGGCTTTGTTGGCTGTCAAATGAGGAGGACAACATAGAGCCACACTACTCAAAAAGTAAAACTTTCTAGCTCTAAAATGATTTTGCTACTTCCCTACACCCCAGTTCTCTGAAAGTACAAGGGGGAAAAAAAGAAAAAAAAGATAAAAAAGTTTTTTCATGCATTTTAAACAGAAAAAAACTGTTCCTATGGGAGGCGGGGAAGCCCAAAAAACCCACTGTTACCTGGACTGCAATATTGCCAAATGGGCAAAGACAATTTCTCTGCTTTTATATTTAAAATGTAAGACTCGAAACATGCTGTCCTGTATCTAAGAGCTTTCAAAGGAAGTAGGAATGGACTTGAAATGCCGTATGACTATATCTATATTTGGTAGTCTACATATGAAGATAACATAATCCAGATTTATAAATGAAGTTCATAACAAAAACAAAAAATTCATGCAGGTTCATTTTTGTTTTCAGCTTCCTGACAGCTCTGTCTGACTGCTTAGGGGCAACTGACAGCATAAGAATCTTTCTAAGTATTGACTTTGAGAACCTAAAATTGAAAAATGTAGTAGATAATCCAATTCCTCTGTGACCAACCATCTTTGAAGATGTCTCCAAGTATGTGCCATGGATGAAGGCTCTAAGGTAGTACTAACCTGTTATTATCTCAAGAAACTACTATATGAGCCAGCATAAACTACTATATGAGCCAACTGAATATTGCATTGTCAACATCGCACCAGGGCACAGCTCATAGATTAATCTACTAATACTGAAAGTGACCATGGGCACAGATTGAGATATTATTTCCAAACCTACCTGCAGTCTTTGACATAGTAGATCACAGAGCAGGAGTATCACTCCTACATGGCCTATCTATCAGGAGCAGACAACCCAGTATCACAAGCTCTCAATTAAAGGTATCAAAACTACAAAGGATACCTCACCCCTAAAGTCCTTCCATGGTGTTTAAAAAAACATACCATGAAATGACATGCTCCCTTCAGCTACAATAAAGAAGCAGAATATACAGGGGCGATGTCACTTCAACCCACAACTTTGTGGTGATAGTGCTCAGCTGAAGCACCAGTTATTGGTGGCTTCCAGTATCATCAGTAATCAGGTGCCTGTGTGGTGGTGCATTTTCGCCCCCCCACCTTGCCTTGCACGTGGGATGCTCTACAACCTGAGAAATTCAGTTGCCTGGTAAGCCTTGGCCTTTGAACAAAGAGTTTGGCAGTTTAGAGCCCCTCAACCATACCAAACACTCTTGCGTAGCTGAGATGGAGAATGGCACTGATGGCATCAGGAACGTGGTTGCCTGACCAGGGTGAGGAATGAGAGCAGGACTAATTCATTATCTCCTGACAATCCTGGAATGACCGGGACCAGTGCTACTGGAGACTTGAGAAATCACATGTCTGGACTGTGGTCAGGTTGGAAATTCACTGATGCCTGAAGTCAATCATTTCACAACCCTATAAACAGCAGTCCCAAGTGAGACCATTTTAGCGCTCCTGAACCACAACAGGCTGCAGCCAGCATTCCCCTCCAAGTGGGACACCCCTCAGAGGTTGGGCACTCTTAAGTTTGTGATAAGTTCAGAGGACTGTTGCCGAAGACCAGCACAGGACCTGGGCTGAAACCCCTACTCCTTGAGGCTCAGCCCTTGCCCGTTGAGAAATTCAAAAGCATTCAACATATTTCACTCATCTCAAGGGGAATTTTTAACAGGTACCTTTGTGTGTCTATATTTATATCTATATCTATATCTATATCTATATCTATATCTATATCTATCTATCTCTATCTCTATCTCTATCTCTATCTCTATCTCTATCTCTATCTCTATCTCTATCTTTATCTAATACCTATGTCTATGTCTATGTCTATATATCTATATATATGTGTCTATATCTATATCTATATTATCTATATCTATATCTAATCTATCTATATCTATATCTATATTATCTATATCTATATCTAATCTATCTATATCTATATCTATATCTATATCTATATCTATATCATCTATATCTATATCTAATCTATCTATACCTATACCTATACCTATATCTATATCTATATCTGTAACTTTTCTTTGTATCTCTTTATACGTCTCTATACATTCTATATCTGTGTGTCTGTGTGTGTGCATGCATAATTAGAGAATCTTAGTAAGTTTTAAATTGTTATGTTGCTAAGCTTTATTAGGAAATTGTCACACTAACTCAATTCAATTTCTCTGATTCTGTGTATAATATTCCTCCTGATCCATGTGTAAATCGTTCCAACCTAATTGCAGTTTGGTTTCTCTTCGTATACTTTTTCCATGTTGAATAAGTAATAGAGTGGGCTTTGCCATCAAATTCAGCATTTGATAAAAATTTTTTTTATCAATTTATATTAAAACAATTTGCTTTCTAATATCTTTGGCAGTGATTCTTTAAGCAGCCTAAACCACTCATTCATGATAGCTTGAAACAATTAAAAATGGTAGCAAGAGAATCAGATTTCAGCTTGGGAAACAATAAATTAATGGGGTTTTAGGACAATGAAGGGGTTTTTAGATTTTCTGAGACAAGTAAATTTTATTCTGTAATACTTATGAGACTTTACTAAAACACTCTGCCAATAGCAGTAGTTACCACTGCTGGCTTGTAGAAGATGAGTTGCCTAGGTGGGGAGGACTCTAGGATGAGCTAGAGAGGCCTCTAGATGAGCTAGAGAAAGCAGAATATAATACTGTCTTTAATGAGGGGCCTAAAGCAATCTGTACGTCAGCATAACTTTGTACATAAGAAAAAGTTACTAGGGCAGTGAGGTGGGTTAACATTGGCTGGTGCCCACCAAGCAGCTCTATCACTCCCCTTCCTCAACTCGTATGAGGAGAGAAAATATGACGAAAAACTCATGGGTCAAGATAAGGACAAAGAGATCACTCATCAATTACTGTCACAGGCAAAACTGACTCAAGTAGAGGAAATGTATTTCATTTATTGCCAATCAAATCAGAGTAGCATAATGAGAAATAAAAACAAATCTAAAACCAGCTTCTCCTCACCCCTCCCTTCTTCCTGGGCTCAACTTCACTTTCAACTTCTCTATCTCCTCCCTCTGAGCAGTGCAGGAGGATGGAGAATGGAGTTGTGGTCAGCTCATAATGCTTTGTCTCTGTCGCTCCTTCCTCCCCATGCTCTTCCCTGCTCCAGCATTGGGTCCCTCCCATGGGATACAGTCCTCCATGAACTTCTCCAATGTGGGTCCTTGCCACGGGCTGCAGTTCTTCACAAACTGCTCCAGCCTGGGTCATACCACAGGTGCAGTATGTCAGGAGTAGATTATTCCAGCATGGGCTCTCCATAGGGGCACAGACTCCTTCAAGGCACATCCATCTACTGCAGTGTGGGATACTCCATGGGCTGCAGGATTGATATCTGGTCCACCGTGGACCTCCAGGAGCTGCCCTGGGACAACCTGCTTCACCATGGTCTTCACCACAGGGTGCAGGGAAAATCTCTTCTTCAGTGCCTGGAGTACCTCCTCTCCCTCCTTCACTGACCTTGGTGTCTGCAGAGTTGTTTCTCTCACATATCCTCACTCCTCTCTTCTGGCTGTTGTTGCACAGCAGATTTTACCCCTTCTTAAATATGTTATTAGAGGCACTACCATTGTCACTCATTGGCTCAGCTTTGGCCAGTGGTGTGTCCTTGGAACCATTTGGCACTGGCTCCATCTAACATGGTGGCAGTTTCTGTCATCTTCTCTCAGAAGCCATCCCTGTAGAGTCCTGGTGCCAAAACTTTGCCACATAAACCCAACATGGGCAGGTAGCTAAGAATCTAGATACAGGAATGAGTTTGTCAAGAATTTGAAATTATTGAGAAAAAGTAGTGCTATTCCGGCCTTATGTCCTATTCTAGTAAAGTAAAAGTTGTTATGAATAACATAATCTTTTTCTAGTCAGTGTATATTAGTTAAGGAAAAGTATCTTGCTTAAAAGGCTTTGTCTTTTAAAAAAGACGTGTTAATGAAGACAATCCAGTGAAGAGAAACAGGAATGATCAGATGTTCATTAAAAATTATATTAGGAAAAAAAAATAGATATGATCTTCAAGACTACAGTAAAGATCAAATTGTAGCTAAATAACTTCAGATTTCCTTAGCCAGACACTAACAAAAAATAATCTTTTAAGATCTTTTTCAGTGCAAATTGGTCTGATGTTGATATGCCTAATTTCTATCCACTGCTGCTGACAAAGTATCAAGACCTTTAATAGAATCTAGTTATGAATAAAGAAAACCTGCATCTGCGGATCCTGAGAGAACTGGCAGATGAAGTTACTAAACCACTAACCATCACATTTAAGAAGTTATGGCAGTCTGGTGAAGTTCACACTGACTGGAGAAGGGGAAACAAAACTCCCATTTTTAAAAAGAGCAAACAGGAATACCTAGGGAACTACAGGTTGGTCAGCATCACCTCTGTGCCTGGCACAATCTCAGAGCAGATCCTCCTGGAAACTATACTAAGGCACATGGAAAACAGAGAGGTCATTGGTGACAGCCAGTGTGGCTTCACTAAGGGCAAATCATGCCTGACAAATTTGGTGGCCTTCTACGACGGGGTTGAAGCACTGGGGGATAAGGGAAGAGCAATTGAGGTCATCTACCTGGACTTGCACAAAACATTTGACACTGTCCCGTATGACATCCCTGTCTCTAAATTGGAGAGACATGGACTTGACTGGTGGGCCACTCAGTGGATAAGGTATTGTCTGCATGGTTGCACTCAAAAAGTTGTGGTCAATAGCTCAATGTCCAAGTGGAGACCAGTGATGAGTGGTGTTAATCAGGGGTCTGTATTTGGACCAGTATTATTTAATATTTTTGTCGGTGACATGGGCAGTGGGATTGAGTACACCCTCAGTAAGTTTGCTGATGACGCCAGGCTTAGCAGTGTGGTTGATACTCTAGAAGGAAGGGATGCCAATCAGAGGGACCTTGACAGGCTTGAGAGGTGGGCCTGTGTGAACTCTGTGAGGTTCAGCAAGGCCAAGTGCAGGGTCCTGCACCTGGGTTGGGGTAATCCCAAACATGAATACAGGCTGGCCAATCACTGGATTGAGAGTATCCCTGCCAAGAAGGACTTGGGAGTGTTGGTCGATGAGAAGCTCAACTTGAGCCAGCAATGTGTGCTTGCAGCCCAGAAATCCGACCATGTCCTGGGCTGCATCAAAAGAAGCATGGCCAGCAGGTTGAGGGAGGTGATTCTGCTTGTGAGACCCCGCCTGGAGTACTGTGTCAAGCTCTGGGTCCCCAACATAAGAATGACATGGAGCAACTCCAGAAGAGGGACACAAAAATTATCAGGGGGGCTGGAGCACCTCTCCTATGAGGGCAGACTGAGACAGTTGGGGATATTCAGCCTGGAGAAGAGAAGGCTATGTGGACACATTATAGTAGCCTCCCAGTACCTAAGAGGGTCTACAAGAAAGGTAGAGATGGATTTGTTAAAAGGCCATGCAATGATAGGACAAGGAGTAATGGCTTTAAACTGAAGGGAGGTAGATTTAGATGAGGTATAAGGAAGAAATTCTTCACTATGAGGGTGGTGAGGCACTGGAACAGATTGCCCAGAGACATTGCAGATGCTCCCTCCCTGGAAGTGTTCAAGGCTAGGTTTGATGGGGCTTTGAGCAACCTGGTCTTGTGGAAGGTACCGCTGTCCATGGAAGGAAGCTTGGAACTAGATGATCTTTAAAGTCCCTTCCAACACAAACCATTCTATGATTCTATTATTCTTTGAAATTCTTATGTAAAGGACATTCACCTGGGCCGTAGAGAGATAGCTAGATAGGCCTCCATTTGATTCGTGAGCATTGCAGCAAATGGAAGCAAAGCAACTCTCATGAGATAGTATAATCTCCACACATTTTCTGTGTACTAAGTAATCCTCCATTTAGCAATGCTATCTACTATGCAAAGCACATATGTAACAAGTAAGAAGAACAGGGACATTGATAAACTGAATTTATGTACAGTGAAAGAAAGGAAAGGAGCAATAAATTGTGTATTTATGTAACTCACATATTCTATGAATGTCTATCAAATGTGAAGCAAAGAATTAACTCACAATTTCTTTTAGCTGCTGACATGCATTTTTCAAAAATAATGCTCTTTGTTTGTGATTTCAGCCATTGACCCTGCTTCCTACACCCACTGCTGCAAAGCAGGAACAGCAAATTAGACCTGCTGTGTGTATTGTCTTTTTTTCTGTAATATTGCTTATAAGCTCTGTAAGCAAAGTTTTCCTTGGGAATAAAATATGTCCTCACTGTTGTGAACCAACTGAGTAAAGTTGGAGTTGTTCCACAGTAACTGAGAGCAGAATTTAGTTTGTTGTCTTCCCAGTCCTTAAAAATAATATTCCAAGGGGGATCAAATTTATGACAATAGAATGACAGTCTGGCTGCTTTTCTGTTTGTTTGCTGTTCTGAGTCATCGCTCTGTAGACTACTCAAGTCCAGAGGGAGAAAAAGAATATGCTTTAATGATTTCTTTCTCTCTGCACACCAGCATTTTAAGAGAAAGCCTAAAACTAATTTGAAAAGGTTTTCAAGCTAGCTGGAACGGCTATTGCACGTGTAAGTATGTTTGATGAAATGAACAAGCAAGCCCACTTAATTTTTTTATCCTCTATAAATATTTCTTGAAGAGCATGAATGTAAGGAATTGTTTACTGAGAGAAATTCTAGGAACTGGATGCTGTGACTGCGTCAGTGAAGAGTATCTGAGACTAAAGTAATATCCTGTTTCCACAGTTCACAGCATATAGTGGTTATTTTCATTAGGAAAAGGTTCATAGCAAATTTTGCTTAACAGTACAAGCATTCATTTCAGTAGGACAACATTCAAGTTTCTGGAAATACATTAGGGTGATTGGCCTATTTTTCTTAGGTCCTTTTATGACATTTCAGGACAGAACTGGTAGGGGAGATTTTCTTCCAGTATATAACTGAGATTTGAATAGGAGTCTGTGTGAGATGGTGTTTGGGTAGTAGCTTGATCAGAATAGAATCAAAAATTAACACTTTTTATAGGAAAGGCCTATGTTGTCCCTTCCCGATGCTGAAATATAGGAGAAGTGTAAATCACTTCTTTCTGATTCATAATTTTTATAGTTAATCCATAAGCAGCTAAGATAGGTTACACTGTTAAAGACACTCATTTTGGGGTATAATATGTGGCCCACTGGCTGCATGATACAAACTTGTATTTTTGCCCATAAAGGCTAAATGTCTCCAGCTAAATGTGGCTGCATCTCTACAACATTCTGTTTGCTCCAAATTTTCTACTGTATTCCTACATTGTCCTCTAGTTCTCCCATATAAGAAACTATGGGGGACTAGTACACATATTATAGCATTGCAACCACAATACTCCCTTGCTATGGTTTTGGGCTGTGCCAGGCAATGCTGTGGACTGCTTTTGGGGACAGTATGGGTCAGATGCCATTCCCAGTACACAGTGTAGATGACAACATACTGGGTTGGATGAAGGAAGGAGTTTAATGACCTTGTGACTGTAATACATAATGCTATTAGTGTGTGTAGAGGGCAGATCAAGCCATCCCCATAACCCTTGCTCTGTTTAATTTCAGAATTAATTACTTAGTCTCATCGAGATACAGCCCTGGGCAAAGCAACATATAGGTCATGTGAATAAACAGGAGACCTGAAAGCAAAATGGGGAGCTACTGGGCAGTGTAGGTGCAGCCCAGAAGAATATCTGTGGTTAGAACAGGGTTCACTGCCCTCACTGAGCACACTCAGACACACAGTAAATGGAGTGTTGTAAAACTGATCAAATGAATGTATGGAAGACTAGATTGATGCACTAATAGCATTTTTTAAGGACTTTAGCACCACAGTTTATGTCAATGTTGTATATTCAGCATACATTTCTCTAAAAGCATTGGGAAATCTGAGATTTAGGCTAGGATAGAAATCTGACTGGGATTCAGACAGTAGCCTCTGTCCACAATAAAGAACATGTTGAGCACTTATGAATATAACCACATAGATTATTTCCCTCAGAAAATTACGTATTCAGTCCTTTACTTTAAATTATGATTCTTAAATGAGAAGATGTTCCCTACCACACCTTTTCCTTCATTTTAAGTCTAATTTCTTGAGAACTCCTTGCAATCCAAAAAAATTATGCAATTTTCTCCATTACTGAAGGGAGTTCAGATCCTCCTTTAACAAAAACCTTGCTAATTACAGTGCTATAAGCTATAAACAGGGTCCATAGTCTAGGCTTTTCTGTTGGATGCATGTCCCTGTGAAGAAAATCCAGACTGATCAGAACAGGAAAAGGTGTCCCGCTAGTCTAGTGATAAAAAATTTGCAAAAAAAAAAAAAATATTGATTCTCCCCTGTACTTTCAGATTTTTTCTGTATTTTACTCAATGACCATTTAACTTAAAATATGCTATGGTCAACAAAATCACTGTGGTGGATCTGCATGAAGGCTGCTCAGAGAATTCCAGCAGAGGACAGTCTCATTTCTAGATTGTGGCTTATTTTATGTATGAGTGAAATACTGATGTTTACTCAATCCAGGATAGTAGTAGATCTACACATGAATGGAAATGTAGCTTTAGGCATCTGATGAACACCATCATGGACAAAGTCCAGCACCTGTGGGGTTGAGGTAATTTCAAGCTTAAATTCAGGTGTCTCTTTATCACCTGCAGGTCCTTTATGGAAAAATATCTATTCATAAGATAATGATGTCATTACTTGTAACAGAAGGACTAGTGTGATATAAGAAATTATCCTATATGAGAAAGTCCTAACTTGGTATTTACATTTTCTCATAGAAACTCATATGTTGTATGTAATATATAATTTCTTACCTTTCATCTGCCTGTATCTTATCTCCATTGTAAAAAAGTTGTTCCCGTTTATATATCTCACAGCTGGAGAAACTCTAATTAAGAACACATCTAAACCCTGGAGGAAAAGCTGAAAATTTGTGCAATATATAGACATATGAATTATCTATGGATTTTTTTTGATGAATTAACTATATAATCACATACAGAAAAAAAGTAAAAGAAGGTAAAAGAATGAAATGAATTACAGGGACAAGAGAGATTTTACCTAGGTAGAGAATTGGAATCCAAAACATGCTTTTCTCCAAATTCATAAGAAATAGTTCAAGACAACAATTTATTTTCCTATTTGGAACAATGATATATCTGTACATACTAACAAAAACAAAAAAAAAGACTATTTGCAGATGCCTCTGTTAAGATGACAGCACAGTGTCATAGATTCATAAAATCATAGAGTAGTTTGGGTTGGAAGGGACCTTTAAAGGTCCTCTAGTCCAAACCCCCTGCAGTGAGCAGGGACATCTTCAACTAGGTCAGGTCACTCAGAGCCTCATCCAACCTGACCTCAAATGTTTCCAAGGATAGGGCATCTGTCACCTCTCTGGGCAACCTGTTCCAGTGTTTCACCAACCTTATTGTCAAAAATATCTTCCTTCTATCTAGTCAAAATCTACCATCTTTTAATTTAAAATTATTACCTTTTGTCCTGTCACTATAGGCCCTGTTAAAAAGTCTGTCCCCATATTTCTTATAGGCCCTCTTTAAGTACTGGAAGGTTGCAAACAGATCTTGCTGGAGCCTTCTCTTCTCCAGGCTCAACAACCCCAGCTCTCCCAGCCTGTCCTCAGAGGAGAGGTGTCCCATGCCTCTGAGCATTTTTGTGGCCTTCCTCTGGACCTGCTCCAACAGGTCCATGTTCTTCCTGTGATGAGGGCTCCAGAGCTGGACGCAGTACTCTAGGAGGGCTCTCACCAGAGTGGAGTAAAGGGGCAGCATCACCTCCCTGCAGCTGCTGGCCATGCTTCTTTGGATGCAGCCCAGGATACAGTTGTCCTTCTTGGATGTGAGCGCACATTGCAGTCTCATGTCCAGCTTTTCATTCATAAACACCCCCAAGTCCTTCTCAGCAGGGATGCTCTCAGTCCATTCATCCCCCAGCCTGTATTGATACTGGGTGTTGCCCCAACCCAGCTGCAGGACACTGCACTTGGCCTTGTTGAACTTCATGAAGTTCACATGAGCCCATTCCTCGAGCTTGGCCAAGTCCTCCTGGATGGCATCCCAACCCTCAAGTGTGTCAACCACACTGCTAAGCTTGGTGTCATCTGGACACTTGCTGAGGGGGCACTCGCTCCCACTATCTGTGTCATTGATGAAGATATTAAAGAGTGCTGGTCCCAGGATAAACCCCCGAGGGGCACCATTCATCATCAGTCTCCATCGGGACATTGAGCCGTTGACCACTTCTGGGTGCGACCGTCCAACCTATTCCTCATGCACCCAGCATCCACCCATCAAATCCATATCTCTCCAATTAGAGAGAAGGATGTTGTGGGGAGACCTGTCAAAGGCCTTACAGAAGTCCAGATAGATGATGACATCCCTTGTCCACTGATGTGGCCACTCCATCCTAGAAGACCACTAGGTTGGTTGAGCAGGACTTGCCCTTAGTGAAGCCTTGTTGCCTGTCTCAAATCACCTCCCTGTCGATGTGCCTTAGCAGAGATTCTAGCAGGATTGTTCCATGTTCTTCCCAGGCACAGAGGTGAGGCTGACAGGTCGGTAGTTCCCAGGGTTGTCCTTGCTACCTATTTTAAAAAAGGGTTTAATATTCCTTTTTTCCAGTCTCCAGGGACTTCACCTGGCTGTCATGACTTTTCAAATATCACGGAGAGTGGCTTGGCAATGACATCAGCCAATTTCCTCAGGACTCTGGGATGCATCTCGTCAGGTCCCATATAGTTGTGCAAGTTCAGGTTCCTCAGGTGGTCTCAATCCTGATCTTCTCTTGCAGTGGGAGGGACTTTGCTTCTCCAGTCTTCATCTTCCAGGCCATCCTCTTGACAGGTGTGGGAAGAGATACTTCCAATGAAGACTGAGGCAAAGAAGTCATTGAGTACCTCAGCCTTCTCCTTGTCTGTTGTTACCAGTCTGCTGGTCTTGCTCAGCAAAGGGGGTATGCTTTCTTTGACCTTCCTTTTCTGGCTGATACACCTACAGAAGCTCTTATTATTCTTTGCATCCCTTGCCAAGTTCATCTCCAACCACACCTTGGACCTCCAGGCAGCATCCCTGTACTCTTCCCAGGATACCTGTCCATGCTTCCACTGCTTGTGCATTTCTTTCTTGCCCTTTAGGCTGCCCATCATGCCTCAACTCAGCCATGCTGATCTCATGCTTTCCTTTCCTGATTTCTTACACCTAGGGATCTAGAGCTCTTGTGTTCTGTGGAAAGCGTCCTTAAAGATCTGCCAGGTCTGTTCAGCTCCCTTGTCCCTGAAGGTAGTTTCCCAGGGGTCCTGTTGACTAACTCTCTGAAGAGCTGGAAGTTTTTTTTCCTAAAATTCAAGGTCCTGACTTTATTCTTTGCTTGCCCTATATCTCTCAGGACTGCGAATTCCACTAGTGCACAATCATTGCAGCCCAGGCTGCCTCCAACCTTACATCACCATTGAGCTCACAGGCACTGGTGACCAACGGTCCAGTATGGAATCCCCTCTGGAAGGGCTGTCTATTCCCTGGTATATGAAATTATCCCCCATGCACTCCAGGAGTTTCCTGGATTGCCTACAGCTCTCTGTGCTACTTTTCCAGCAGGTGTCAGGGTTGTTGAAGTTCCCCAGCAGGACAAGAGCCTGTGAACATGATGCTCCCTGTAGCTGTAGTAAGAAGGCTTCGTCAATAGATTCCCCTTGATTGGGTGGCCTGTAGTGGACACCAGACATAAGGTTTCCTTTGTTGCTGCAGTCTCTGATTCCTACCCATAAGCTTTCAACCTGCTTGTGTTTATTCCTCAGAGACAGCTCTTCACACGCTATTCATTTCTTGATGTAGAGGGCAATGCCTCCGCCCTTCCTTCCTTGCCTGTCCCTTATGAACAGCCTATAGCCATCAGTAGATGCACTCCAGTCATGGAATTCATCCCAACAAGTTTCAGTAATGGGGATCAGATCATAGCTTTCTATCAGCACAGTGGTTTCCTGGTCCTCATGTTTGTTGCTCATGCTGCGTGCATTCAAGTAGAGGCACTTCAGCTGGGCTGTCAGTTGTGTAACCCTCTTAGAGAAACCTCCTTTAGTTCCTCTGAGGTCTTTCTCTGGTGCAACACGCTAAAGGGCTTCTCTAGCACCCCGTCCTTCTAACCTTCACATGTCATCCCACAGCTTGTCACAGGCAAGCCTGATATTATACTCCTTCCCCTTCCAAGTCTAGTTTAAAGCCCTGTCAATAGCTTGTGAGCAAAGACCCTCTTCCCACTTTGTGAAAGTTGAATCCCATCTGATGTTAGCAAGCCAGGTGCTGTGTAGGCAGTCCTGTTATCAAAAAACCCCAAACTGTGGTGGTAGCACCAGTCAGAGTACCAGAGCAATAGATTAATAGACTGGACCTGTCTCTTTCTTCCTGTGTTGCTGCCCACAGCTGGAAAGAGAGAGAAGAAAATAACCTGTGCTCCAGATTCCCTTCCAACCCAAGGCCTTGAAGTCTCTTTTGATTGCTCTTGGGCTATGAGTTGCAGCTTCTTCTCCACCCACATGAAAAGCAGTAGTGGTTAATAGTTGGAGAGCTGCACGAGGTTAGGAAGTTTCCTAGTGAAGTCCTTAAACAGTACCTACTCACTGTTTCATTACTGACGGTGTGGCTGTATTCCAAGCAGGTGTTGTACATACATACGTTATTTAATTCAAAAAAACATATAAAGCTCAGTTCTGATTTATTACCAAAAAAAATCTAGGTAATGGTTAATAAACAAAATTTTGGAACATAATATAAAACATGTTTTGGAAACAAAAACTGATTGGCTGATAGTAGCATAATAATCAATGGGAATGTTTGTCAGGAGAAACAATAAGCATGTTTATATTAGCCCTTTTTAATTAAATTGTTAGCACAATGGGTTTCATTTTATAGCAGCCAGATACAGTGTATGGGATAAAGTATTGGAAACTTTAATAACACAGATTTCCAGCTGAATGATCTGTTGATACTAACTGCTTCTGATCAGAGGATCATATTTAAATTCTGTGTTTTCTATTATTTACTTTTTAGAGATTTTTCATGTGTTTATATTCTTTTTTCTTTTAACTTTTTTGTAACTTTTTTCTTTTAACTTTTTTCTTTTCTCTTTTCTCTTTTTTATGATCTCTTTTCTCTTTCTTCAAGAATTGATGTGGTATATACTATCTAGACCTGTGAATAAAATTTGAGGACTATCCCCTAATTTTGTGGATTTCTGCTGTAATAAAATAATCTATTTTCCTTTAAAAAAATGAGGGGGAGGAAAGGAATGTTTCAATTTAAACACCATGCCTGCAATAAATGCACAGATTATTTTACTGTTCATACTGTTACGCTGACAACATGTGGGTTACATGAAATCCACATCTCCTGTGCAAAACCTGGTTTTCTAATTATGTATGGTTGCTTTATATAATGCAGCATCCAAGATCCAATCTGCAGTGATGGCAAATGCTTAGAATTCTCATATACACTCCCAAATTACAGCCAAGATGGTTCAACCCCTGAGGAATGGGCTGTAAATGAAGTGATTGTTTTTATTCTTTGATAACAGAAATATATAGGACTTGAGTGGATATCTTAGCACCGAAGATAAAAATGTTACTCATGCATTTCCAGAATCGCTAGGCTTCCATGTAGCTCAGCAATGAAAACAAGAAACATTCAATACAGACATACAGACATGCAAAGTTGAAGGATGAAAGAACATTTTCATTTGTTTTTACAAGATCCTTGTATCTGCTATAGAAAATAAAACACATACTGTTCTTCACTAGCCTTTTTTTTTTTAAATCAAACTACTATGTATTGGTGAAGTGCTTCATTAGTAGCCCCCATTCTGGTCTTTCAGCTAAAAGGTTTTCAGTTCACCTATGTTCAAGTCAAAAAATTTGAACTTTACATAATTTGTAGAAAATTACTGAGATGTGCTCGTCCATTATATCAGTGATATAGTAGGAGCTTAAGGTATGTCAATGAGACAGAAAAAAGTTGGCATTTTCTATGAATAATTTTGTCTTTCACAGTAGTGGTTACTCTTGTGCTTCTTTGCTTACTGTCCTTGTTCAGCTGCTGCACTTTTCACCTCTGTACTAGGTTCATTTTAAGCAACAGCTACATCATTTCTTGTGTGCCAGAAGTGTGTTGTATGACAACCCTCAGGCATGCAGAAATATTTGTAGAAAATCTAAAAAAGATATAAAGGAAAAGTTTTCACAAGAATGTTTTCACATAACACTCTTTTGAAAACACAAAATTTTATAAATACAACTTTTATAAGTGTGTCAATGACTTGCTGCTATCAGTGGAAGTTGCAGGGTGATTTGCTTAGCAACACTGAAAATCACCCATATCTGTATAGGAATCCAGGCCAGCCTTCAACCATACCCACCCAAAAAAACAAATTAATCTCTTGTGTTTTCATAATATTAACCAAATCACCTGTTTCTTGATTTAGTCATGCATCAAAGAAAAGGATTTTGTTCATTTGTTTGCAGTATTGTGTAAAATGTGGGGGTTTCCTTCCAGGAATCCAACATAAGGCTGGAAATTGTTGTCAGCAAATGACAGTAAGTGTGACAGTTTTTATTAGTAGCTTTATAAGGATACAGGCTATATTACACCAACTTTAGACACCTCAGAAGAGCTCCATTTGTAGAAGGTAAATGCTAAGCAGAGTTAGAAAATGAAACTTTTTTTTTTAGTAGTTACCCAAAATTCAGATTCCCCAGCCATTTTAGAAAATGTAAGCATGCTTTGTTTCCATCAGCCTTTTCTCAGTGTTACTCTTCTTCCTGTTTTTGTTACCATAGAGACTGGAAGAGCAACAAGAGATAGGGTTTTAATATACAAGAATCACTGCTTTCTTGCCAGGTAGACTTCTGTAATTGCTTACCCCTTCTTTACCCCTAGAGTTGCAGCCCTTCAAGTTCCTGCTTCATTCTTCCATCTGCTTTACCAATGTGTTTTCAATAGAAGCACAAACATTCTCACGGCAGCTTCTCTTCCTCTTTGTGCTGCATTCACCCTCAGCTCTTTCAGCCCAAATCACCATTTTCAATGGGAACATCCTGAGCCACTTGGTTAACCAATGACAATAAGAAAAGACAAAGGGGAAAGGGAGGGAGAATAGGAAGGAAAACAGAGAGAGAAAGAGAGACTGAAAGAAGAAAAGAAGGAGAAAATGAGAGAAAGAGGAAAAGGGTTTTGTAATTTTAAGGGCATTTTCACAGCACAAAATTCTCTAATTCAGACAAATAAAAATGTCCTCTTATACTAGTTAAATTGTTTTACTTATGTAAAAGTTTCACTTTTTCACTGAGTTGTTGATGTAGATTTTAGTTGCAGTTCAGTTATTCAAAATCATAAGTTTGGTTTGGCTTCCAAGACCAATTTCTGTTAACTACCAAGAATATCTGTTTTTCAAGTAGAGAAGAGGGCTTGCTCCAGTCAATTGTTCTTGCAGTAAAAAAATAAATAAAATTGTAATATTGTTTTTCTCTTGGTAAGACTATATGTTACAGATTCAAAATTACAGGAACATGACTTTTCAGAAAAGAAGCTGGTTTGTGAAATAACTACTTGCAAAAAAACTCAACCTATAAGTAGCTTTAATAGTGAAATAAATCCACAAACATACTAAAAGAGTAGGTTTATACTTATATCTGTGTTCCTCTCTCAAATCACCTGTAAACAGAAATATTTTTCTCTCATTTGTCTTCTTTCTCACAGTGTGACTCAGGTGTAATAATACACTATACCTCTGCTGCCATTGCTTTCATTTACACAACATTTATATGGCAACAAAACAGATTAATTACCATACTTCAGTCTTTGGTGTCGCTGAAAAGTTTTTTTCATCACATTTTTCTGCAAACCAGCAGTGGCAGGGTGTTCTCACCTAGCCTCTTTTACTGAAAACTGACACAACTGAGTGCTTTACCTTCTCTATTTCTTGACATGTTGGGAGATTTTAATAACTTTTAGGTTTAACGTCTTTCTTTTGTTTCGTTCTGCAGAGAAATTCTTATCTATGATTCTGCTCTTGGACCCAATAGATACGCCGATATCAATACTTATGCTGTTTGAGCTGTTCATATCCAAGATTAACATCAAAAACCAACCACCTTGCCATTAATGGAGGTAATAACAAAGAGTCTATCCAGGTTCTATGTCCTATGTCAAAACTCAGTTCTGCAACCAATTTTGGATGATCAAGGGAATGTGATAAATTCCTAATGTTAGTATAAGATATGCTTTCAACAGTACCTCCATATGTGCCTATGTGAACTTCAGTACGTACTTTTTCAGCTTGACATCTGCATTTATAGTTCACAGAACATCTTATGCATGCCAATGACTTTCATATGAACTACTCATCTGTACAAAGTGCACAGACTTCAAACAACAATACCCATTATAACAAACAATATCTTTTGTGTTCACCAAACTCATTATATTGACAGCTGCACGTGATTCTCCAGGTTGCTATTTCACTTGAGCCTCTATTCTTCTCACACATCATTAAAAGAGAAACAATTTATTGCCCTCTATTACCCCCAACTGCCTCTTCTGTCCTACCTTCCTCCTCTTACCCAGTCAACACTGCTTGTATCCCTGAGTGCACATACAGTTTCCACATCCTAATAATTTTTCCCATTTTCTCAAGTTGCTATCAACCTATCTCACCTTCTGATCCATTCAGCTCTCCCCCCTTGTCAACAAACTTCTTTGCTCTTTTCAGCCACAGTCATCTTGGTCAAATTGATTAAGGTCTGATAAAAATAAAAAAGGGCCAGATAGAACTAAAAAAAATAGTAATGACAGAATTTGTTTTTGGATTTTATTGAGCATAGAAGATAATGTACGGTTCCAACTTCCAGCTGTGTTTAAAAGCGATAAACTAGTGAAGTAACTCCCTTTCATTCACATTCTCACCAAATACCCGCATAGTCTCTCTTTCTGTCCTGTTTTTATCTCAACCCACGAGTTTTTTTCTAATTCTCTCCCCCGTCCCACTGGGGGAGGGGGAGTGAGTGAGTGGTTGCGTGGTGCTTAGTTGCCAGCTGGGGCTAAACCACGACAATAGCTGAAATGTTAATTTAATCCCTTCCACTAAGATAAAATCATACAGTAAAAGAAAAGGTGGTTTACATAAGTTGTCTGCTTTATATTATATAGTCTAGCCAGACTAATCTAGTTGAACACTTTGCTTTACAGGGTAAACAGATAAGCCAGAAAGCATTTCTGGCAGAATAGTATCCTTAGTCTCAGAAGAAGATCGTATTTTTTATCATTCCCCTATGTATTTGACTGTCCTGTTGAAACTAGCACAAAGCCTTATTTACTCTACTTCACTACAACAATAATGGATAAAGTTATATAGCATATGTCTTGAGGATAAATTGCTTCAATTATTTTATTCCGAGGAATGATGAGAATCACACTGATGATGCTCAAGCAATAAGAGCAGCATTAGTTTACTCTTTAGACAATATCAGCTATGATTCGGAAGTCTTTATATATGTAGAGTTTACCTATTCACTTCACGGGTTTAAATTCTTCCCTTACACACCAGATTACTCTTTGCCTTCTTTGTGTTAAAAACTGAAATACACAACCCATTTAAATAGATAAGTATATGTGTGGGCACTTTTTGTCATTGTTAGCTTAAGGAAAGCCACAGAAGACATATTATACTAGGTCTTTATTCCTCATCAAGTGAAACATCAGAATCAAAATAAACAAAACAGACATAAAACAGAAGAGAAATACCTGGCACAGTTTGCACAGGCACACAAAAAAGTAAGTATGACTGACATATCAAAACAAAGTGTTCCTATTGGTACCCTGGGAACGCACAAAAGCCTGTGAATATTACAGTGGCTTAGCAAAAAGAAGCCTACCCATCTAACCAGAGGAATACATTCCTAGTACTGAAATATGTATTCAGACAGATAAGAAAGCTCTTCTACAATCTCAATTTCCTCAGCAGGGAGGAGGATCTTGGTGGAATCCCATCTTGGAAATCTGTGTCTCTGGTTGGAGAGCATCAAAACTTGTTACTATCACAAGATGGATAATAAATTGGAGTTACAGCAGTGCATGTGTGTACAGCTGTACTGTGACTAGGGCCTTGGATTGTGTTCACCTGGTCTAACTTCTAGGTTTACCTTTGTTGCCCTCAAGATCAAGAGATCTGAATTCCTCAGAAGGATATATATTGGCACATAAAAGGCCCAAGTTAATAGAAGCAGTGGGGACCACCAAATAAAGCTAAATCATTGAAATGGAAACCAAAGGAAAAAAAAGAAAGTTGCTAAAAAATAAAGTGTGAGTCTAGTTTGGTACAAGATCAGACAGAGATCTTGATCATTCTCATGAAAAAAAAATCATAAAGTTATATTTATTACTTGACATAGCTATAAAAAATGCCAATCATTTTGCTTTGATAATGCTTTCTCAATTACCATTAGAGTCTGATCTACTTCTAAAGGTCTCAGATCAAAGACCTGCTTCATTGTCAATATGTTAGCTTAGCTACAAATGATATATGGAAAAAATAGTTTAAGGTGTTTCAGGAAGAGGTATGAGCTCAAGACAGAAAATGGTTTGACAGCTCTAACATTTCTCTGTGATGAAGACTGGCAAAAAATTCATACATGAGTTCTTTTATCTCATGTGTGCAGTTACAGAAGCAGCAAAGGACAAAATGGGGATATTATGACACTGAAAAATGGAGGAAAATTAACAAAATTAAGAGAGAACAGAGAAGTAATGAATATGGGAAAGAATTAAACATATGTGGTTGAATCTACTTTTGTTGCCCGAAGTGCTCAGATGAAGCAGACAAGGCTGAGAAGACTTATGTCTGATTGTCTGCTCCATTGACAGTTTGGCAGTGCGTGACTTTGCATTCATTTCTGCAAAGCTGGTCAGTGGAAGCCCTTGTGATTAAATATCTTTAGCCTGAGTCTAGTGTTAAAAAAGTGAAAAGAACAGCCTGCCTTTTATCTCTGTTTTGGCTGCTTGTTCTGCAGCTAGGGAGAAGCAGGACATAATAGTAATAGACAAAAAAATTAATTTGTAAGGGTTTGTCTCCTCTAGTCCTACCAAGCAAAAGACACATTTTGTCCCGTTCAGACAGCTTCTTCCAAAAGATGAATTTGTTTTAGGAGAATGATATTTAAGTTCAAATATTCAGTGTTTCCCAGGGTGAGAAAGATTTGGATTTTTTTCCCCTGTTAGACTAATAAAGAAGACTTAGAAACATAGAATCACTAAGGGTGGAGAAGACCTTTAAGATCATCAAGTCCAGCCATCAAACCAACACCACCATGCCCATTAAACCATGTCCTGAAGTGCCATGTGTACACGTTTTCTGAATACTTCCAGTGATGGTGACTCCACCACCTCCCTTGGCAGCCTGTTCCAATGCTTGACCACTCTCTCAATAAACAAATTCTTCCTAATATCCAGTCTAAACATACCCTGGTGCAACTTGAGGCCATTTCCTCTTGTCCTATTGCTAGATATGTGGGAGAAGAGACCAACACCCTCATTGCCACAATGCCCTTTCAGGTAGTTGTATAGAGCCACAAGGTCTCCCCTCATCCTCCTCCAGACTAAACAACCCCAGTTCCCTCAGCTGCTCCTCATCAGACTTGTTCTCCAGACCCTTCACCAGCCTTGTTGCCCTTCTTTGGACATGCTGCAGCACCTCAAGGTCCTTCTTGTAGTGAGGGGCCCAAAACTGAACACAGTACTCAAGGTGCGGCCTCACCAGTGCCAAGTATAAGGGCATGATCACTTCCCCAGTCCTGCTGGCCACACTATTTGTGATGCAGGCCAGGACGCTGTTGGCCTTCTTGGCCACCTGGGCACACTGCTGGCTCATGTTCAGCTGGCTGCTGATCAGCACCCCGGGTCCTTTTCTGCCAGGCAGCTCTCCAGACACTTTTCCAAACCTGTAGCATTGCTTGGGGCTGTTGTTACTGAATTGCAGGACCTGGCACTTGGCCTTGTTAAACCTCATACAACTGACCTCAGCCCATCGATCCAGCCTGTCCAGATCCCTCTGCAGAGCCTTTCTACCCTCCAGCAGATCAAGACTCCCCATCCACCTTGGTGTCTTCTGCAAACTTACTGAGGGAGCACTCGATCCCCTCATCCAGATCATGGGTCAAGACTGGCCCCAGAACAGAGCCCTGGGATAAACTGCTTGTGACCGGCCACCAGACAGATTTAACGCCATTCACCACAACTCCCTGGGCTCGGCCATCTAACCAGTTCTTTATCCAGCAAAAAGTACACCTGTCTAAGCCACGAGAAGCAAGTTTCTCCAGGAGAATGCTGTGGGACACAGTGTCAGAGGCTTTTCTGAAGTCCAGATAGACAATACATCCACAGCCTTCCCCTCATCCACAGAGCAGGTCACCTGGTCATAGAAGGAGATCAGGTTGGACAAGCAGGACTTGCCTTTCATGAATCCGTGCTGGCTGGGCCTGATCCCTTGGGTGTCCTGCACATGCCCTGGGAGCGCCCTTCAAGATTAACCTCTCCATAATCTTCCCCAGTACCAAGGTCAGGCTGACAGGCCCGTAGTTCCCCCTTCTGGCCCTTCTTGTAGATGTGCATTACATTGGCAAGCCTCCCGTTGTCTGGGACCTCCCCTGTTAACCAGGACTGCTGATAAATGATGGAGAGTGGCTTGGCAAGCTCCTCTGCCAGCTCCCTCAGTACTGTTGGGTGGATCCCTTCAGGCTCCTTAGACTCGTGGGTATCCAGGTGGCATAGCAGGTTCTTCCTTGCATAACTGCATCTTCCTGGATTATGGGGAGTTTATTCTGCTCTCCATCTCTGTCTTCCAGCTCAGGGGTTGAATACACTGCAGATACCTGGTCTGGCTATTAAAGACTGATGCAATGAAGGCATTAAGTACCTCAGCCTTTTCCTCATCCTTGTTGACAATGTTGCTGCTTTGCTATCGGTCCTGGTTTCAGCTGGGATAGAGTTAATTTTCTTCACAGAAGCTAGTGTTTGGATTTGGTTTGGCTCTGGTTGGATTTGGGAAGAGAAAATGTTGATAACATGCTGGTGTTGTTGCTAAGTACTCAAGGACAGTCCAGCTTCTTGTGCTGGCCTGCTAGCGAGAAGGTTGGGGGTGCATGGGAAACTGGGAGTAGACTCAGCTGGGACAGCTGACCCAGCTGACCAAAGAGATATTCCATACTATATGACATCATGCTTGATAAATAAAGTTGGGATGAAGAAGAAGGAAGGGATGGAGGGACGTTTGGAGTTCTGACATCTCTCTTCCCAAGAAACCATTATGCGTGATGGAGCCCTGCTTCCCTGGAGATGGCTGAACACTTGCCTGCTGATGGGAAGCAGTGAATGAATTCCTTGTTTTGCTCTGCTTGCATGCACGGCTTTTGCTTTCCCTATTAAACTGTCTTTATCTCAAACCATGAATATCCTCACTTTTACTCTTCCGATTCTCTCCCCCGTCCCACCATGGGGGAGTGAGTGAGCAGCTGTGTGGTGCTTAGCTGCCAGCTAGCTTAGGGTTTAAGCAAACTTTTAAAATGCCTTAAGAAGATACTGATGATCTGTATTTGCAAGCCATGAAAAAATGGTAATACAGTTGTAATGTAGATTATACCTTTAGTAGAAATTGCAAGATACATGTATATCACGAGGTTAATTTTGCATCTGGAGAATCAAGACACTGAAACCAGTGCATCTGAGTTTGCTGTACATCCACCACTTTCTCTTTTACATGTTGTTTTGCAACTGCACACTTCACACACCATATTCTGTGCCAGTGATTTTTTGTCCTCACAGAGAAATATACAAGAAATAATTAGGAAGCGGATGATCTGAACTGTCAGCAATTTTAAGTAGAATTCATATGATTTCTAACTGATGTCTGACTGTAGTAAAGCAGGTATAGGAAATTTTAAAATGTAAAAATGGCCAAGACCAAGACCAAGAATGATATTTATTTGCTGAAATATTTTTAAACATATAAAAACAAAACAAAAAAATCCCTTCTTAGTAATATTGACCTTATCTAAAATCTACCTATATTTAATAAACAGACAGAGTTTGATTTTACATTTCAAGCATGGAAAAGTAGTTCATCTAAAAATTAGGACATGTGAAGGACAAGGATGGATTGAACTGATGTTTTCTTAATTTTTGTAACATTGTGCAGTATTGACAGTATTCAGGATTTATTGATTAATTCTTATGTGTCCAACAACCAGAAATGTAATCTTTGTGTCTAATCATGTGGTGGTTTATTTCAACCACATAAAGCAAACGGACCATATGTTTAATTTTAAAATTAATTCATTATCATACGAGTTAATGCTAGGTTTAGTTTTTTGGACATCATAATCAGCAAGAGAGAAAAACATTGACATTGGACACCCATTCTGTCAGAAAGTTAATGGGTATCATGGCCCATGTGGTAGGTTATTTTGATTTAATGACAAAAGAAATTAGTGGCCTGAATTTGCTTTACTAAATTCAAGAAACTGTTCAAGAAGATAAATCAGAATCAGACTCTGCTACCTTCAACCATGTTGTTTATTCATAACTCAATGCATGAACAGTATCAGTGCTCTTAATGCAACTCTTTATGTAATAAAATACTATTGAATCTGAATTAAGCAATGGCACAGTTCTCATTAAGATATTTAAAGTGCAGATCAGCATCTAGCTTCCATTGTTTCTGAGGCAAAACGACTACACTTCTTGCATGCTTGCAATCATTTGTGCATGGTAGTAATCGGTATTACAACCAAAAATACCATACCTGTCATAAACTCTAAAATCTAGGAAACTGAAATTTACTATTGGAATGTTGTAATATATCCTGTGAGAATAAAGATGCCTTAGGCCAGCAAAGTTGTGAAATCTTCGAAGAGTAAGAGTATTATTTAAACTGTTTTGAGATCTGGACTCAAAGTAGGGCTGCTTCAGATTTTAAGGATTCTACTTGCAAATTTGGTATATGAAAAAAGAAAGGAATTTTCTTGAAGGTGTGTGGGTCAAAGCTGAGTAAATACCTGAAAAAACACTGAGTGACTGGAGCAAAGAAGATGGTGGATACAAGAAGCAATTATTGGAGTTTAAAGATAAGCATGTAAGCATCCTGGTAAAATTTTACTATTGATTAAAAAGAATGATGCCCTCAAGCTTTCATTGCACCTCTCTGTTAGTATAAGTCACCACTCAGTGAATTATTGCTTCAGAAAATACAAAGCAACTGCAATTGTCCTTGTTTCATCTGGGGTAGAATTAATTTTCTTCACAGAAGCTAGTATGAGACTATGTTTTGGATTTGGGATGAAAAAATGTTGATAACATGCTGATGTTTTGAGCTGTTGCTAAGCAGTCAAGGACGGTCCAACTTTTCATGCTGGCCTGCCAGCGAGAAGGCTGGAGGTGCTCAGGAATCTGGGAGGGGACACAGCCAGGACAGCTGACCCAAACTGGCCAAAGGGATACTTCATACCATATGACACCATGCTCCATAGATAAAGCTGTGTCTTGCTGAAACAGAGCAGTTGTGCTCTCACTGTCAACTAAGCAAAGAGAAGGACAGCCAGGTTCCCCTTTTTGAAATTTATTTAAGAGTTTTGAAAGGCCTTGTACAATGCATCAGAATTAAAACTTCTCTTCAACACAAAAAATCATTTATCATATGGCTGAATCCAAGTGAGAGTCATTCACTTACCTTGAACTAGGTAAATAAGTTACATTGTACTGTATTTTAATTGGGAATACAACACAAGAAACTTTGAAAAGCAAATGTTTATCATTATGATCCATGTTATGAAGGTGAGCCAAAGCACACAAAGCACACAAAGGCTATCCCTGTACCTGGAAACAAGGCAGTGCCTGTTTGTGGACTGCCACTGGATGCAGGAAGAGCAGTTCGTTGATACATATGCAAGCCATTGCATGCCTGGTGGCCTAGCTCCTTGGGAATGATCCCAAGTGTATTTGATTTACTAGGTGTAAGTCCATTCAGGGCTAAGCAAAGGATCCTGAACTATTCATAGTGAAATAGTTTACTATGAATATTTTCTCACTACACCTGAAGGTAGAGAATGGCCAGGGAAAGTCAGAGACAAGTTTTGCTTTCCTGCCCCTCCTGTACCATCTGCTCTGACATGGATGCTATATCACAGAGAGGAAGAGTGATGTGTACATTTTGGATGGATTTGTTAGGTAGATTGTGCCTCCTTAATTCAATGTTTAATTTATGATTGAAATAATTTTCTGGCCTATATATAGGATTTATAGAAAAGATGCAACTTAAGCTCAGCATTTTGTCAGAGATCATAATTCTTAGAAACAATAGACACTGTGCAAACATTTTATGTGTGGATATTTTGCTCAAATGTCTTATGCTGCTTTTTGAAGCAAAACTTTCAGAGCTAGGGCCATCATATTTGAATTTGTTAAAGGGCAATCATGCAAGCAATCTCCAGGATGAATATAGAATTTAAATGGTACCACCCTGCTCTCAATTACAGGTGGTAAGTGTCTCCCTAGGATGCTGTTTAATGCCCTTTTAAGTGTTTGGCCTTGAAGTCCAACACGCTTTGCAGTGGACATATTCCATGGTTGCTCGAGAAAAATATTGCTAGCAATTACTTTTCTTAGGGTTCATAAGGAAGATGACTATTAACTTGCTACACTAACCGGTGCTTTAAGCTGGAAAAAGGCTTGAGTGCATGGAATTCCAGACTAGCAAAGAGTTGGCAGAACAGGTGTTCTCAATGCTCAGTTTTCTTTGTCTTAGTGATTATCTGACTGGCATAGTTTTTGGGATGGGATAAAATCACTTGAGAAAGCAATTTTGTTCTAAGCTCTACTTTAGCCTTTTCTCATCTCCTCTGACTATCAAGACTGCTACAGCACTGCTTAAATTATGTGGAAAAGAGCATGCTACATAGCATGGCTACTTTCTCTCCAGGTATAGTAAGACAAATATTACTGTGATGGGTTGCCCTTGGCTAGATCACCTGCGGGACAAGGGAGAGAAAAATATAATGAGAAGCCTATGGAATGAGATACGGACAGGGAGAGATCCATTCAGCAGATACTGTCATGAGCAAAACAGACTCAACTTGGGGAAATTTATTTAATTTATTGTCAATCAAAATCAGAGTATTATAATGAGAAATAAGACCAAATCTTAAAACACCTTCCTCTCACCCCGCCCTTCTTAATTGGCTCATTTGCTCCCTATTTCTCTACCACCTTCCCCCTCCCTGCCCCGTCGAGCAGCACAGGGGGACAGGGAATAGGGGTTGTGGTCAGTTCATCATGTGTTGTTTCCTGCCACTCCTTCCTCCTCAAGGGGAGGACTCACAGCCTTCCCCTGCTCCAGTGTGTGGTCGCTCCCATGGGACACAGTCCTCCATGAACTTCTCCAACGTGAGTCCTTCCCACAGGCTGCAATTCTTCATGAACTGCTCCAGCCTGGGTCCCTTCCATGGGGTGCAATCCTTCAGGACTGGACTGCTCCAGTGTGGGTCCCCCGCAGGGTCACAAGTCCTGCCAGCAAACCTGCTCCAGTGTGGGCTTTTCTCTCCACAGATCCACAAGTCCTGCCAGCAAACCTGCTCCAGTGTGGGCTCTTCTCTCCACAGATCCACAGGTCCTGCCAGGAGCCCACTCCAGCGTGGGCCTCCTACAGGGTCACAGCCTCCTTTGGGCATCTACGTGCTCAGGTGTGGGATCCTCCATGGGCTGCAGGTGGAGATCTGCTGCACCATGGATCTCCATGGGTTGCTGGGTGACAGCCTTCCTCACCATGGTCTTAACCACAGGCTGCAGGGAAATCTCAGCTCTGGCGCCTGGAGCATGTCCTCCCCCTCCTTCTTCATTGACCTTAGTATCTGCAGAGTTGTTTCACATATTCTCACTTCTCTCTCCAGCTGCAATTGCCATGTGCCATTTTTTTTCCCTTTCTTAAATATTTTATTACAGAGACACCGCCACCATCACTGATTGGCTCCTCCTTGGCCAGCAGTGGGTCCGTCTTGGAGCCGGCTGACATGGGCTCTATTCAACACAGGAGAAGCTTCTAGCAACTTCTTGCAGAAGCCACTCCTGCAAAGCCCCCCACTACTAAAACCTTGTCATGCTAACCCAATACAATTACCCAGAAATTTCCTTCCCTTGATGGGTGTCAGTCTCTTCTCCCAGGTAAGAATGTATTTGGCTTTTGAGTAGTTACAGAGTATACACAAAGATCCAAAAGCTTTTGTCTGATGCTCTGATGTTTGGTGTATTAAAAGGAAATTTGCACACAATTTTGTCAGATGCAGTATAATTATTTTTGCTTTTGCCATAGGTCAGCATTTGTTTTATAGTATGCCCATTCACATCTGAGCTGTTAATGAATTTAGGCCCATCAGTCAAACCCTTGACTGGAAATAAGCAGGAATTCTATGAAATCTATGTATTTATGAAAAAAAAAAAGAAAAAAAAAAGAGAGAAATCAGCTAGTGATTTAAGAAATCTAATTATCTGTATTGCACTGAACGGGATATCCAGAACATCAAGCACAGCATATTTTAGCTTATATTTTAAAGCGACTAAACTGCTGTCTTTGTTTACTTTTTTTTCTGCATTCTATAAACTGCTAAATGTTATGAAGTAAATATGTTTAGAGATATTGCAGTACTTGTGTTTGAAAATGCAATTTTCTCTTAATGTTTAAAGATTACTTTGTGGTTGTTTCTTTTAATTGAAACAATACATTTTAATGTTACAAAGCTGCCACTAGTTTATTAAAAAAGGTAATTTTAGCCTGTAACAGGGAGCAGCTACTTTGTGTGCTATGATTCTTCCTGGAATATACAAAAAGAAATAGCGAGAGAAAACAGGAGCTGGAAGTGACATTGTTCTTATTATGTTTACAGATTGCATGATTCTGTTTGGAAATGTACCACAATAGCTGCTAGGTTTTTATAGTCCCCGTTTTCGTGATTATTAGATCATTACATTTAGCTTAAACCAATTTAAGTTTATATTAGCAAGAATTGGTGATCATCTCTTACCTCTGACCTTTAGGTTAATGAGAAGTTCCTCTGTGTAATTGCTATATCTTAAGATGGCACTGTGCTGTGTAATCTTTATCGCTGTAAAATGACATTTAAGGTTTGTTTTACATGAGCAAGTAGAATAACATTATTTCTGCAGTGAGCAATAATTATCTGCCTCCTAGCTGAAAATACACACTGCAGATAAATTGTGTTCATCTAGTAGCCTTTGTTTGTAAGATACATTAATTAAAAGAGGAATGGTGAAAAATATGTCTGCCCACTAAGTGCTGATAAAGTAATACTATTACTTTAGAAGAAAAAATTCTAAACCAAAAAATATTGGTTTTGCTCTGAAGATATGGATAAAAGTGAAATAAACATAATGCTTTTACACGGTGATCATAATAAAAAGTGCAGCCATGAAAGGAAAGATCTATTTTTTCCAATTGATTAAGAAATGCTTAAAACACTGTGTACTCAATTGGTACTTATATGGATTAATACAGGCATGATGTTCTGGCTCCAACAAATACATTTTTCATCTTGCAATTTTCTGTATATGATAGTGAATTACACATTATGTATTATATATGTGTTCTTCCTCTGCTGTTTTAATTAATTCAGCTACAAAGAAGATACTACAATTACCCCATGAATATTTTACCATTCAGAAAAATTTGTATTCAACATTCATTTACCAGGACAACATTCACTGTGTGACAATTACTTTAAATTTCAAAGACTGTATATATAGCATAGGACCCACTGACCTTGATCTGCTAAGAAGTGCCTTTTCATTTCTACATAGGGTTGAAAGAAAGATGTTGTATGAGCCAGCAGTCTTGATTTTGCTTTCCCTGTCTCTTTCCTCTAAAGTTTTCTCATAGAAACTTTAGAGAATATCAGTCGCCTTTTCTGTCACCAGGAAGAGAACTTAGGTTAAGAATTTTGTTTGGGTAAGTTTTTTTTTATGTCTTTCTATATGGGAAGAGTGCACAATTCCAATATTAACCAGTAACTATATTCAATGTTCCTTTCTTCTTTAAAAAATTCGTATAGAATAACTCATTGTTCACTGACATCGCTTTATCAGTCTCAACAGGTATTTTTACAAGATGTTAACTGCAATCATTTATTCTATAATAAATTAACCTTTGTATGCATTTCACCTACTAGAAGGAAAAAAGTTACAAATATATTCTTGTGGTAAAAATATCTATAACTGCTTAGAAAATACATGGCAACACTCATCTATGCATGTTTTAGGAGGCCAAGTGTAAGTGGTGTGTCAGAAAGAAGAAGGCATATAATAGGATTGAATATAGTGTGGATGGCAAACAAAGTAAAAATTACAGGTAGTTTACTTATATAGAGGAATAAATCTAGACTGTTATTGACAATGCAGTTTACAATAGTGGTTTAAAGGTTCAATATAACACTTTTATTTCAACAAAATGTTTCAGATTTTTTTTTTCTTTTCTGAAATCCTCAAGACACATACCTCAAATATGGAAATAGTTCCCTAAAGGTATTTTATACATCAGCATTTTTTCAGGTTCTTTACCTGTCATCTTGCAAGGTTGGGTATAATTAAAATAATAATTCTAATTCACTGTGTTTCAGCCTCAAATGTAACCACCCCCTCCCCCCCAATAAATAAACAAGAAAAAGCCTGCGCATTTATTAGACTGGGTAGCTTCTTTCCATTTTACTGAATAGTAGATGCTTTGCATCACCAAACATTGTTAAAGTTGCTGAGGCACTAGGTTATGCATTAAATTTCCCCTGTACTTGGCACTGCTGAGGCCACACCTTGAATACTGTGTTCAGTTTTGAGCCCTTCACTACAAGAAGGACATTGAGTTGCTGGAGTGTGTCCAAAGAAGGGCAATGAGGCTGGTGAAGGGTCTAGAACGCAAATCTTATGAGTAGCAGCTGAGGGAACTGGGGTTGTTTAGCCTGGAGAAAAAAAGGCTGAGGGAAGACCTTATAGCTCTCTGCAATCACCTGAAAGGTGGTTATAGTGAGGTGGGTGTTGGTACCTTCTCCCAAATAACAAAGAATAGGTCAAGAGGAAATGGCTTCAGGTTGTGCCAGGGGAGATTTAGACCATATATTAGGAAAAAATTCTTCACTGCAAGGGTTGTCAAGTATTGGCAAGGGAAACGATTGAGTTATCATCCCTAGAGGTATTTAAAAGACATTTGGGTGTGGTGCTTAGGGACATGGTTTAGTGGTGGATTTGGCAGTGCTAGGTTAATGATTGTACTTGATGATCTTAAGGGTCTTTTCCAAAATAAATGATTCTATGATTCTATGATTCTGAATCTTTGATTGCCTAAGAAGTGCTGCACAGTGAGTTTCCTAACCAAAGGCCTCAAGAAGGGAAATTGTACATCACAGTCTTCCAATTAAAATTATGGAGAAAAGCTATGATACCTTGTATGCTTGGTAAGTGTAGGAATCTGTAATTTCCAGAAGAGTTTCGGAATGTCATCTCCCTCATGTATGCATGCAAAGTATCCCAAAAAATCCTAGGGCTTTTGATTGAAAAATTTGAGTATATTTGGAAACATACATGGAAAAAAAAAACCAAAAAACATTATTTATAAATATATTGGCAGTAGGATTTTTACTTGGATTAAAATGCAGTTGTACATTTGAAATACCAGAAGACACATTATTAGTTATCTCTCAAAACACCTGTCCAGACAATAATTGCCTTAAAATTACTTGTTATTTAGTGAAGTACAACGATAGCGTTACCCTTGAGTAATGGAGTTATTCTTCAGAAAAAACAATTTTCAGATCTCAGGTTATGTCCTTTTTTTTAAATTTCAGGGTTAAGCAGTACATTCAAGATTCATCAGAAGGCAAGAAATAGGTTTGGGTCGGTTTTAAGTTTAGCCAAGGATTTGAGATTCAGAGCCAAAAGTTTTAGTTTAGGTTAGTAATAAAACAATAGGACTACATCCACGTTGTAGATAATGACTTATAGACTGCCTTTATAATATTCCAGTGGCTGTAATGTCAGCTACATTGTCAGTCTGCGGACTATAATGCCATAAAAGCAACTTCCTCTAACCAACTGAAGTAGCTCATTCACAAAATAAAACTTTTTAGTATTTATCTATTATCTGTACCAGATTGTTTTAGGGTGGTTTTGAAGATTCCCGAGAAGGGTAAACACATATACACAGACTACAAGGGGAAAAAGCAAGTGTTTTATTAACTACAGACATGCATTACACTAAGAGTGTTTTGCAAAGTAATTGTCTTACCAACTCAAGGACTGTGAGGAAGACGGACCATCTGTACATTCTTGTGTTGTCTTGCGCCACGAGCCCAGCCCAGCAGTCGGTAGGTGCCAGCTTTACGTGGGCGTCCCCATGGAGGCAACAGTGACCTCACAGTACACCGGCCCATTGCTCTTCAGGAAATCCCAGTATTTATATATTTGCAGAGGAGCGGGTTTCAACACATGTGACCAGTGAGTGCCGAAACACACCTCTGTTGCTGACTCTCAGCATAGGGAGCCTATGGTCAGGCACGCTGCACACACCATAGCCTTTCCGTCTATTGGTTCGTAGGCTTTGTACACACGGCATATTATCAATCATGCTTAAGCCAATAGCAAGATGTTGCAAGGATTCCTCTCTCCATATCCTCCCCTAGTTTTGTTCAACTTTCTTATCTCTGTGGGAAAACATGTGGTTTCTCTCACCCAGCCTGTTATCTACTTCTCACCCAGCTATCTGTTTTTCCCACTGTGCTAACTGCGGTGTTCTCATGGACAGAAAGTCCATCTTTTAACCCCTCTGTTGCGGTTTTCTTGGCTATCTACTTCTTACTCACTGTCCAGCTACAGACCAAAATTCCATCTTTTAACCCCTCCGTATACACAGATATATCTGTATATAACTATCTACGTATATGATTGAAAACATAGAATAACCCTTGAGGTTCCTCCTCAAAACAGGTGGGACATTTGGGTGGGAGGAATTAGTGTCCTGGCTGGGAACTAAATCTTTGCTCTTCTTTCCAAGAGCAAATTCCCAACAATCAATTCCAGCTATGCTTTAAATGAAAACACTTTCCTCCATTTTTGCTACATTTTTACAAAAGTCTGGATTTTAACATAAGAGACAGAAATCCACATTTCTTTTTAGACTGGTCACTAGTTCTTCCCTCTTTGAGTAATCATGGAGCCTTATCTGAGAATGGTTTACAGATTCTTTCTTCCTGTATAAAATTGGAGTTTTAGGTCCCTCAAATGAGGGTGGCAGGACAACAGTTGTAATGGGATTTTTTGCAGAAACACTGCAATCAGAGCACAAACCCTGAGCACATTGCTAAGCCTGTTCTATAGGAATAGACAGACTTCTTAATAATAAAGATATGTTTTATTAATTTAACCACAAAAAGGATCAAAAAGTTAATATTTTTACTAGTTATGAAAGCATTTTGAGAACTATAAACCTGGAAAAATCAGCATCCATTAACTCAATTTATTTTACTGATTTTATGAAGTTGTCTGCATAAAAAGCCTTTCTTCATGCTTACTGATAATAACCTTGCACAAGAGACAGCAGCAGAAAACCCTGGAAACAAAAGAAAAACAAAGAAACAAAAGGTAAAAAAAAATCTCCACTCAGTCTTAAGCTATAAAATGAAATTCAAAGATTGCACATCACTGGTCATGGGAACAAATAGTTATTTCACATTGTTAGCCCAATTTAGTACATGAAAAGTAACAACACTAAGTAAAGTATTACCTTTTGGTAGGTTCCAGCTGGCAGTGCTTGGTGTACCAAGCTTACTCTTCTCAGAGAACAGACAAACTCCAGAAATAATTTTTATGTACAGTAGTAGATGATCTGAAAATCAAACAAATCTTGGCCACACTTTCTAAAGCTTATCTGTGTGCAAGGAAAACATAAGCTATGATGAGTTTCAATCACAGCTCAATTATGGTAGATACCAGGAAAAGCCGGTGCGTGCTTAAAAACAAATACATCAAGTTCAGGTATAGTTTCAAGGAGTCAATTGATGTCTCTGACAAGCAATTACAAGTCCACATAGATATCCAAAATCAGATACAGCAGACTCAGCGGTAGATAATAAAGGCTTAGCTATCCATGGAGCAGCTGATTTGCCAGATGTATCCAAAATAAGATAATCTTCCACTTACATTTAAGAAGTAGATAAAACTGTTAAACCATCGGAGTAAGAATAACAAGATAGCAGAAAATTAAATTTACAAAAAATGTATTGGAATTTCAGTGACTGATGAGGTGTTGAGATACCTAAAGAACTTGGAAGAAAAAAAAAGAATATATATAGAGAGATAAAGGTAATGATTGTCCTTCAAAACAGCTAGAAATTCTCACTTGAGAGAAGTGGGAGACAGGCAGTTCACAACAAATAGCACTAAGCCATTGTCCCTGCACCACAGTACTTATATACAAGCCATAAACCTAGAACATGTAGGAAAAAAACCCAAAACCAAATAAAGTCTGCATGCTTTCATTTTCTCATTTTTTCAGATTAATATTTTGCTGATATAAAGCATTTGTAACACTAGCACTGCAGACTAGCCAGGTACTGTAAAGTCCTCAGTCATACTGTGTAGGGCAGCTGGATTATTGTTAATCAATTAATTAACAGTATCAAGTTAACAAACTCAAATTAATTAACACAATTAATACATTTCTTTGTTACAAAGTTGTTCTTTTGGAAAGAAATGTAATTTAACTTTTGCCATATCTGAACTGGGTAAGTGAACTATTGCTATACTACATGTAAGTTGACAAGAAAAAACAAAGTCTTAATTTTCTATGTGTTTCAGTCATAATTCATTGTATTCACTGAATTGATGAATTGACTGTCACGTTTCATGACTGATGTATTTTCACCACCTGTCCTGGTTTCAGCCAGGGTAGAGTTAATTTTCTTCATAGAAGCTAGAATGAGGCTATGTTTTGGATTTGGAATGAGAAAATGTTGATAAGGTGCTGATGTTTTGAGTTGTTGCTAAGTAGTCAAGGATGGTCCAGCTTCTCATGCTGGCCTGCAGCGAGCAGGCTGGGGGTGCACGGGGAGCTGGGAGGGGACACAGCCGGGACAGCTGACCCAGGCTGGCCAAAGAGATATTCCATACCATATAACGTCATGCTCAGTATATAAAGCTGGGACAAAGAAGAAGGAAGGGGTGGAGGGACGTTCGGAGTTATGGCGTCTGTCTTCCCAAGAAACCACTACCCGTGATGGAGCCCTGCTTCCCTGGAGATGGCTGAACACCTGCCTGCCCATGGGGAGTGGTGAACAAATTCCTTGTTTTGTTTTGCTTGTGTGTGTGGCTTTTGCTTTACTTATTAAACTGTCTTTATCTCAAACCATGAGTTTCCTCACTTTTATTCTTCCGATTCTCTCCCCCATGCCACCGTGGGGGAGTGAGCGAGTGACTGCATGGTGCGTAGTTGCTGGCTGGGATTAAACTACGACACCACCGTATGTGTATGTAACCAGCTTTTGTGGGGTGTGAGCAGTCAATGGCTGTAAATTTTCTTCATCTATTTAAAAAACAATTAATTGGATTACAGGTTGCTTTTTTTATTTTCCCACTGGCATCCTTTGTTCATTCTTTAATAATTATTTGTATGCAAACTTTTGTTCACCTTTCAAAATAAGAGTTTTTAATGGCATGTGTATACAAATAAGACACGAAGATTATTCTGTTACAGACCTATTGGGTAATCCTCTTTCCTCCCTTCTGATCCTCCCCACGTTTTCATTTCTTCCCACTCAGTTAACATACTTTTGTCAAATGCTCATTTCAGTTTTGCTTCACTGTCTCTAGCACCACAGGACCATTTAATGCCCTCTGCTACTCCAGAGTTCTAACTTGCTTTTTTTGCTGTCTACTTTTTCTGTCCACTAGAGAAGAAAACATTGTTTCTACCCATTTAGTCTAGCAGAAGATAGGAGACTTGGGGGTCTCTGAGTGACTGAGTCAGGAGCAGTAACAATGGGGTAACAATTGATACAGAGAGAAATGCCCCCTCTCTAAGACTATAGAAACCCACAAGAGCTTTGTTCATTTCAAATTGCAATTTGTTTCATTTCAAGGCAGCTTCTGTTGATACTGTTCTACAATGGGAAAGTAACATTGCTAGCAATGAGGGTTTTTTTCCTTTATTTTTCACCTCTGTTCAGCTGGCAGCAATGGGAAGCACTGGGCCATATTTTCCTCTTAGTTACACAGCTTCAGTTACCATGGTGGAAGCCAACTGAAGCTAACTCAAGAGCACTGGTGTAACTAAGTGCAGAATTTGGACTACACCATTGGTATGAACTTTGGATTATGGCAGGCACAGGAGCAGAGAGGTAGAATAAGGGGTGGGAAATGCAGCTGTAGCTAGAAATATCTCATCTTCCTTTCTGCCTTGTAATCACTGCTTCTCAACAGCCACTAATTCAATGGTGCACTCTGTTTTCTAAGACTAATGGTAGTGCTATTAGAGCTGCATTGCAAACACCCACAAATTATCTATTCCATTATGTGACTTTGGTCACATTTGCTTACTTGAAGGATGATCAGTAAAAGATGATGAATAAGTAGGATGACCCACATTTCTAGTTGCTGTTGGTGTGATCTCTAAGAAAATTCAATACTAACGCCAAAGGCATTGACTGGGTAAACTTGAAATGACTTGAAATGTCTGTCTTCATTAAAATCATGTCTGTGTGGTGTGTTTTGCTTCTTGAAGAGTCTGCATTATTGAAAGATACATTTATTTTATGTAATACAATCTTCTGAGAATTTCAGAGGTTCTTTAACCTCCCATCAGTTGGTCTACACTGTTTAGAGTAATGAAACCAACCAAAAAAATAACTTTCTATCCAGATGAATGATAGGCAAATGCTTACTGGGGACACCAGTCTACTCATTACTACAGCCAAAAAAGGACTTCTTTAACTTAAGTGAGAGCTCAAGCTTACTCCTTGTATAATAATGTGATATCAGACTACAGATAATATCACTGTAAATATGTACCACAAAGTCAGTCATGAAGTGAAACAAACTTTTCTGAAGAGAACTGCTCATGAACACATGAATAATTAGATTTAGTCATCTTTCTTTGAATGAAATGGGGATTTAGAATTTAAATTGCTCTCAATAATATTTCTAAACTATTCTGTGAATTTTTCAAAAAGATCAAGAAAAACTATGCCAAACTGTCATTCCTTTTGCCATTATATCACAATTTGTGCTTTCTGTTTGAATGTATAATGAAATGTTACATTATCCTGTAGCACCTGAATCTACTATAAAATATTAGGAACTGAAGGGAGGAGAGAAAAATAGGAAGAAGGAATCCAAAGTCCAATCTATGCATCATTTTATGAGGCTCATTTCAGCAGGCTTTGTCAAACGATTCTATTTTTTCAACAGCTAATCCAGACTAATACATCAGTTTTGTTTCATATTTTTAATCTACAGGTAATAATGTATAATTAGAATGGGATTCCAACTTTAAATTATAATTTGATGATTCAGAATTTTGCTTCTTCCTCTCACTTAGTAGTTTTGAAGTAAATTTGCATATGGTTGGATTACACTTCTCTGAAGAGACCTTTTCAGTTTAATAACTGAAGTGACTGTAAAATAGCATGTCTTAGACAAATCTTTACTACACTTAGCAGCAAAACTCTTCATGACTTCAGAAGTATTGAGGTTCCTCCCCTGGTAAGAGGTCAGTGCCTAGTATTTTTTTTGTGATATATTTGAAAATACTTAGGAAGCCACTACCCAGTACATTTCGTTCCTTTCCAGAGTGGCTCACAAGTTACTTTCCACACCAATGCTGAAGTATAGCTTTAGCAGGACAGATTTCTAAGAGCTGAATTTTTCCTTAATCTTCTATCCTTTATTTCCAGGGCTTCCCAGGTGGCCTTTTTTTCTCATGGAACTCACTTATTTATTTTAGAATAACCCCTAAGTTTGAAGAATTTTGTACTTTATAATAAACACAGTAAAAATATCATCTTCAGACTCACACAAGTGATTCTGTTGATATGTGGGGGAATATCTATGCTTTGGAAGATATTTTTCCGTTTCTTTTCTCCCTGCTTCTGTAAGTATCAGTTGTCTGCAGTTATATGCATGAAAAAAATTAGCAAGATGTATCAGTAAATGAAAATCCACAGTATTGCATAAAGTTGCCAGGTTTATGAGCTGCAGGGGAGGATGACTAACTAATATTTCCAAGTCATACTGTCCAAGACTGTATAGATACATATGGTTGATGGTTCTCAGAAGATTTTACATCAGAACATAGGATTTTGCAAAGGCATTTGTGCTTCATTACTTTCTAGAAAAAAAAAAGGTTCTTTTTTGACCACAACCAGCAAACAAGCTCCTTTTGCCACGCTTCTGTTAGTCCTGTGTACATTACCATAATTTATGAAAACATGTTGTAGATATAGCTCACTTTTTCTGTAACTCTTAGTACAGTTTTCTACTGTACAGGTGAAGTTCTCCTGCTCTGAAGTCAAGACTTTCATGTCACAAATGAGACATTATTTTAGGGTAGGATCTCCTATCTCATTTTTAATATACTTTGAAGTGAGCATCCAAAGTATTATTACTTCCTTAGGTATATAAGAAAGGAGTGTGAATAATATGAATTAGACCATAGGGGATGAGAAATGTATGCATTTAGAGAACATGCTCAGAGCTGGAGAGGTTTATTTTTCTTGTTGGGTATAATGTTGATACATATGTGTTATAAAGTCAGTAGAAAAACCCGTTTTACCTAGCAGCATCCGAATACCTATATACTTAAAGACTCAGCATTCACAGTTTACCTTGATTTATCCTGGAGCCACACATTGTCCTTTTTCTTTGCAGGCTTTGATATGTAAAGTAGCAAGAGAATATGTAGACTTCCATTCTTTCACAGATCTTTTATTTTAGTAGATGACCACCATATTTAGGAAAAAAGCAATAAGCAATGAACAGAGAGAGCTGAATTAAAAACCAGAAATTGTAACAAGTGTGAAAGTTGTTAGTCTGGAAAGAGAGGAAGAATAATATTCAAAGTGAATATGAAACAATGGCTGTGTATGCACAACTATGAGAGGATAATTTTAGATTGCAAAAGTATCTAATGTTTGAAGATGCACCAGTCTTTCGTCTCCAAAGTGGGCAATGCAAATCTAAGTGGACATATGAAACATATTTAGGAATATTCAAACTTCTGAGCAGGTGACATCTTTGGGAAATATTTTGGCAAAGAACTGGAGAAGATCCAAGAAAATGATTCAAGTAACCAATAAATTCATAAAAATTGTTTGAAAAAAAACCAGTGAAAAATCCTTAAATCTGTCACCAAAGACAATGAAGAATAGATTTAAAGATCTTAACCTTTTGACAATGAACAAGCTTTTCCCAGAGTCGTGGTGTCCACAAGTCCAGAATTTACACAGGAAAAGAGCAGATACTGTAAATCTGCTGCAGTTAAAAAGAAAGCTTCTGCTTAGACCAGGCTGTAAATGCCTAGCTTAAAGCCCTGTGTTAACGTAACAAGTGCATTTTTTCTTGAATGGCTCTTGTATTCTCTTTAAAATTAAACATTCAGTAGTATGGATCTTGTGTTATTTGTAATTCAGAATTTGATCTCAAAAATAGTTATAAAACTTTCTATAAGATTTTGTCTCTTTTATTTCAATAAGAAAAGAAAGAAAATCTTTGTGCTTTGTTTTGACAAAGGCAAGACAATATATATCATTTAATGTTCTGCTCTAGCAGTTATCATGAATTAAAGGATTTATATGTAGAATAATACCCTCAGAACATATGGCTTAATTGAATGGAAGATTTCTCTTTAAATTAAGAAATCAAGAGGAACTGATCGTTTGTTAGAAAGTAGCTCCTGTGGATTGTGAATGGAAACAATTCATGGGTAACTGTTACTGTTCTATGTTGGGTTATTTTGACTTCCGTAACATAAAGTGTATTCTTTCTAAAAATCTACCTCTATAACATTAACTGATACCAATGCACTAAAACGTGCATAAAAGAAGAAAGATAAATATGAAACAAAATCACACTCAGAACTGTAACAAAGCTTTAATGTATGACTAGGCATCACAAAATCTTCCCTCAAATATGTGCATACATACATTTAAACTGTGGTGACAGATTCTATAATGGAGACCACAAATCATACACTTTCAGTATGTGTGGCTTTTCTTTCAGATGGAGGAAATGAGCAGATAAAAAGGGACAAATAGTAGTTCCAGAAAAAAGGGAAAGTGTGGTGTTGCTTCCTGTTGACTCACACAAATAACCCAAAAGACAGGTAGATAAAATAGCATTAAAATTATGTAGTTCTGCCATACTTATCATCAGTAGCCCATCAAGTGCTTTGTAGCTCAGTGATATTACCACCACACTTGGGGAAATACCACACTCAGGGAATCAGAGGTACAATCAATATTAATTGTCTTGGTGTCCAGTATCTTCTGTGTGGTGAACATTGACTTAAGTTTATCTGTGTAGAGTCCCAGACGTAGTGTGCAGAGGACATCAATTATGCAGCTCACCTAGGTTTGCAGCGCTATGTACTACATGTCATCAACAGTCACAATGAGGTTCCAGGAAGAATGCTTGGTTTTATCTCATGCAGTGAATAACAAGGGTTTGTTTTTGTTTGTTTTTTTTTTTGTAAATGTTGTGTATCTATTTGAATGGCTCAAAGATCTAGTGGAATAAGAATGGTGTTGATGAGAAAATTAGCTTATTCAATACCTACTTTTGTTGTTAAACCTAAGAAGTAACTTCTACTGTTTGCAAGGCTGTTTGCATAGTGATTGTGCAATTATAAAAATTAATTAGACGGTAACAGTTATAATGTTTTCTAGTTAAGCTGTGATTGTAAAATGGGGAAGCGACAGAAAGACATGGAATAATATTTGTTCAATATATAAACATGGAAAACAGAATTGTGTAAAGCAAGCATAAAACATGACAAGGTAACACCATCCAGTGGTCAGCCCCTGCAGCTCATACACACAGCATCCTTAAGGAATTACATGTAAGACTTTACTTTTGTTGATAGCTTTCACTTTCTGCAGTCAAAAATACATGACAACAGGATTAAAAATTATTTTTCTTTTTCTGTTTTTATAAAGCAAGCAGATTTTTAGGTACAGCACAGCCTGACATCATTATAGCAAAACATGAAAGGAAGGCAGACAGATTAGACAGGTACTTGTAGATACTATAATGAGCTGTGTTTCAACAGTTTGTGACTTACACTATGTTTTAGTGTACACTTTTCTCTTCCTTGAAATGGATTAAGTTCACCTTGTTCAAGCGGAATGACATCCTGCAGTAAACTCCAATTTGAGTTAAAGCTGTCGGCTTGAATAGTCTTTTTCATGAAATAGTTGTCGGGAGTAAGGATGTTTGGGGTGACTGTTTTTCCCAAATAGTTAAATAATGGAACTGATCAAATAGCAGGCATTTATAAGAAAGTTAAGGGCATGATTCCTGCTCTAACTCTAACTCTTTTATTAATTCTCTTGACATGAAATATGTATAGCACCTGTCCTGAGAAACTTCTTTAATAGAAGTCCAGCATATTCTAGATGTATGAAGTTGTTTATGTGTCCCTGGTACTACCAAATTTTTTAAATATTCTAAATATTAATGCTCTGTTCTCACAAATACTAGCAAAAATTTCTTTCCCATTAGTCACATGGTTTATTCACAGTCATAAAGTGCTGTATTATCTGACAATAGAAACACTGGTGCAGTATAAGATTTTGTAAGTGCTTTTTATTTTCCATTAACAATACAAAAATCATCTACAGTGCATTCAAAATGTTTCAGTTGCTGTTTAGGACTTCTAAGCTTTAGTCTAAATATTTTCCAACAAATGTTCTTTGAGAACATTTAGAACATAGTACCTTGGTTTTACACTTACTTTTCAGGGTCTTAGAAGGTGTGTTTGTAATATGAACACCTTGAAGTTCAGACCTATACTGCTCTGGGCACAAATGGAAATGGATCTCATTTTACTACATGACAAGCTACCAACACAATTGCCTTTTTTCAATTTGTCGCACATTTTCTTTTTCTGTATCTTAGTGAATATGAGTGCCCATTCTTTAACCTAATGCTATAGACTACTAGCCTGGAAAAAACCAAACTGGATCAAATAAAATAAAAATTGTTAAAATCACAGAAGACTCTGGTAATAGCCACATCTGCTGCTAAGGGTTCCATATGTTTATGCTCAATAAGTTCTCCTAGCTCACCTAGCCAAACTTCAGTTTTATCTCCTGCTCCTGGTACAGCTGTTGGTTTTTTTTTATTTTTTCTTTCTGTATTATGAGAGAGAAGAAAAGAAACACCTGTTCTATTAAAATCTTTTTCAGCTTCTGATGGTCAGAAGTCATCTGAAAACAGATACCCCTACTTAGTTACTTGATACAACAGCTCACTAATTACACAAAATTTTCTTCTTTAGCACATAAGAAATACATTTTTTTTTTTTCCATTTACCCTTACTTTTCTTCTTGTTAGTGTAATTTAATCATATTTCACAGCTCTGCAGTTCACAGGTATTGTCACAGGCTGTTAACAAACAATATTTAAAACAATATCAGTTCACCAGACAAAAAGAAAAAATCATACAAATTTTAAACTTCAGACACAACACAATCACATAGATATTCAGCAAAGAATTAAGTTTGTCTTCATAAACTGCTCTGCCTTACTCAAGATAAGAAATTACTAGTCTTCTTTCTACTTACTCAGCATGTATGTACAGATTGAATTAAGAAAAGAAATTTAAAAATTATAGCAATCTATCAATGGCATAAGCAATTTTGGAGGAGTGAGTTTCAAGGTTTTAGACGAGTTAATGGGAGGCAGCAAATTTTGCAATGTGTACGCCTCAACTTGTTGATTATCTACTCTGGTAGACTTCTAATCAATCTTTCTGATCTAATACATTATTCATTTTTATGTCTTTATGGTATCTATTAACAGAGATGCAAAAATTCCAGGAAACCACATTCATAGAAATTAAATTAATTACACTTATCCATTCTTGTCATCTTGGAAAATAATATTTAAAGTTTAGCCATCATAAATGGATACTCCTCCACACTTGTATATTCCTTCCAGTCATTCCTTTTCTCATAGGCTTATGTACTATTCATTGGGAAAATCATTTATGGAGAATTTATCAGGACTAATAACAAACTTTAAGTAATCATTTTGTTGATTGTATACTCCCACAGCTATAATTATATTTTATATGCTCTTCACAACAAATATTGTTCTTATATATGTGTGTTTATCTTTTGGTGAATATTCAGAAAAACAGCATTATCTAATTTCCTCGATACCATAGTAAATACAGTTAAAAAACATTGTTCCCTACAGAGTTCTCTTTTTAAAATTTAATTTTTTGTTTTATTTTATTTTAAGGTTGTTTTAGGGGTGATCAGATTTGTATTCAATATTCAGGCCTATAAGCATTTTTTAACCTATAAACATTTTTCATCCAGTAACTTTTTAAAAAGTTCTTTATATTCTGTGTCCTTGCATTGTACATGTCACACATTCCTTTCCCTTCATATTTTTAAAATGTTTTTAGTCATCTAGTTCAGCAGTATTCATTTTCTAGTTTAATTCCCCATGATGCACACATTTGCTGTGTTTTTATATGATGCATATATATCATATGTGTGTTTTATTTTTTAAGTCATATCTATTCTGTTACTGTTCCTGATTTCATTGTAATTTTTCAATAATCTTTTCAGTGTCTAAAATTTTAACATTTTAATACCAATCACCAAATCACACTTTTTTCTGCTTTTAACTCTTGCATTAACCTTGAAAATTACTAGCATATTATTGATGTTGCTTTGGTTTTCTCATTATTTTCCCTTCACCATGAATGAATTCTGATCAGTCATGAACTTCTAGTCACTCTCAGAGACTCCAGGAATTAGGGGGACATTTGAAAAAGGAGCATTATATAATGTCAGGATTTAATCAAGCATTTTCTTTCTTGGTAGGACATATTCCAAATAACTGTGGTGTCATTAAGACCTGCACAATAACTGTCACAGATGCAGCTAACATTTTTTTGTAGCATGTTCTGGGGAATTAAAATTTATTTGGTCTTTCTTAGATGTTTATCCTGTAAACTCCGAGTACGCTGTCATGAGTACACAGTACTGTTTAAAGCAGAGGAATGGTATTAAGAACATTTTGAAGCTTTATTATGTTTCCTTCTCAAACATTTGAAGAATATAAACACCAAAGAGAGAGAAGAGTCAATTAGTATATTGCCTAGGGTAGGTAAAGGAGTAACGGGATGGAATTAGGAAAGGAATGGTTAAGTTAAATAACAAGAAAATCTTTCTGACACTGGGAATCACTAGCCTGTGAAATTGTTTCTTAAGGAAAAAGGTTAAGGAATTATTTCTTCAGACAATTAAAAGTGTGTGGGCACAGCATGAAGAAATGATGTAGAGTAAAGGTAATGTCTTATTGGAAGAATAAGATAGATAAACATTTTCCATCTTCATCTTCACTTGTGCTTTTTCAGTTTCAGTATCAAGTGCCAAGATGTTTTTGAGGAAAGCAACCTTTCTTCAAGCTGAAATGACATGAATGAGTCATTCATGTGTTTCTAGTCATCAGATACTGTCATTAAATAACTAATCTCTATAACATTTAAGAGGCTTTAACTCCTCTAGTCAGTCATTACATGACTGGTAAAGACAAAATACATCATTAATATTTAAATAGCTATCAGTGTTTTAAATTTCATACTGCAGAATTCAAAATGTCACTCATCCATAATTCAAAAGATGTTTAAGGACAGCAATTAATGGCTTTCAGTAGCCCTCTAATCCATGAGATGCAGTCCTACGTAGGATTAAAGGCCAATGTAATACAAATGAGATTATGAGTAATGTAACAATTGTATCTGAAAACATGAGAGGGGTAAAAGCCTTTCAGCTTGATTCTGAGGGAAGAAACCTGTTTGCATGAGTATATCATTATTTTGTAAGATACTATGGATCACGGTTAATTGGACAAGAGGATAAATTTGTCCTTGAGGGTGGAATATAGATTTATATTTAGGATATGTTTAGAGGCTGTCCAACAGAGCTTAATTCCATTTAGTCAGATTTGACAAATTCTTATAAAAAAAAAAGTTTTGTATTCCAAGTCTAATCTATAAACTTTACTGTAGTTAAATATCCTTCTCAACATGGGTTCTGCATTATTCTATTGATAATGCAGATGAGTGTCATGCAATGATTAAAAGATACTTAGCACCTTTGGTTCACACTACTCATTGTGTGTCTTTGCTAAAATACAAGTTATGTTGAACAAAAGGGAAAATAAATAGTCTCAAGAATCTAATGCTTGTAAGAAATCTCAGTTACCAGAGGATGTGTCTAAAAGAGAAGTAGTGTAGTTATTTGTGACTTAAAGAGTATGTCAACTGCATAGGATCAGTGACATACTATGAATCAGTGAATTAAGTATTACATTACCTGTGGAGGCAAAGAACACTTCGTTCAGCATATTACTGCTATAACAGTTGTGTTTTTTTAATACAGGCTACTCATTTAAAATAATTACCTATAATCCAAAACTCACAGAAAACAAAGGAAAAAAAAGAAAAAAACCGAGGTGCTCACTTTATAAACAGTGTTAAAATCATCAATTAAGATAACAAAACAGAAGAAACTGGACTCAAAACCAAAAATATTTTTATTTATCCCAAAGTTTGTTTGCATTATAGAACATATGGAATGAAACATTTATGAAAAAGTAATTTTTTTTATGATGCATTTTATTCAAATTCTATTTTTGTTGATATTGTGAATACACAGTAATTCCCCTAGTTTTATCATGTTATAAGACTCGTTTAAGTATTACATTGTCAGGTCACGATGCATTCATATAAGTACATGGACAAGACCTGGCAGCCTCAAACATGGATAAATTAATCCTTTGGAATGAACGCTTCCTTTGGATGACACAATGTGTCATCCGAGGCTCTCTGTATAGCTGCCCAGAAAACAGTCATTTTGCACAAGGTTGCTGGAGGTATGTAGCCATTTGCATAAAAGCAATGTTCATAAGGTCATACAGGCACCTCCATTTACTGACTGAAGTCTATTTGTTAAGTATTTCTCTCAGTTCAGAAAAACTATTTTTTAAAAAGTCTTTTCCTCCTTTGTTTTATTCATATACTTTAATAATAGTGTGTTTTAGCCACTGAAAATGGTACTAATCCAAAGACACATTCATCTATAATGATGCTGAAATTTCAGGTTGTGGTATTTTAAATCAATTTTAGTCTTGTTAGAAATGTTAAGGTTAAAACTAATGTAAGTCTTCTATGCCAGAAATTAATTCACTAGTCATAAAAAACATTATTGATCTCTGATTGCTCTCTCAGTTTATGACTTTGTGCAAGTCAGTTATCACATCTCTACTCATTTCTACCAAGATGTTATGATAATGCTATGCTAGTAATACTAAGGTTTCATCTGGAGAAAAAAACAAACGAACAAACAAAAACCCCAACCAACTGTATTGGGTCTGGCTGAGATGAAGTTAATTTTCCCCACAGCATCCCTCATAGTTCTGTGCTTTGTATTGGTAACTCGAACAGTGTTGATAACACACCAGTGTTTTGGCTATTGCTGAGCAGCATTCACACAGTGTCAAGGCTGTCTTTCCAACATTATCCATCTCCAGTAGGTTGGGACCATGCAGCCTTTGCCTTTGCTTTATTAAACTGCCTTTATCTTGACACAAGAGGGTTTTTTCCATCTTATTTTCTCACCCTTCTATCCTGCTGAGGAGGTGAGTGATAAAGCAGCTTCATGGCACTTGGTGTCCAGCCAAGCCAACCCACCACAGTCCTTTGTGGTGCCCAACATGGGGTTCAAGACAACAACAGTTTTGTATTAAGCGTACTATAGTTATCGGTTATTAAGTAGCAAGAGGGTCACAGAGTTTGCTGGCTGCATTGCTTATCTCTTTATTTTGCTGAGCTTGGGAACATGTTAATACAAATAATGTCAGGTGCTGTGCCTTGGCATTGACGGCTTTGCTGTGCTGGGCAAACTAACTCATAGGAGGATGAAGGAATACATGTCCCTCTCCCTACCCTGGGCTGATGTGGGTGATTTTATTATGCAGGCTCATGAGGTCCTTTAACTCTTACATGAGCTGTTTAATACTACCAATTTACACTGTTGGAATATTATGAGGTTTGTGGAATCTGGTGTCATCTTGGTGTAAGAGAAGACAGCTTTTAGGTGAGGTGAAACTGAAATATACCCTGAGATGGCCAGTCTCTGGGTGGCAGGGTGTGTGGAAGGATTTGAGCGGGTTTCTTGGACAGTTATCACCTCCCATAACCTGGGACTTTATACCTGAGCAGGCAAGCAACCCTGGCAAACCAACCTGCCACCTGATAGAAGGGTCCCTTGCCTACCCCAGTGAAAACCAACAGCTCCTAGCACTGTATGGGGGCCTGGCAGTTCAGTACTCTCAGAGGACTGTGGTTAAGGTAGGCACCCAAACCACCTCTGAGAATACTTTCACTGAGACCAGGATGCAAAGTACATCTGAGGACATGATAGCAGTGATAGGGACCCAAACTGCATCTAAGGACACCATGGTTCAGATAGGGACCCAAAACCACCACCAACCAAAAAAAAAAAAGTCATAAACTTTTGGCTTGTGGTGGTATAAATTATCAAAGTATAAGGAATAGTTTGCTTTTTGGAAATTCAGAAATGCCTCTTTACCTAAAACATTGTGTCAGGCATGTAAATTACTAACAGTGACTCTAGTGATGCATAGTATGAATTTCTAAATACTACCAGAGGCTTGTTGCAGAACTTGATTATGTTGTAACAGGACCATCAGGTATGCTTTCCCTACTCATGTTCATAGATTGGTTGAACATTGGTAATTCCTGGGACAAAAGTATAAAAAGTCTTGACAGCAATTCTGAATGCTTTGAATATTCTGATCTGCTCTGTTTATGTGTATCTTTAGTACTGCCCACTGAAGTAAAAAATGGTTGGTCTAAGGAGCAGGAAGGACAGATTGGTTTGACATTTTTTCTTTGAAAGTCATTAAATTAATAACTGTCCTCCTCCCCTGTGACACAGTCAGTGTCCTTGTCACAATGTGTACATGTCTCAGATATTTTTTGGAAGATTTGCACTGTGCTTAGGAAGGGTAATGAATACTGAGTAATAAGTAGCACTTTTAATATGCTCTCTAAGTTACAGGTGGGTTTTTTTTCCCTATATCTCACAACTTTCAAGAAAGGAGGCAAGAGTTTTTACTATAGTAAGCAAACTACCAGCTGTACCCTTGTTAACTGTCTTGATTGATGGCAACACCTTCACCCCTTTCCTGTCTGCTAGGAATCTTCGTTTTTGTATTTGACTTGAACTGTCTTCTGAGAGATATTTTTGCAATTTTCTGAAAGTTTCATTTGTTATTTCTTGGGTGCTGTGCTCCTGAGGTTAATACTGTCTCTGGAAGACCTTGAAATGTTAATTCTAGCTTTGGTTGCATTAACATATTCTCGCTTGCTGAGATCTCTTGTTTCCTAAGCTGACAGAAGGCTGTTTGCGTAATATCCAGGTTGCTGAAAATTCAGTAACCACAGTGTCATGTTATTGTAAATATAGTCATTAGTTGGGTTAGTATTTTCAAGAATCTTGGGTACAGCTGCATTGTTCTTAACTCAGTGTGCACAGTTCCTGAATTACCCCCTAAACTTGAAGGTCACACCACCTAACTGCATAGCCCCATTTATGAAAGGAACTGAGAGTAAGAAAGATACAAGGTAAACAGCCATAAAAATAAAGCAACAAAATGTGTGAGTTGAAACATAGCACTGAAGAGGCACTTCTGAGGTTTTTTTGAGTAGAGTTAGCTGTATGCTACTGTTGCTGATGCTACAATGTGACAAAAGCAATCAAAGACTTACAAAGTATTAAGAAGTATTCGATCTGTTTGCCATTTTATCCCTAAGTTAATAGGGATATTAATTTAGGGATAGGTATAAGTTAATACAGAACAGAATTATTATATAGAATTTTGTCTCACTGCTTATGATGACTACCAACATGGGAAATGTTTTTATATACTTGGAAAACGGAATCAACATTCGTATGAGAAAAAGGTAGATTACTATTGAACAGATGGTTAGGTGACCTCATGTTTGAAGAAAATGTTTTTTCACTTTTGGTTCTCTCTGAATATGTGAAGGAAAACCTAAAAGAATTGATTGTGAGAGCCACTCATATGCAAAAAAAAAGTGATTTTTCCCTCCCTTGTTTTTAATTTTGAGTTTGGGATTATTTTTCATGCTGAAAATAATAATTCCAGTCATTAAGCTTAAATACGTATTTTAAATGTTTTATTTTAATTTTGAACACACTTTCTTTTTAGCAAGAATGAAAATGAAAGCCTGGTATGGATTTTATCTATTTATTTATTTTTAAATGAACCATTTCTTTCTGAAAATATTTTAAAGCTTTCAATTTCCTTTAATTAAAAAATTATCAGGTGAGAAGTTCCGATTGAAGGTTCCTTTTCAACAAGTTGACTTCTTCTAATAAAACCACAAAGTGAATCCTGACCAGCTCTGCTAATCATGATGCTAATTAATGCATTGCTTACAGAAATAAAGCTAGTGGCAGAGTGAGGTTGTCCAGCGGAAGTGTCAGTGTAATTTTTTATTCCATACCTGAAAATTCCAGGTAGACTGAATGGTTCACGCTCTGCAGATTTTTCAGGATGCCGGAACATGCACAGGTTAGCACAAGAATGATGCATCCATGGGCATCTTAACAGTTCTAGCATAGGTGTTGTTTTGCACCAGGACATGCTGGTTCAGTACAATCCTGGGAAGAAAGGCACTCAGACTCTGTAAAGTACCATTTAAAATGATAGAGCTAACACTATAAAGAAAGAGAGCACAGATAACCTTAGGTCTCTTCTGGAGGATGTGTGGGTTAGAGACCCTAACTGAACCACAGTGGGTGAATGAAATCTGCAGTCACACACTCAACTGCAATATTTCTCTAACAGCACATCTGGTAAATTTGATGAGATACCTATTTTAACTGACTATATATTTTTCTCACTGTAGGTTGCTTGCATCTGTAGTGCATCATGTTTTCTAGTGTAGTACTAGCATCCAAAAATCAAGTGGTACTATAGAAACAGTAATGTTGCAGAATGGAATAATGTCCAAGTACTAACCAAAGTTCAAAAATCCTTAGGAAGAAGGGAGGGAAAAGAAATTGAACTTGAATTACACTGGACTGCTTGCCCCAATTTTGAAAAAAGATCCTGTTTTAATAGGTTACTCTGTAACCTCTGAAAATGTTTTGTATTTCATGTCTCTATTTAAACATTCAGACTATAATACTTTACCAAGCTCTGAAACTATTGTGGGTATTAAAGTGTCCATTTTGTCCAAATAGTTCAAACTACTTCAGAAATACAAAATAGTATTAATCCAAGTCTATTCTTGCTAATGTGTATACTACCATTAGAGTAGGGGAGCATAGGCTCTTTGTTTTAAAACTTCAACAACAAAAAAAAAGAAATATGTGTTGCAATACAAATTTTCTACTCAAATGAAACACTTAGTTGCTTGCATAATGCAATGTGAATCACTGTATTATATGAAAGGCTTTCCATAAAGAACAAAAGCTTATTTATAAGGTAACTTTTAAAAGGCAAGCAGTGAAACCTCTGATTTCTGGCCAAAATTTAGTTAATTGATTCCTGCTACTTGGGAGTTTTGTCCACACAAGAAACCTCAAATATTTAGTAGGCATTGGAAGAAAAGTGCCATTTCCAGCTGGCTGTAGCAACCTGCTAATAGTTAGATGTATAGCTAGTCAACCTATGAAGTAAAATGCTCAGGAAATACAAACAGTTAATGAACATTCTGTACAGGCTAACATGCCTAGCTGTCTTAATTTCTCAAGGAAGTTTTAAATAATTATAAATGTCTTCTGACGTGATGAACAAATTGTGCTCATTTCTGTAATACACTAGTAGGTGAAAACAAACTTTTTAAAGGAGTATTTTTCCATGTGTTTTCTTTCAACAACAAACCTAAAATTAAGGTTAACTTAATGCAGTCTAGTAAGATATGAGAATTGCCAGGTACTCTCTAAATGCAAAAACACTTAATGTTGAAAATGTATTTTTTCCTGTAACATTCTAACCAGAATAAACACAAGAAACAGCTTTAGCTGTGTCTTCATAAAGGTAGGTTTGCATAGAGATTTTTAAAATTCAGGGACAGACACTTTAGCAAGTTCTCTCAAATCACAGTTTGCAAATCACAGTCTGGAGCTAACATTGCCAGAGGCACAGCATATTTTATGAGATCCTGTTTAGTGTTGGGTCAATAAATTCTTATAAATGCACTCAGATGCATTTTTAATAAACTTTCAAAGAATGTTCAAAATCTGACTATTTGAATAAGAACTTTACTTATGAGCTTGTTATGTTATTTAAGAAGTTCAGTTTTAAAATTACTCAAATTTCATAAGTAAATCTTACACCAGAAATGTCCTTCCAGATCATATTTAGAATCTGATTCCTGCTAAGCTTTATACCTTCATAATCCCTTCTTTTTAATTTTAATTTTTTTTGCTAGGAATTGAGGAACTTACCAGATCAAAATAAATATCCTGTAGAGATCAAAGTAACAGAGCAAAAGTTCAAACCAGTTTAAAGGAGTATAATGATAAACGGTGTGTCCTAAACTAGCTGTGTCACCACGTGAAGAAGAGTAATTTATCACATTAGGAAGGGATGCTTGTTATTACCTTTTGAGATTCTACACATGAAAAAAAAATCCTTTTTCATGGCGCTTGCTATTCATCTCTTCATATCTCTTCATACAATACTGCTCAAATAGGCAGGTATGGAGGATACTTATCCTCAAAAGGAAAATACATGCACTATTTACCTAGATGAATCAAGTGGTGTAGCTATGTACATGTGCCTGATGATTTCAATCTGTCTTTGCAAACTGAGCTGCTGAAATAGATTGTATGTAAAAGAATATATATCATTTAGCCTTCACAGAGAAGGGAAACCAAGGAGATATTCTCTGGCTCACTGCAGTTGGAATCAACAATTCAGATCAGTAGCAGCATTACTATTTTCTTAATTTGTCTTCAACACATCTAATTGACTTTTTTACCACTGGCTAAACCAGAAAAGTATCCGTACTGCAAGCAATTTTAAGAGGTCACAAAGATGTGATGAGTTTTCTTGAATTTTCCAACACAATCACAATGTTACTTTTGCTCAGAAGGTAACATCAGAAGTTTTCCCTCTGCAATATGAAGAAGTGGCAAGAGCAGCAACTCCAACTGGACTGAAGGTACAGGAGACAGAATGACACACAAGCCCACTATTTTACAGGAAATATGGTTACCTTTTGCGGGGGGGAGGGAAGGATGAAGATTGAGGAAATGAATAAAAACCAATAACTTAACTACCATGTTAATTTACAGGTAGATGTATTTTTTTTTCCACATGGCTATTGTCAGAAATACCTGTAATCTCGTGTAGATGCGATATTGGTCTATTACTGATGTTCATTGAGCAGCCAAATGAGAAGCACATTACCAGCTACAAACTCCATCAGTCATTGTCTCCTTAGTAACAGCACTTAAACCATCTCTTTTGGTATTAACTTATATTGTACTTCTGGCTACAACCCAAGATTGTACAGAAAAGGATCCTTTTGAAGGAGTGGTTCTGTGGCCACTGTGATCATTTAAATAGAAAGATTCCTGCTTTCTTCAGTTATTTGTCTACACTAATTATTCTGTATTAAGTTCATTAGCTTGATTTAATCCAATTAGTTCTACTGGGATGGAAAGAGAAAGAATGCTTCCATTTACTTACAAATATCAAAGAAACTTAATGTGATAACTGAATATTATATGGCTTTAATGCAGGAATATAAAATCCAGTTTGTTAAGAATTTATATTAAAAGTCAGCATGGGCTCTGGGACTTGAGACATTTTGTGCATTACTTATTACACCAATGATTTCCCCATAATGATTTATTTTTACTTTGTAGGATAACATGTTTTAACACAATGGACCAAACTGTACCTTGATGGTGCATCTTGATGTGGCTGTGTGTAGAACCACTCTGAAGGTCGTAATATTTGCAGATATACCAGAGAACAAATATGTTTTTTCTGTTTAAAGACTACTTTTTAGGCTATGTCAACCATCACATTTTACTCAATAGTGAATGTAACATGATTTAAATATCAAGTTAACATTGTTAGAGTATTCCATATGAATCTTACCAAGTCAGTGTCTTATCATCTCCAAAGAAAATGCCTAAGTCCATCAGAATAAAGATAGGCTAGACAACTAATTCCTTTACCTGTTATTTCAAAATCAGTTGTGTAGGTTTTAAGATTCAACTTTAATAAAGAGCTATATTACATATTACATATATTACATATTGTAGAACATTTCCCCTACACATGATTTTTGTTCTGAATCACATTTCTCTGTTGAAAAGTTTGGAACATCTGATGTTGTGTAAACCTGTCCTGGTTTCAGCCAGGATAGAGCTGGTTTTCTTCACAGAAGCTAGTGTGAGACTGTGTTTTGGATTTGGGATGAGGAACTGTTGATAATGTGCTGATGTTTTGAGTTGTTGCTGAGCTGTCAAGGACAGTCCAGCTTCTTGTGCTGGCCTGCCAGCGAGCAGGCTGGGGATGCACGGGAAGCTGGGAGGGGACGCAGCCAGGACAGCTGACCCAGACTGGCCAAAGAGATATTCCCTACCATACGACGTCATGCCCAGTACATAAACTGGAGTTGGCTGGGGGGGCGGAAATCGCTGCTCAGGGACGGGCTGTCGATCACTGGGTGGTGAGCAATTGCTGTATTGGGCATCACTTGTTCTTGTACATTCCTTTGTTGGTATTATCACTGTTGTTTCCTTCTTTCTTTCTGTCCTATTAAACCGTGTTTATCTCAATCCATGAGGTTTGGTTTTTTTTCCTAATTCTCTCCCCCGTCCCACTGCGAGAGGGGGAGTGAGCGAGCGGCTGCATGGTGCTTAGTTGCCGGCTGGGGCTAAACCACGACAGTCCTTTTTGGTGCCCAACGTGGGGCAAAAGGCTTGAGATAAGAATGGTTGCAGGTCACAATATCAGTTTATTTGATTTGCATCATACTCTCGTTTTTGCTGTACATGTTAAGGATCTGTGTTCGTTTCTGGGGGCTGCTGTACTCTGTAATGATGAGTAATGTCTCGCCTGTGAGTTTTGTTTTTAGAACATGGACCTTGAGCTTAATGTGGTATCATCTGAGCTCTGTACTAAAACTGTTACTGTATTTTGGCTACAGTTTTGTGGAGACGATTAGCAATTATACTTCTGCCTCTGAAAGGTTTTTTATGGAGGAAATGCAGAATGGTACCTTTGCTACCCTCTATCATAATGTTTCCTCCATCACAATAATTTTTCAGTATTTTGAACACCCTTGGGGAGTTAAAATACCTCTATTGCTACTTCTGGGGAACATTGTTTCAGTTTTGTCTAAGGTTGGCAAGCAATTTAAGAATATCACCCGGAGATCTACGCCAAGGCTGGATAGTTATGAATGGCAGGGTGTGTGGAACAGCATGGGCAAATACCTAGGGTGGTGGCACCTCCAGTGTTTTGGAACTTCACTCCTGAACAAGTGCAGAATCCTGATAAACTAGCAGAATATTTGGAAGAAGTATGCTGTTGGCCTGGCAGTTGCAAGGAGACACAAATCATTGCAATGTGCTGGGGCCTGGCCCATGCCTACCGAGCTCTATTTAACACTATGCAAAGGGGAGAGAGACTCTCTGGGTCTGATGGCAATGTGGCAGGCACTGTGACTACTCCAACCCCTGTGGCAGGCACTGTGACTACTCCAACCCCCACGGCGGGCACTGTAGCTACTCAGACTGTTGCAGCTGAACCAGAGAACCAGCCTATCCCAGTATCAGTTGCCCCTGTACAAAAGAAGAAATTTTGGAAGTGGAAGTCAGTAAAGGACAAGGAAGGTTCTGCTAAGAAGGAGGCAGAGGAAGAGAGTGAGGAGGCAGAGTGCTCTGAAGCAGGGCCATCACAAGCACGGAAGAGGGAAGAAAGCGAGTCATCGCTTGAAGAGGAGGAAGAGGAAGAACTCATAAAAGAGACGGTAACTACCCGATTTCTATCCCTGAGTGGATTGCGAGATATGCAAAAGGATTTCAGCCATCATCCAGGTGAGCACATTGTCACCTGGCTGCTCCAATGCTGGGATAATGGGGCCAGTAGCCTGGACTTAGAAGGTAGGGAAGCCAAGCAGCTGGGATCCCTTTCTAGAGAAGGGGGCATTGACAAAGCAATTGGAAAAGGTGCACGAGTCCTCAGCCTCTGGAGACGACTCCTGTCGGGTGTGAAGGAAAGGTACCCCTTCAAGGAAGATGTTCTATGTCACCCAGGCAAGTGGACCACCATGGAGAAAGGTATGCAGTACCTGAGGGAGCTAGCTGTGCTGGAAGTGATTTATGGTGACTTGGACAATGGTCAATCCTCCAAAGATCCAGATGAAGTCAATTGCACGCGACCTATGTGGCGGAAGTTTGTATGGAGTGCATCATCATCATATGCTAACTCATTAGCAGTAATGGCCTGCAAAGACGGAGAGAGGCCAATGGTGGATGAATTGGCTGGCCAACTCTGCCAATACGAAGAAAGTCTCTCTTCCTCCCTACGGGCCTGTGTCTCTGCTGTAGAGAAAGTGTCCCGGGAGTTCCGGCAATTCAAAGAGGATATGCCCTACCCTCCACCCATACGGACCAGTGTCTCAGCCACTAGGAGTAAGCGCTCTTCTGTTCAAGAGAGAAGATATAGAGGATACACAGCACGAGCCACTCTGTGGTTTCAATTGCGTGACTACGGAGAGGACATGAAGAGGTGGGATGGAAAACCTACCTCGACCCTAGAGGCACAGTACACGAGCTGCAAGGAAAGACAATCACAAAAGGGGGTTCAGGTTCCTTGAGAAAAATCTTTGCTTCACTTTCCAGTGGGCAGCTTCCCAGAAAGAATAGAAGAGCTGATCTCACCTCTGATCCTCTTGAAAGGACTTTTGATTCCTATTTACAAGAAGTGAGTAACGAGTGCTATGACCAGGACTAGAGGGGCCCTGCCTCCAGCTAGGCGGAGGAGAGGGACAACCGAGTTTATTGGACTGTGTGAATTAGATGGCCTGGCACATCAGACCCACAGGAATATAAGGCTTTAGTGGACACTGGTGCACAATGTACCCTGATGCCATCAAGCCATATAGGGGCAGAGCCCATCTGTATTTCCGGAGTGACAGGGGGATCCCAACAGCTCTCTGTGCTGGAGGCCGAAGTGAGCCTAACTGGGAATGAGTGGCAGAAGCACCCCATTGTGACTGGCCCGGAGGCTCCGTGCATCCTGGGCATAGACTAGCTCAGCAGAGGATATTTCAAGGACCCAGAGGGGTACTGGTTGGCTTTTGGTATAGCTGCCTTGGAGACGGAAGAAATTAAACAGCTGTCCACCTTGCCTGGTCTCTCAGAGGACCCTTCTGTGGTGGGGTTGCTCAGGGTCAAAGAACAACAGGTGCCGATCACTACCACAACAGTGCACTGGTGACAGTATCACACCAACAGAGACTCCCTGATCCCCATCCATGAGTTGATTCATTGGCTGGAGAGCCAAGGAGTAATCAGCAAGACTCGCTCACCCTTTAACAGTCACATATGTCCAGTGCAAAAGTCTAATGGAGAGTGGAGACTGACAGTAGACTATTGTGGCCTGAATGAAGTCACGCCGCCACTGAGAGCTGCCGTGCCGGACATGCTAGAACTTCAATATGAACTGGAGTCAAAGGCAGCCACGTGGTGCGCCACCATTGATATTCCTAATGTGTTTTTCTCAATCCCTTTGGCGGCAGAGTTCAGGCCACAGTTTGCTTTCACTTGGAGGGGTGTCCAATACACCTGGAATCGGCTGCCCCAGGGGTGGAAACACAGCCCTACCATTTGCCATGGGCTGATACAAACTGCACTGGAACAGAGTGAAGCTCCAGAGCATCTGCAATACATTGATGACATCATCGTATGGGGCAACACAGCAGAAGAAGTTTTTGAGAAAGGGAAGAAAATAATTCAAATCCTTCTGAAAGCTGGTTTTGCCATAAAACAAAGTAAGGTCAAAGGACCTGCACAAGAGATCCAGTTTTTAGGAATAAAATGGCAAGATGGACGTCGACAGATCCCAATGGATGTGATCAACAAAATAACAGCTATGTCTCCACCAACTAGCAAAAAAGAAACACAAGCATTTCTGGGCATTGTGGGTTTCTGGAGAATGCATATTCCAAATTACAGTCTGATTGTAAGCCCTCTTTATCAAGTGACCCGGAAGAAGCATGATTTTAAATGGGGCACCGAGAAACGATAAGCCTTTGAACAAATCAAACAGGAGATAGTTCATGCCGTAGCCCTCGGGCCAGTTCGGGCAGGACAAGATGTTAAAAATGTGCTCTACACGGCAGCCGGGGAGAATGGCCCTACCTGGAGTCTCTGGCAGAAGGCACCAGGAGAGACTCGAGGTCGACCTCTAGGGTTTTGGAGTCAAGGATATAGGGGATCTGAGTCCTGCTATACTCCAACTGAAAAGGAGATATTGGCAGCATATGAAGGAGTTCGAGCTGCCTCAGAAGTGGTTGGTACTGAAGCACAGCTCCTTCTGGCATCCCGACTACCGGTGCTGGGCTGGATGTTCAAAGGGAGGGTCCCCTCTACACATCATGCGACTGATGCTACGTGGAGTAAGTGGGTCGCGCTTATTACACAGCGGGCTCGAATAGGAAACCTTAATCGCCCGGGAATCTTGGAAGTGATCATGGACTGGCCAGAAGGCAAAGATTTTTTTGGAATATCACGGGAAGAGGAGGTGGCGCGTGCTGAAGAGGCTCCACCACATAATGAACTGCCAGAGAACAAAAGGCAATATGCCCTGTTTACTGATGGGTCCTGTCTTGTTGTAGGCAAACATCGAAGGTGGAAAACTGCTGTATGGAGAACCTATATGACGAGTCGCAGAAGCTGCTGAAGGACAAGGTGAATCAAGTCAGTTTGCAGAGGTGAAAGCCATCCAACTGACTTTAGATATTGCTGAATGAGGAAAATGGCCAATACTCTATCTTTATACTGATTCATGGATGGTGGCAAATGCTCTATGGGGGTGGCTATGGCAATGGAAGCAGAGCAACTGGCAATGCAGAGGCAAGCCCATCTGGGCTGCTGAATTGTGGCAAGATATTGCTGCCCGATTAGAGAATCTGGTCATAAAAGTATGTCAAGTAGATGCTCACGTACCCAAGAGTCAGACCACTGAAGAACATCAAAGCCACCATCAGGTGGATCAGGCTGCTAAGATTGAAGTGGCTCAGGTGGATCTGGACTGGCAACATAATGGTGAATTATTTATAGCTTGGTGGGCCCATGACACCTCAGGCCATCAGGGAAGAGATGCAACATATAGATGGGCTCGGGATTGAGGGGTGGACTTGACCATGGATGCTATTGCACAGGTTATCCATGAATGTGAAATGTGCGCTGCTATCAAACAAGCCAAGCGGTTAAAGCCCCTCTGGTATGAAGGACAATGATTGAAATATAAATATGGGGAGGCTTGGCAGATTGACTATATCACACTTCCACAAACTCGCCAAGGCAAGTGCTATGTCCTTACCATGGTGGAAACAACCACCGGATGGCTGGAAACATACCCTGTGCCCCATGCCACCGCCCGGAACACTATCCTGGGCCTTGAAAAGCAAGTCTTATGGCGACATGGCACCCCCAAAAGAATTGAGTCTGACAATGGGACTCATTTCTGAAACAACCTCATTGACACCTGGGCCAAAGAGCACGGCATTGAGTGGGTGTATCACATCCTGCATCATGCACCAGCTTCCGGAAAAATTGAACGATACAACGGACTGTTAAAGACTACACTGAGAGCAATGGGTGATGGGACATTCAAACATTGGGATAAACATTTAGCCAAAGCCACCTGGTTAGTCAACACTAGGGGATCTACTAATAGAGCCGGCCCTGCCCAATCAAAACTTTTACGTACTGTAGAAAGGGATAAAGTCCCTGTGGTGCATGTGAGAAATATGCTGGGGAAGACAGTCTGGGTTACTCCTGTCTCAGGCAAAGGCAAACCCGTTCGTGGGATTGTCTTTGCCCAGGGACCTGGGTGCACTTGATGGGTAATGCGGAAGGATGGGGAAGTCCGATGTGTACCTCAAGGAGACTTGATTTTGGGTGAAAACAGTCAATGATTTGAATTGTATTATGTTAATTGTTCAGTATGACATTACTACTATGGCTGCTATCTACCATATCAATGGTATTATAGTAAGAATCACCCAGACTGATGAAGAATGAACTTCACTGAAACGAAGCAGCGTGCAGCAGTGATGGAACCAGAACTGGCTTCAGCAGCTTGCGCCCAACAATTTCCTCAAGATTGACATCTTCGACCTGCAGAGCATGGACATGGACCGTGCCAGATGACAATCCAACACCACATACCATCTCCCCTGCTCTGAGAGACTGCTATGATGGATGAAGCCCAGAGTCATGGACTGAATGAACTCCACAGACATTTTAAAGTGATGGCCCATGGCCTGAGAAAGTGATATCTGTGTATATATATTAAAAGACAGGAAGAGTAATAATGAATAATTGGAATGTATTGAAAAGTGTAAGATCTGGGCATGACGTAAATGGTATGGAATAAGGGGTGGATGCTGTCCTGGTTTCAGTCAGGATAGAGCTGGTTTTCTTCACAAAAGCTAGGGTGAGACTGTGTTTTGGATTTGGGATGAGAAACTCTTGATAATGTGCTGATGTTTTGGGTTGTTGCTGAGCAGTCAAGGACAGTCCAGCTTCTTGTGCTGGCCTGCCAGTGAGCAGGCTGGGGCTGCATGGGAAGCTGGGAGGGGACACAGCGGGGACAGCTGACCCAGACTGGCCAAAGAGATATTCCCTACCATACGACGTCATGCCCAGTACATAAACTGGAGTTGGCCGGGGGCGCGGAAATCGCTGCTCGGGGACGGGCTGTCGATCACGGGGTGGTGAACAATTGCTGTATTGGGCATCACTTGTTCTTGTACATTCCTTTGTTGGTATTATCACTGTTGTTTCCTTCTTTCTTTCTGTCCTATTAAACCGTGTTTATCTCAATCCACAAGTTTTTTTTTTTTTTCCTAATTCTCTCCCCCGTCCCACTGTGGGAGGGGGAGTGAGCGAGCGGCTGCGTGGTGCTTAGTTGCCGGCTGGGGCTAAACCACAACAAAACCTGAAAAACAATTGACAAGAATAACACTGTCTGTGTCAAAACAATGTAGTATTAGACTTTGGACTGCACAGTACTGACTTATAATACCACAATCCGTACTGAGCTTCTCTCTAAATCTCACAAAGGAAAATATTCTCTTTCAGTAGAGCTCAATGACAAGAAAATCTAGTAATTGTACTTAAAACTTGTACTTAAATTGTACTTAAAACTTGTATTTTAAATTGGGTACTATAAAATAGTATTTGCTGTGTCTTCATTTCAGAAAAACCTGTATGATTTTAAACAAATCTTAATCTAAATAGAGCTAGATTAGTTGTGTATTAATGAAGCTCAATGAAGCTCCATTCAATGCTAATTTACCTTCATTAGTTATACAAAAGCTTTACCTCTGTTATAATTTTACTTTGTTACTTAATTCAGTAACAATAATGAAAGTGAAATTAACTGCAGTTTTAAGCCCAGGAAAAGCACGTACCTTTTCTGTAAACACAAACTATAAATGGATAGGATTTATTTCCAGCATTTTGTTCTTTTAAATTTGTAAGAGCTTTGCTAATCTCTGAGTTGTGTTATGGGTCAGAGCTGAAGGCAATAAAAACATATATAAAACACTCTTTCTCCTTGGCACTATTTTTTTCTTGTTTTGATACTCTGATTATTCTTAAATGAATCATCCGTATCCAATGTGTGGAGCGAGTATGAAATTTTGATTTACCCTAGACCCCAAAGAAGTAGGAGACTACAATGAGTCATTATCCCTAAGTAATCTGCTCACAATCTCAACCTAAGTCTCTGGGAAACAACTACAAGAAGAAACCAAGTTACATATAATCATTCCTTTTGGACTTCCGTGGCACTATGCCAAATTATGGAATCATTGAATCATTAAGGTTGGAAAAGATCTTTAAGATCATCAAGTCCAACCATCAACCTGGCACCACCATGCCCACTAAACCATATCCTGAAGTGCCACATCGACATGTTTTTTGAACACTTTCAGTGATGGTGACTCCACCACCTCCCTGGGGCAGCGTGTTCCAATGGTTGACCACTCTTTCAGTAAAACAATTTTTCCTATATCCAATCTAAACCTCCCCTGTTGCAACTTGAGGCCATTTCCTCTCATCCTATCACCAATTATAACATAGTATAAATTATACTACTTGCCTTATTTATATTTCAAGAAGATGTTTGTCTCCTGTTAGCAACTTTTGGACAAGAAAATATACAAGATCATCAATATTGGTATTAACTTAAGAAGTATTTCTGTTAATTTCCCCTGTCTAATACATTGGCTATGTATTTATTATTTTATTTTTAATGAAGATTTTAAATTTTTCAAAATCCAGAATATGATTTTGTACAATTCTCACCAAACCTCTTTATACCAAATGAAAGAGTGAACATAACAAAATTGATCATGAAATGTAACTCTATTTAGGACCTAATTCAAGCAATTCTTTATGAAGTGAGTGATTCTGCTTGATTCAGTGTCCTTTGGTTCAAGCTTGAAAAGAATTTGCTGTTTGTTATTTTACACTGTTGTGTATAGTCATATTTTTAAATGTAGTAAAATGAAGCAATAACAGATATATACGTTTTAGTGTATATAGAAAAAACACACATGCTTGTATAGTCTCTAACCCAAAATTATACCTTACAAGGAATTAATTAATTTTTCTTTCAGGTTATATTATTTAATTAATAAGTGAGAAACATATTTTGATATTGAAATTCATAGTATACATTTCTCTGTTCAATTCATTTGCAGACTGGCAAGAAATGTATGCTGTGTTGGTACAGAAGATGAAACTATTCAAAGTTCCTGGGAGCCTCTGGCTAGGATTATTTCATGATATTAAAGGGGGTATTAATATGACTTACCTCCTCCTGATGGAGTTGACTTTACTCTTGTGTAGTCTCTTGATGTTCATTTGCAAGGATGATTAAAAAAAAAATCTGAATTAGGATTACAGTAAATGAATCCACATAAAAAAAGGCTGCATGCAATGGAAGTCAGTACTTGGCCCACAGTTAATAAATCCTGAACTCAGAGCAGTCTATGCATGAGGGACACAGACAGATAGAAAACTGCAGAAAATAACTGGACACAAAAATCATCTGACAAGAGCAGAGGAAAAAAATATAGAGCTTGGATATTCAGAAAACCCCTAGCATTTATTCAATGCTTTTTTTCCATCATGTATTTATTTCAGTTTGTTCAGTTGTTTCCTGAGCAGCAGAAATTGGACTGTGGAGATCCATAAACATCAGTATTTTTTTAAACTTTTCCTGTCAATCTTTACTATTTGCTCAACCCTTCCTCTGTTACCTCTTAAGACCCCTGCCCCTCAGATCCTCTCTGGAGCACTGTTCCGGGTTCACAGGTTACCAGCTGTGGGCCTAACTCACTATTTCTAAAAAGTTTCCACTCTGATTTACTTCCTGGCCTGCTACTTGCTCCTTCTCTTGTTGCCTTACACTTGTTATTTAGTGTATTTCTTCCTCGCTGATTCCATTTAGGTTCTCACCCCAAACTGATTCTCACCCCATACACAAAGAAAGTCTTTCAAATAATCATTCACTACTGTTGTTTGTGCACTGTAATTATCCCCTCACTCATGTTTCTTTTACACGTTCAGCATGCAAACTGTGCCACATGGGACTTAGACACTGATATGTGCTCATACAGTACGCAGACAGCAGCTGTCAAATTTTATTTTTTTAATTAAAAAGTAAAAAGAAGAGTACTTGGTTCTTTCACCTCTATCTTAAATAAAAACTACATATTTACAGCAAATTCTTCAGTCTTAGTAATTTCCACAAAGACATAGTAGTGCCAACAGCATCTAACAAGAAATCCTCCTCAGCACTTATGAGGTATCTTTACTGAATCACTGACACCCTTCTTTTATACAGTTTGAAACAATCTGAATGACGTGAAATCACATGAAACATGAGTGAATATATTTTTAAAACTTGAGTCCAATAAAAAAAAAAGTCCATTACTGGTCAAATGTTACAAAAAACCTCAGTTTCAGAAGACTGAAGAGGTGTCTGGTAACTGTTATATGTATTCTCTTTTAAAATATCTCAAGGGCATAAAGTAATAATAGTCAAACTGAGTATTATTTGAATTTATGTTATTCTTCTACCTTTGCTGCTGAACGTTTAAAATAATGTCTTACAGAGCAGATCTAGATCAGGAAGCTTAATAAGGTTGTTGTTTCCATAACAACAAATAAGATTTGAACAAAAACACAATACTCAATGGTTACTGTTCTTCACAGCACATAAAAGCAGTTATTCAAAATTACAAGCAGCGTGACAATGAAAAAATATATTAAGTTAAAAGGTGCTAACAATTCTGTTCCATATTTAGTAAATGTTTAACTCATAAATACTTGAGGGGCAGCTATAAGAACCCAGAATTTTACTGTATTTTGTATGTTAAGCTAAATCATGACCTGAGAGAGGAGAGATTTTTTTCTAATGTACAGTTAAATGCAAAGACAGTAACAGTCAGACAAGTCACAGAAACAACCTGTTTAGTTAGGTATAAATTGGCTCACACAATGAATAAATAAGAGGTCTAATTCTGCCTTGAGTGAGAGTATTTTTAACATTTTAATTTGCACTCATGGAACAGGGTGTTCAGGGTTTTTTGTATCTTTCTTTTCTATTTTATGATTTTAATCAATTACATTATACTTTGTACACTTGGTATTATTCTGAAAATGCCAGGATTTCCTACATGTTGTTTTACCTCTAGGGTATATATTTATATTTTCTTCCCAATATTTAAGTTTCTGTTCATGTTTTGATATAATAATATTGTATATTCATCAGTGATGATGGGAAATGAAAATAAGAATATTTCAGCACCATAAGCAGTTCTTTTGTTTCTTTGGTTTTTTTGAGGGAATAATATTTATGATGAATTGGTAAATGAAATGGCACAGATTACAACTCTGTAGAATGATCTTTGTTTTCTATTCTGTGTATTATGAAATGCAGAGGTAAGATGGAAACTGAGTTTAAATGTGTAATAAGATCTGATTCATTAGACATTTCCCAATATAGATTTTAGGAATGCAACCTACTTGGACGATTCTAATGTCATACTGATATATCAGAATGAAAGTAGCCATATCTCTAGTGGCATTTGAGGGCAGTTTGATATGAAAAAGAGAATATTCAGTATCTCTTCAATTAAGAGAAATGTCAACTGCTAGTATTGCTTCATTAGAACATCAGATTTCAAGTGTACACTTTTGGCTCTGATTTCATCTGGTCATTATGAGTAAGATGAAACTGACCATTTTACACAAGTGACTTGTTTACACCCAGCTTGGGGACAAATGCTGGGAAGTTCTCAAAAACTTCTCAAGTTCTTAAAAACAGAAAAGAAATGGAAGCTTTTAGAAAAGGGATTACAATGAAATAATGATACTAACCATGACTGGTCTGTTACTACTGAGCTTCTACCTTCTAAACTATGTTTTGCAATGAAAAGTGGGAACCACTATTGACTTCTACCTTGTTTTCTGCATTCACAATATCACATAACTCACATAAAAAACTTCTTGATATTCAAGCAGTATATTAGTTATAGATGCTACTGTCAACACAGTATGGATGCCTCATAATCACACAACAGCAGATAATTAGTAAATGAGAACTATGACAAAGTACCATGGTCAGACTAATTACATTCCCAGATACTAAAGAAAATAGCAAGAAGAAATAAAGGAGCATCTGATTTTGAAAGGTGGAATTGTTTTAAACAGAGGTAATGAATTGTATCCACAGGATATGAAAGCTGTAAGATATGTCACAAGAGCATCTCCATTTAAGAAAAATATAGACATTTATGAGATTTTTGTCAGTGGTATGAATGACCATGAGAGAGGTCTGACATATTTAGAAGCATATTATTTAATGTAGATAACCTGAGATCCAGAGGCTTATCATAATTCTGTGATTTTAGCAAGGCAGTTTGCAGATTATCACATGACACAATGACAACAAAAGAAAAAATTCTGACATTAAGAATATTGACAACGATCGATTTAAATTAAGCTGGAAGTAAATGATTGCTTTGTTAATGAGTGGAATGTCATGTGGACTAAAGTAGTGGCAAGACACGTTTCTGTCATATATCTCTCACTTCAAAATTATGTGAAATTTAAAGAAATTTTGAGAATTAGTTTGGTATTAAGAGAAGCTTGTGGCTTGACATGCAGAGCAATTTAAAAAAGAAAAATAAATAAATCAATTAGTAAAGGTTTTTAAAACTACTGAATATTATTTAGCAAATCCAGCAAAGTATGCCTAGTATTAGACAAAAAAAGGAAGCAATATTTTGAGTCACAAGAATAAAGCTGAATTAGTAACAGTTAATTTTAAAAACTAGTGAAATTACATTTAAAGTACTGAATACTGCTCACATTGTTATGAATTAAAATATATCATTGAGAACTTTGATTAACTACATTTGGCACATAATGTGTACCCTAAGCAAAAAACACACAATTAAGTTTAGCCTTAGTTTCCATTTGGGTTTTGGGGGGTTTTCTTGTTTTGTTTCATTTCCAGAACAACAGTACTACTACTACTACTACTACTACTACTACTACTACTACTACTACTACTACTACACCACAAAGAGGTGACAGGTTTTAAAGGAATAATTATTTAATGCAGTTTTATTTATTTTACAAAAATAGGAAAATCAGCATCAGCCACAAATTTTGAATTTTGGGAAAAATATCTCCATCAAAATGAAATTATTTGATAATCTGTTACTTAAGGATTAAGCTAATCATTCAGCTACAGAGTTGTGAGAACTCTTTTTTTATACATCTTCCTGAAAGAATGCATGTAGAAAATGGGATGCTCTAGTAAAGAACTTAGCAAAATTCAATAAGTGAAAAAGAACCAACACTTAAAAATACCTCCAAACCCTGAGAAAACTGCAATTACACTATCCCCTGGATTTCTCATCTAAACAGCACAGAATGGTAGTTTTTTACCAATTTGCTGTGCAGCTATTTTGTGGGAAAATAAGCAGGATTAAGAGTAACATACCTTTCCATTAGGTATATAACAATCAAGATTAAAGGTCTCAGTGAAATTCATGCAGCAGCATTATATTTCATGAAAGACTTTCGCTTGACTTTAATGCAGTCACTTGACATTGTCTAATATTTCTGTTAAAGTCAAGAATATATACTAGTTTGAGTCAATGTGGAATTACATAAGACAGGATTCCTGTTTTCACTTAATTTTAAATAGCAGATTTTAACACCTGAACCTATACCAATTAATTTTGATGAAAAAACCCAAAATGTCTCAACCAAATCTCAATAGATGACATAGAATTACTAACCAAGGTTAGAAAAAAGAGACAAAAAATATATTTTTAATAACATGATTTTACATAGTTAATTATTGATACTCTTTGTCTTCCAGATGTAGTTACTGCATGTTATTAATCAAACACAGACTGCTTCAAAAAGAACTTGAAAAAGTAACTTTGTCTTAATAAAAAAGTAGGTCACTATTGTTCATCAGAAAGATAAAAAAAAAAAAGATGGAAGAAACTAATACTGAAAACATGATACTTAAAATTTAGATCTCAGGTAAAAAAATGAGTTTTCACTGTTCCTGAAGTGGTGACTATTAGTTAAAATAGAAACCAAGTTTTGGCTTAGATACAGAATTATAGAACCATAGAATCATTTAGGTTGGAAAAGACTTTTAAGATCATCAAGTCCCACTGTTAATCTAGCACTGCCAACTCCACCACTAAGCCATGTCCCTAAGCAACACTAGCATGTAGCAACAACCTACATGTCTTTTAAATACCTCCAGGGATAGTGACTCAACCACTTCCCTGGGTAGCCTGTTCCAATGCTTGAATTCTTGTATATGTATACATAAATCGCAAATGTTTTACCAGGTAAGGAAACACACTGGGTTTGAAGAAAGAAAAAGCAACAAAGCAGTTAATTCATTGGAGGGTGGGAGGTGGGGGAACAACGTGATGGCAAGTATTCAAACTGCAAAAACCTGTAATGAAAATCTCACATACAAAGAGAATATCACAGAGAAATGGAAAGCACATTGTCTTTGCGGAAGATATTAACCCTGGAATTGCAAAATAATACAAAGCAGTAGTCAAAAAAGTATTTAAGAGATAGCAAAAGAGGAGAACAACATTTAAAGAAAAATAGAACAATCAAGAGGTATATGGCATATTTAAAAAAGAGAATTAAAAAAAGCAGATGGTAAAGGACACATAGTTTAAATGATTTACTGGTTTATAATGAGTTTGGAAAAGCAACACAAAACAAAAACAACAGTGTTTTGACAGGTCCATGATTACAAAGATAAGGATATTATGAAAAACATATCTTAAGGACTGAGAAATTTACTCCCATCCTGATGCACAAAAGAAACTTCAAAACAAAGCTATATTGATACGTTGGCCACTACTACAATAAATGTAAATGAAGCATAATTAAAACATGAAAAGTCTAGAAAACAAAAGTCAAATCCAGAATTTGTCCTACTGATATATCTCATCTAAAATACCATATGCAACTCCTGCTAGAAAGACAGAAAATTTTTCCTTTCTTATTCAGAAAGATAAAAAAAGAAACTGAAAGAAAAAAGAGCTCTTATGTTTTAAAAAAATTTATGCTCAAGACCAGAGTTATCAATTTAATTATAAATACAGTCTTTCATAGGAGAAATGGAGGCAACACCAAGGTTATTTCAAGGCAACTTTTGACAGAAGTATGGTGAAAAGAACTGTCATAATGTAATTGTTGATGCTAACAAGTCTGTATTAAAATATGTAGGATGTATGCAACTGCCCAGTTCTTGTCCCTAACATTTTCACTAAACAGCTTTGCAGTTTATTGTCTAACCTCACCATCTCCCAACTGCTTGTAGCTGAAGTGATGTCTGCTTTTAGGAAAGAGAAGCAGCAGATGCTGGCAGGTGATGCTCTGTCTCTGTTTGGTTTATAGCTTTCACAGAGATGCTGGTTAGAGGTGACACAAATGTGCAACCAGCCTTTTATCCATCTTCAATAACAGGTGATAGATCATCCTATTAGAATTTAGGGGTTTATAGAGTTACAGCTTGGGATGGGATGTATTAAAAGATCGAATAAAAAATTGAAACTGGTTCACATTTCTGAACACATATTTAGTAACTAATCATTAAATGTACTGTGCATTTTTGGAAATAATATTACAGAATTATTTATTTTATGTGCTTAGGGAGTAAAGGACAGCTAAAAATAATCTCCAGTTTAAATGCAAAGGGTCAAATGTCAGGGCATAATATAAATGAAGGAGTCTGACAATCAGGATTGGATCATTTTTTGCAGAGAGAATAGTGGCGTTTGTGTTCAGATTCAAATTTGAACTTTATTAAAGAGAAAATTGAATCCAGTTATCCAATTTGGCCTCACCTCCTACTGGGACTTTTCCCACTACTAGAAAAAAAATCCCAAATAAATCAAAGAATTTGTTAGTAGTGCAAATATTGTACAGGTGACAGCTATAAGGATCCATCAAACTGTTTTTCCAACACCTTTTAAGAAACAACCAAAAAGTATTTTCACAACAAGTATTTCATTTTTTTTTTCCCCCAAAATAATCTTTTAAAAAAGTCAGGGTTTTGTTTGTTTACCTTTTAAAAATTATTTTCTAGGCAGAAGAACACTTATTTCTTTCTAAACAGCCTTAGGGATCTGCAATTTTTTACACATCCATCTAAACTATTTTTGATGATTTTCCTTAATTATGATCTATACCCATTATTTTAAGGGAGAAGGAGAAGAAAAATTAATATAAATAAAATTATACAAGCTTTTTATGGTAAAGTCAAATAGGTAACATCTTTGTTACCTATGTACCCAATTTCTTTTTTCCTGATAAAAATATAATCTATTATACATTTCTTTACCACTTTTGACATAGTTCAAGCAGCTTCCATGTTCATTATTTGCAAACAACCTGTGATCTTACAATATCACGTTGAGTCATATGTGATTAACACCACTAGATTTCCCAGGGGTTCTTGCAGCCTGAAATTTGTCTTCAAACATGACAAACAAAAAAATAACTATTGTTTAGTAGTATGAGGATAAAAATACTGGTATTTTTTAAATTTCTTTGTTCATGTCTTGCCAGGCAGACTTGTCTACTTCACAAAATCAAAATGAAGATCCTCTTTCTTCTCAGAGTCCAACCTGAAAGGATGCTTCCAAGATGTATATTGAGCAAGATTTTCAAGATGAAACATGAGAAAGATTCTGAAAATCCATCTGGGCTTTAAAATGATGGCTTCTTCCTACCCAGGAATATGCTTACATTACAATATGCATCAGTAAATAACTGATTTATCTAGCTGTATTAAAACAGATAAAGCTTTATAAGTTGTCTAATTCACTCTGTGTCTTCAAATGAAAATTACAACTGTGAGTGTCCACTAACTTGATGCAATAGAGATTGTTAAAGTTCTTATTTCAGATATTACTCATAAATTGAAAGCATGGTTTAAATGAAAAGAAATTTTTCAAAATGAGAATGGGGAAACACTGGAACAGGTCACCCAGCGAGGTAGTAGTTGCCCCATCCCTGGAAACATTCAAGGTCTGGTTGGACAGGTGTCTGAGTAGTTGAAGATGTCCCTGCTCCTTGCAAGGGGCTTAGACTAGCTGACCTTAAAAAGTCCCTTCCAACGCAAACTATTCTATGATTCTATGATTTTATGATTCTATGATTTTAAGATTATATGATTAAATGGATTTTCCAGTCTGTGACAAAATTTTTTAACTTTAGGAATTTCTTAGCTCTTCACTGGGACCACTCAGAAGAAAGTTTGTTTAAAATTTTGGAATGTATTAGATATCTGAAAATAAATGCATGATGTTTTAGTTATAGCTGTAAAATAAATTTTGGTTGACTTGCAAGCAACTGTTGGATTCCTCCCATCTTACATTTTGTAAATGATTCCACCTTACTTCTAAGAACCAGACTTTTAGGGCAAACTTAAAAATGTGTTCAGCAACTGCTGTAAATATTATGCTTTTTTTGTCAGCAGTTTTGTGAGACGCGAATTGTCAAACCATCTTCAGACATGAACGTGACATGAATACAATTGTGGAAAACATCACTTGGCCTGCCCTGCTCTCTGGCTGTGGAGGTCCTGCCCTGTCCTGCTGTGCCTTGTTTGCCCCAGGGCCCCAGCACGGCACCATAGCACCAACTTTGCTGGTGGTTAAAACTCAGTCCAGGGATACATCCTTATTTGGACTGCTGATGTAGAAACATGATGCACAGAGCAAATCTGGGTCTGATTCAGAAGAAAATAAAAGTTGCAGATGCGCCTGTGAGCAGTACTCCTATAGAACTGTTTTATTTCTTTTTGGCTTTAGATTAAACAATCAGAATGAAGAAAGGAATTCTTTTGAGTATCAATGGTGGTCATTTGATTGTAAAATTTATGAAACCACCAATTTGTTTAGTCCGCCTTTGCAAAGTTTGAGACAAGAGAAGCAAAATTAATCAAGCTTAAGCCTTATTATGCATATTTGTCTCTCTAATAGTTTCCAAAGGTTTTTTGCAGTACCACAAGAATATTAACTATGTAAGTTATAAAATAAATAAGTAAAGACAGTAATGTCACAGGGGAAGGGCATAGGCAGAATCAAAGCATAATTTTATATTTAAAGCAAGATTGGAGATGCATAGGAACATGTTTTTGTCTCAAGTTGGAGTTCCCCAGAGATGCACATCAATTAAATCAGCAGTTACACACACCTCTTTATGGACACTGATACCCTCTTTAATAATTCATCACTATTTCTCTATACAAGTCACCCCTTACACTACATACTGTCCATGTGATTATTTGGATTTTATTTGAATTCACTGCTTAGTAACAACCTCTTAATCACCACGGTCATTCTCTTCTTTTTTTTTCACCTTATCTTCAGTTCAGTGCCCTGATTTTCAGTGTTCTCTGTCCAAAAGAGTTTACTGGTGACGATCTTCCCTTTACAAATCTTTGTTCATCATCCAGGGTTATACTTAGCCTAATAATTTCCTAAGGTGTCTAGAACAATCTGCACACTCTTCAACACAAAATTTGAGTAAAAGTTATTTCTGATATCAATGCCTTTTTTTGTGGTCCTTTTATCCTAACCTTCCTTCTGAGCCATGTGTATAAAAAAGGAGCTCTCTCTGCAGTGAGGATTTGCTTGTCATGTTGCATAGCAAGGTACTATGCATGCAGCTGTATGTCATAGTTTCACAATAACCCTTAAGGCTCTGGAAAAGAACTTATATCAAAAAATGTGTAGATGATGACAGTCTTTGTTTTATAGCCACCTAAATGTTTCCTGTCCATCAGTTTCAGTGTTTTTCTTCTGATGTGCCGGAGGAAAAAACCCACAGGAATCTTGACTTGAAAAACTGTTCTACAGCAGTAGTACTTAGAGGTTTAGAAATTTGCCACTCTTCTACAGAAGTGACTAATTCAGTAGATCCATTTAATTCTTCACCTATGACTTTTTGCTTTCAAAAAATGGAAGTATTTTGAATGTCCTTTATTTGTTGAGTTGTGTTTTGTTTTTGTCTTCTCAGCTATATTTTCATTCTAATATATTTTAAAGCTGATGGTAATGAACCTTATCCCTGACTTTCCTAACAGCATAATAGTTCTTCTCATTTTTTTCTCTCATGTCAAAAAAAAAAAAAACCCTTACTTTTTAAGTACTGAGGTGTTTAAATCTTACCATTCTTTTGACCATTTGGATAGTTTGAGAAAGGTAATGTGTGTTTCCCTTATTGTCACATTTCTTCTTTCAAAAGTAATGTGGATAAATCTCAGATGAGAATTTTAGCTTTGGACATTTCATACAAACTTCATACAAAAAATCTGCTGAGGTTCTGCCCTGAATCAAAATTTTCATGTTTCTGGAAGATGCATTGTTTTGGGACATTCAGTGGATTTATTTTGGTTTGGGTTTTGTTTATTTTATTTTGTGATTTTTTCTTTTTTTTTGTTTTGAATTATCTTTTTTTCAGGACAATATTCTTCTACTTCTCCTCACTAGTAAAAGATCTTTTGTTTTTAAGGAAAAATTCCTCACCTTCCTGCATTCCTGCCAGAATCTTAAAGTCTAATCTTTGACAGTTTTGTCCCGTCAATTTTTTAACTTCAAATTAATAAGAATAGATCAAGCTTATAGGAGAAAGAATAAATACGTTGCTCTTTCCTATTCCATAGTCCTCTCAGTCTAAGACTAAAACTGTTGCCAGACATACAATTTAGAAGTTTCAGTGATCACTCTTTAACTTCAGATTTTATTTATGAAGGGTAAGTAAATAAGAGGCATCAGTAGTATGTATTGGAGTTGACAGTGAAGACATAATTAAAACGTCTTTTAAGTGGTTATTTGATGTAGCAAGATGTAACCTGTTGTACTCTGGCAGCACATAAAAATTTACCACTTCGTCAAACATCCAGTTATTTTTAAAACCACATGTAAATGGAACCTTAATATATCATGAGGTTGCTACAGGACAAGTTATTCCCGTTTACAAGGGATCGGACAATATCACCCTATAATACCATTCTGCATTTTCCAGCTTGAGAAGAAGAAAGGAGAATACATCTCAAACCTTCACCTTCTCTTTCTTACTCCTCTAGTGAATAAGCTTATAGTCAAAAATTTGATCATGAGGAACGTGACCTCCTAACAATGGATTCTGCTAAAAGAACATGAATTAACATGTGGTCTCGTTGTAATGCTTCCTGCTGTTTCTTCTTGCATGGACTGAAATTTAATTCCTCCTCCAGTCCAACTCTGATGGTAAAAGTCCAAGAAGGTCCAAGATTTGTAAAGTTCTAAGGAATTCTATAGCTAATAAATGTAAGATATTAATTACTATTATATATTGCTAAAATATGATAATAAATTCAGTAGAAATTGATGGAAAATAAACAGTTCATTTTCTTTGCAATGTAGAACTGGTGCTGCTTCTTTGAAATGGTATTCACAATGCAAGGAAATGCTGACATGACCCCTCTCTATCAAGTTTATGCTAAATGTCCTTTACCAAATTAACATTGAATTCCAAGAGCTGAGGAGGTTTTATCAATTTCAGCCACTTATTTTTAAGTTTGAGTTAATTATTTTAGGGAGCTGATATTAAATAAATTCTTTGGACTTAGTTTTCAGAACAAAATTTGGGACTATAACAGCTTGTAAATGATTCTGTTGAATTTCATTATGAAAAAGATCCACCACTGAGTATTAGTAAACCAACCTAAGATAATTAGATTTTGTTGAAGTACTCTCAGATGTTTTCACTGATCACTGCCCTGTTTTCAAGAGAAAATCAGGCATTTCAAATTGCTTACAGATGAGAAACAAAAAAGAATGGAGAACTCTAATTGTCTAGTCAGATAGATTCCTAAGACATAAAATTGGAAATTATTTGAATCAGTTTTAATAAATGAAATTGATTATGTTCAATGAAATTGATTATTATTTAAGATAAGCTTGCTGTTATTTGAAAATCCCAAAGACCAGAATGAATCTGAGAAACTTTTGAGTCAACCCCTAGCAGACATCGTATGGGAAACTTTTTCTTTCAGGTATAATATACAGAATCCTAGCGAAAAATAGGGCTATTTCAAGGGGGAAGATGGAAGGCTTAAAGCAAACTTTCAAAACTCAGGAAGCAAACTTTCAGAACTCAGATAACACAGCTGATGAAGGCAGAATAAGTAGCTGAGGTGATTAAATAAGACTCTGCAACTGAGGAGGAATACAGAGAATCCATTTGGTATTTGCAGGAAGCGATTTATGTTTTCACACCTGCCATGTGGGACATGAAAAGGCCTATCCAAAGGTACTGCATCATGCTGAGAAACAATATATTTTTAGTTAACTCCAAGGGGACCATCTTATAACATCAGTGTGGATAAACAGCCTTCAGTGGCTAAAGAACACTAACATGTTTGCACATACTTTTGTAGGAACCAGTTAGGGGTGCTGGAAGCAAATATTGTCCTGACATGAGTAGAATTTGTTGGAAATTGCTACAAATCTAATACGACTTCTTTTATGGCCAGCTGTAGAAATACCTTTTCAGCTTTCTTTTTTTAAACCCTATGTACTGAAAATTTTCTGTTAAGGGGTATTAACGAAGACACAGACAATAATGCTTCTTACCTAGGTTCCAATGGCAGAATTCCAGTCTTAACTGGAATTGACTCATGAGGTTCAACAAGGTCAAATGCAGGGTCCTGCACCTGGGTCAGGGCAACCCCCGGTATCAATATAGACTGGGGGATGAATGGATTGAAAGCCTTCTAAGAAGGACTTGGGCGTACTGGTGGATGAAAAACTGGACATGAGTCTACCATGTGTGCTCACAGCCCAGAAGGCCAACCATATCCTTGGCTGCATCAAAACAAGCATGGCCAGCAGGTGGGGGGAGGTGATTCTGCCCCTCGACTCCACTCTGGTGGGACCCCACCTGGAGTCCTGTGTCCAGCTCTGGAGACCTCATCACAGGAAAGATATGGACCTGTTGGAGCGGGTCCAGAAGAGGGCCATAAAAATGCTCAAAGGCATGGAACACCTCTCCAAGGAGGACAGGCTGAGAGATCTGGGGTTGTTGAGCCTGAAGAAGACAAGTCTCTGGGGAGACCTTATTGCAGCTTTCCAGTACTTAAAGAGGGCTTTTAAGAAAGATGGACAGACTTTTTAACAGGGCCTGTAGTGATAGGACAAGGGGTAATGGTGTTAAACTAAAAAAGGGAACATAAAATTGGACATAAGGAAGAAACTTTTCACAACAAGGTTGGTGAAAAACTGGAACAGGTTGCCGGGAGAGGTAGTAGATACCTCATCCCTGGAAACATTCAAAGTCAGGTTGGGCTGGGCACTGAACAACCTGATGTAGTTGAAGATGTCCCTGCTCCTTGCAGGGGGGTTGGACTAGATGACCTTTAAAAGTCCCTTCCAACGAAAAGATTCTATGATTCTCTGGTTCTATAAATTATATCTGTAAAATGCCAAGGTCAAAAATGGTTATTATGATTCTTCTATCTATTCTACTTCTGTGAAGATTATGTTCTGAACAACACCAGTAAATGCTTCCATAGAAGTGCCATATTTCACTGTTTATGCATGGCAAATCTGACCCATCAAGAGCAAGATACTAGATCTATGGTGGAACTAAATATGTTTTGAATAAATTAACATGAAGAGACTGAAGTAGTTTTGTTCTGCAATGATGATTCTTCTAGATTACATAAAGGATTCCTTGGCAAACACTTAAATACCTGACTGTAAAAAAAAAAAAAATAGGAATGCAATGTAAGATTCTAAAATATTATTGATGTGTTTAAGTGTAAATAAGCTCCATTTGTTCAGACGATAAAATATTTTCCATAGATGCTTCATTTTGCTTTTAATAACAGATCCCAGAAATACAGACCCTCGTGACAAAGGCAGAAAGATTCTCTATTTTTAATCTAGAAATACTGAGTCTGAACCCTTTTTGCAGGAGTGCTGAAAGCTGGTCAGTGTCTACTCTGCTGCAAGCACATTCATATGGGCTCAGAACTCCAGGACATCTGGATGTGGTACTAACTGTATATGCATGCCATGTATCACTGGCTATAGGAAACTGGCACACTTTAATTGTGCTAACCAGGTTTTGAAACTAAAGTTTTCTGCGGATAAAAGAGGGAATATTAAACTATAAATTGTAGATATTGTTGGACAGTTGAAATCTCATGCTGCTTAATGTCAGATAATCCAAATCCAGTGAGATACCTTTCTTGCTAATGAAAATGCTGAAGATGTCAACTATGTACAATGAATCCTACAGGACTGGATTGAGGAATGCAATGCACATAAATGAAAATTTATTAATGCTGTATATATAATAGGTATTGGGTTACTGTAAAGATATTTTGGAGTTTTTGGGCATTTATTCTTGCATGATTTATTTAGCTTACTGGCAGGGTTGTTAGAATATTGACAAGTGACTTAACACAATAGATCCAGACAAATCATTTTACCAGATCCCATCTGGTAAAATGGGACAACACCCAAACTAATAGCTGTGACAAAGATAATTTCAGGCTTTGGATAAAATTACCCAGTTGTTTTACCAGGCTAAAAGCTCAAATTGTGAAAGAATTCTAACAGTTAGGAATTGATATTATAGAAAAAAAGCAGGATTCAGTAGTTTCCATGAATTTTTAATATGGAGAAATAGTTAAGCTTTGAATAAATTATACTGTAGTTGATTTCTGAAGCTTTGTTCCTCCTTTTAGAAATAAAAATATTTTGTTCAAGGAGATTATCTGATCTCCCTATTCCCATGTCACAGGTCATGGCAGGAAACCTGGCAGTAGCCAGTGAGTTTTGATGAGTTGTTATGGTTGGGAAGCAGCTGACATTGAAAGAAAGATGTAATTCCAAATAGAAGTGAGTAAGAAAAGGGTCTTGTATATGGAGAATATGGAAGAGTCTTGGAAGACCTGAAAATGTTTTCCTTGGATCAGGTTGTAAGCTACAACCATAGTCCTAATGTGCACAATTCCCTCCTCTCTGTTCCTTAACTTCCAAGAGAAGGAAATGTTTACATGACACCCAGAGAATAGATAGTTTAACCATGTCCCTGATCTGAACAGTTAGTGGACAAGGACTGTGGTTCTCACCATGGTTGTGAAGTCTAGACATATCTTCACACACCAGACTGATCAAAAGACAGAAGGTCCCTCTATCTGGTACACAAAATTATCCAAATCAGCATGTTTTTTTCTCTTGACATGAAAATATTTGCTTTGTTCTGAAAGTTTTCTGTTACACCAATTTTAAACATAACATAAATTCAGAATTTAATTTAGATTTAGTTTAGATTTAGATTTAATTCCGCAGTTTTACCTGCAATGCACTCATGCCCCAAAGTGCCTGCAGATGAGAGTTTCTAGAAATAAAGTCTGTTAATCTTTATATTACCTGTCTGAGTTTTAGGTGGTCATTCCTTCTATTTTCCTTTCTAAGTAATCCCTTGATCATTTAAACATAAAAATACATAACTACTTTTTACATAGGAAACAGTTTACCAAAACTGTATGATGTTACTTACAATATTATTTATTTGGAGTTAAGCAGTAGAGGGGTTAGGTGCCTCATCTGCAGAAATAAATAATGCACCCAGCAGAGCAGCTATTTAGACTCTCATTGTATATATATATTCGGATCATTGTATTGTTTAAAAACTAGGTTGACTTGTAAATAAGGAACTAAATATTCTGATGTCTTATCTTCTCATGACAAAGCCTAATGAGAAATGAGAAGAGGACAGCTTGAGTCCATTCCTGTGACAATTACAAGGGAGTAGGAAATGTCAGGAACAAAAACTTACTGCTTTAGATTTATAAATCGTGACTGATGGAGGTCAGGTGCTGAAATGGAATGTGTCCTCACCATCAGAGAAATGCATCTCAAGACAAATTTGAGACCTAGCCCCAAAGCAGTATGAAGCTGAAAACGTTTCAGGACAATGATTACAGGCAACATAGTTAACATCACCGTTCTTAATTCATGGAGAGCACCACCGTGATCAAATCAAGACACACTAACTTCTATGTACTTCTGACTAGAGATGAAGGCCTACAGTAAGGTAAACAGAAGAAAATAAGGTAGATGAAAAAGCCATAGAGAGAAATACACTTTCTGGGTTAAACACGGAGTTTCTTTAATTTCTGAAATCTCTTCCCTATCATATACTTTGCTAATCCTCCTGCCTAAAACACACACATTAATTTGTAGGACAATTAAAATGCAGTTAATTTAATTTCCTGGGTTTCTAATAACTTTCATTGTTTTTATTACTAGGTTTAATTTCCTTAGTTATTTTTCATATGAATAGATGAATATTTTTAACTTTACAGTAAATCATTTCTCCCTAACTACTAAAGTGATGACAGATCAAAAATAAGAATTATTTAAAAAAAATAAATTATTGTTATTTTTTCCTACTTATAACTTCAAAAAGCTTGTGGATAATCCTCTTTATTCATTCTCACTTCTTCCCTGTTCTCTAAAAACTAAAAGGAAACTTCCTTGGTAGAATATCAGCAATATTCCAAAACTTTAAAATGTAACAGTGAAATAAGATGGTTAAACCATTTATCACAAAGAGGAAGACTAATAGACAGAGGAACTAGAGATATTGTGATATCTTATAAAACTAGAGATTTCTTAAGCATTGTTGCAAAGGTACTAAAGAGCAACGATATGTCAGTTTGAAAAATATATATCTCTTGATCAAACCATGATTATAATTTATTAGATTGAAAAAGAAGTATTCATTTTTTCAAATTTTAACTGCAGTGCTCTAGAAAGCTGTCTGGAGGTAACAGCTGGTGCCAATATACAGAGTTAAGTAAAGGGAGTGGCTTTATGCATGATCCTTTTATTGTGAGCAGTTTCAAAGCTGTCATTTCTTTAGTTGCCAACGCAACCGTTTTAGGGCTCTGCTGTCTTGGGTCTCCTTACAGCAGCCCATGAAGAAATTCTCATGCAATTTATTGCAGCAGGAGTGGGGAGGAGCTGCTTAAATTATAATTGTGCTGCAACAATGTAGACAATGCTCTGAAATCCAGCATGGTGAGGTGACTAATGTACCTTTAACTATGAAGTGTCTACCCTGTCTCTATCACTCTGCTGGATCCTGATGATAATTTGGAATATAGGTATTGAGGCAAATGCCATGTCAGCTTCAGAAAGTAAATCCAAGCTTGTTTTCTCCAGGAAAGCTGTGACAAAATGCCCCTCTCTACAGATGGCTCACTGTGTTTTTATACCAGGGCTGCCCCATATCTCCTGTCAGTAATTTGTCCTCTAGCAGAAGCAACCTGCCAAGCGACTAGTACTCGTAGGAATGTAAATGCACTGCAAGATGCATTTAGGATTAAATGAAGAGTTCTCTGCCCACTCACCTACTCAAATTCTTCAGAAGGAAGATCAAGTGTCAATAGTGAGAAATCACACTGAAAGAGACAGGAGAAGCAAGCTCATTAAGAGTATATCTCAGTAACTGCCATTCCTGTTAAGATCTTTTCTGATACAAAACCTCCTACTTGCTTCCACTAAGTTGATAAGCTAGTTTCTCATGAACTGCTCTGCTCTCATTTTGCTTGGTGAGGAGGTGAGAAGTGTCATCCTGTGATTTTACTTCCTGTCTTTTCTGAGAAACTGTGTTGCACTGTCCCCCATTAAGCCATTTCTTTCATAAAGTTGTATCTCCGTATTATGTCTCTGATTTTTAAAGCTCCTAGATGATTGCTTTAAGTTATGTAAACAAATAGTTTTCTATCTCCATATGGGATTAGAATTCAGTCTGGGCTTGCAGAATCTTCCATATATTCATATTGGGACGAGTACTCTTTAATAACTTCATCAGTGACATAGACAGTGGGATCAAGTCCACCTTCAGCAAGTTTCCAGACTACACCAAGCTGAGTGGTGCAGTTGACATGCCTGAGGGACGTGATGCCATCGAGAGGGACCTGGACAAACTTGAGGAATGGGTCCGTCTGAACCTCATGAGGTTCAACAAGGCCAGCATCCTGCACCTCAGTCAAGGCAACCCCCAGTATCAATATGGGTTCATGGATGAATGGATTGACAGCAGCCTGGCAGAGAAGGACTTGGGGATGAGAGAAGGGGTTAACGGAATCTTAGCAGTTAATTAGTAGATAAGGTTTGAAATCTTGTTAGCTATTGTGTAAAATAACTAAAGCAGGAGATATGTAGTTCCTTACAAAGACAGTTCCTGATAAACTAACAGGAGAAAGAAGATTTGTGGCTCCTCACAAGGACAGTCCCTGATAAGAATTAGGAACTTGCCTCAAGAAACTAGCTAAAACCGACCCTGCGGTTTGAGTAAGAACCAAGGAACAACCGAGTCTGCACAGGAACAAAAGGTTACCAGTGGTGACAAAGAGGAACCAGCAACCTTCATCCCCACGACTCCCGACGACCACCAGTAGGAGACAATGCGCAAGCGCAGATAGGAGGGGTTCATGGAAATCACGTCTTGGAACTCATTTCAATATGAAACGGGGACAGATCATACATATGTATAGGCATATTGCAAAACTTTATGTATATGCAACACTTTGGTGTATATATTCAAAGTAAGTGCCGTGTTGGGGTGCGCACGGTTTTTGGTGGGACTACCCCCCCGTGCTGCCCAGCGCTGAATAAACATACCTACTTTACAATCTTACAGATTGTGGAGTCTGTTTTCCGCATGTCAGTTTTGGCGAGCCAGCCAGGAGACTCTCTGCTTAACCGCGGGATCAGCTGTGGAGCGGATGCCCCTGGGCGCGCCTCGAGCACTTTCCTCAGAGGGGACTCTGCTGCTGGCCACTCACTGTGGGAGCAGACAACATCCTCCTGAAGCCGCGGAAGAAAACGGTATGTTTTATGAGGGGAGCGTGTAAGTCCTACGCGTGGCCGGGGCAGCTGGTAAATCACGCAGAGACATCTGGCGTGCAGCAGAGTCCCCGTATGGGAGGAGGGTATCCCGTAGGAGGAGGGTACCTTGTATGGGAATAAGGGGATTTGCTGACCGAAGGGGCAGCCGCTAGTGGTCTCGGGGGTAGATCGAGCAAATCCGAGGTCACCGCTGCATCCCAGTGTCAGGAGCCAGGATGGACCTGCTAATGACTGGTGTATAAGAAGCAGGAGAAGGATAAGCGGACCTCCTCGCAATTGCGATTAGGGTTATTTTATATATTTGCAGCTGCTGGATGGGTGTTACCTGGAGTGATAAATGTATAAATTAAGTACTTGGGAATTTTATGTTAAAAGTCTTTGTCTTTACGTGTGTAATGTATAGAAAGATTGTGAATACCTTTATATGTTAATGAAGGAGTGGGGCAAAGGGAATTACTCCTTCGGTGGTTTGGGCTTGAGCCTTGGAAATATTTAAATGAAGGAGGACATTGGATAAAAAGGGGAAATGAACAATTTTATCTAAGAGGAGCGTATGTGACTCCTGCAGGGCAGAAAGTGGCCTTAGATTGAGAACAACCTTCAGATGTTTTATAAGCCCTAGTGCTAGTGGACAAATAGGAGTAATTCCCTGTTTTGTGTGTGGAAAGGAAAATCTAATCCCAGAAATTTGAGAAATGTGGGAAAAGAACTGGGAAGAAACCATAAAGAAGTGTAAGAAATGTCTTGTGTAAACTTATTGAAAAGTAATAGAAGAGATTTGCAAAAATGGGTAATACTCAAAATGGAGTTTTGAAAAAAAGCCCACTAGGCTGTGTGCTTGCTCTTTGGAAAGACATAGTTGGGACCAGAGGGTCGGAAAATAAAAAGACCCTTATTAAGTATTGTAACCAATGTTGGTCGCTGTATAAATTGGAGAGTGAAGCTAAGTGGCCACTTAATGGATCTATAGATTATAACTCTCTTTTACAATTGATGTTGTTTTTAAGGAGAGAAGAGAAGTGGGATGAAGTTTCATATGCAGATATGGTTTTTTACCCTCCAAAACCATCCGGAGTGGCAAAGGGACTGTGGAATGGTGCCACCACAGGACCCTATGGTACTTGCACTTGAGCGAGAAAATAATAAGGAACTTAAGGGTAAACTGAGGTGGTGTTGTTTGGCATGTAGTATTGGACAAAGGTGTACTAAAGTAGACAAAATTCACCAGGCACCAGAACAAGATCAAACTGATTTGTTTAAGCCTCCCCCTCGACCACAGGAACAGGATGCGGACTCGGACGAGAACTCCACTCCCCTGGACGGTCCCATATCTTCCCGCACAAGGAAGAAAACTGCTTCTAGGACTGTCCCTACAGCTTTACAAGCCCCTCTCCAAGAGGCAGTGGGACCTGATGGAGGAACAATGATGATTAAGGTGCCCTCTTCCACCACTGATCTAGGAGAATGGAGAAAAGTTGCACGATACTATAGAAGCGACCCGGTGAGTGTTACTAAGCATTTTCAGTTCATAGTAAAACAACATAATCCAGACTGGAAAGATATACTGTTGCTCTTAGAGTATATGACAGAAACAGAAAAGCAATTAATTTTGAAAACAGCAGGGAATTTAGCTGAAGACCATTACAAGATCACGGGGCGGGGGGGAGATGTCAAAGAATATTTCCCCTCCAAGACCCAAAATGGGATGCTAATAAATCTGCCCATATGGAGAGGTTACAGGAATATCAAAAATAGATTTCGAAGGGAATGGAAAGGGCTATTCCCAAAACCATAAATTGGTCAGCTAATGCACTGTAGCACACCGCTGGATCCTGGGTCAGAGGTAGGAATACAACAAATAGTCTCCCTGTTCTTGGGTCAGTCCACGGGGGACATTAGGCACAGACTCCAGAAGCTGCGTCCTACAGAAGGTAGAAATCTGGAATTGTTGCTGGATGAAGCGTGGAGAGTATTTAGTAATAGAGAGGAATAATATAGACAAGGGCAAAGAAGAATGATAGCAGTTGTCAGGGAAGAGGGTGAAAGGAGGCCTAGACGAGAACCGTCTTGATTAGGTAAGGATCAATGTGCATTGTGTAAGAAATTTGGTCATTGGAAAGGAGAATGTCCAAGAAACATGGAAAAAAGGCGGAGTCACCAGAAAGGAAGAATAGTAGCCCATGTGAAAGAGGATTGACAGGGACCTGGGGAATCTACCTTAGCGGATCCACTGGTTATAATGAAGCTAGGGAAGGAACAACAAGAAGTAGAATTTTTGGTTGACACAGGGGCAACATACTCGGTTTTAAAACAAGCCTTGATGTCCCTGGGAAATGACTATATCATGGTAAAAGGAGCGACTGGCCAAAGTGAAAAGGCATATTTGTGTAAGCCTTTGAAGTATAAATTGGGAAAACAATGGAGCATCCACAAATTCCTGTATATGCCCAGCTCCCCAAAACCACTTTTGGGAAGAGATTTGTTGGAACAATTGGGTGCAAAAATTACATTTGAAAAAGGAGAAATTTCTCTGGAAGTAAAAGATCAGCAATACATCCAGATACTGAGTCTATTCTTAACCAGTCTCCCTGCAGAAGGGAAGATAAGGAAGGAATTCGGCCAGTGATTGAAAAATTTTTATAAATTGGATTACTGAAAAAGTGTGAATCTGATTTCAACACCCCTATATTACCTGTTCGTAAACCTGATGGGTCGTATAGTGTGGTCCAGGATCTACGGGCCGTAAATAAAATAACTGAGGACCTTTACCCCATAGTAGCAAATCCATATACCCTGTTGACTGTATTGACACCTGAACTAACTTGGTTTACTGTTTTAGATCAGAAGGATGACTTCTTTTGCCTCCCTCTCCATGAAGCCAGCCAAAAATTATTTGCATTCGAATGGGAAAAAGCCAAAAGTGGTCACAAGACTCAGTTCACTTGGACGGTGTTGCCACAAGGATTTAAGAACAGTCCTACTATCTTTGGCAATCAGCTTACAAAAGACTTGGAATCTTGGGAAATACTGTCTGGAAAAGGGAAACTGTTACAATATGTGGATGATACCCTGATTGCCACCAAAACAGGGGACGATTGTATGATCTGGACGGGCAAAGAGACCACACGAGCCTTTGAGCTACTAAGAAAGCTTTGGTGTCGGCTCCGGCCTTAGAGCTCCCAGGCTGGAAACATGGGAGAACCAGTGCATCATGACTGTTTGGAGACTATTGAAACAATGTACGCAAACCGACCAGATCTAAAAGACAACGCTATGGAAAGTGGAGAAAACTGGTTCACAGATGGAAGCAGCTATGTCCTGAGTGATAAAAGACACGCGAGATATGCAATTACCACTACTCAAGAAATAATAGACCTTTGCCCATAAATACCTCTGCACAGAAAGCAGAAATAATTGCTCTGACCCGAGCCTTGGAACTGGCTCAAGGCAAAGTTGTAAATATTTACACAGACTCAAGATATGCCTTCGGAGTTGTGCACGCACATGGAACAATCTAGAAAGAAAGAGGGTTATTGAGCTCTCAAGGGAAAACTATTAAACATGCAACTCAGATTTTGAGACTGTTGAAAGCAATCTAACTTCCTGAGAAGGTAGCGATTATGCATATTAAGGCACACCAGAAAGTGAGTTCGGAATTAGAGAGAGGAAATGAGCCAGCGGACAGAGAGGCAAAACAGGCTTTAGTCCCTCACGGGCAAATCTCCCTAGAAGGTAAGCCAAAATGTATCAAGGAAGATCAAAAACTTATCACAGATCTGGAAGGGTCATATAACGAAGAAGTGTGGGCTTATACCCCACAATTCCCTCCTACCTAATATGGCATTTGGTAAGGGAAGAACATAGGAAAAGACATTGAGGGATAGAGGCTCTATATAAACATTTAATTAGAGAAATTGTGGCCAGAAATTTATATACTACGGTGAGACAGGTAACTCAACAATGTGATCTTTGCCTTCAAACTAATCCCAAGAATACCCCCAAGCCAGAAATGTGCCAGATGGGAAAGGCAATGGGCCTGGGCAATAATGACAGATTGATTTTATAAAACTTCCAAGAAAAGAAGGGTATTGATATTTATTGGTATTAACTGATACCTTTTCAGATTGGCCAGTGGCATTCCCAACCAAAACAGCTAAAGCTTGTGAGGTGGTTAAAGCATTGGTATAAGAGATAATACCGAGTTTTGGAGTTCCACCAACTATATCCTCTGACAGAGGACCACATTTTGTCTCTATTGATCCAGCATTTCAGTTAATTATACTGGCCTCCCCATTGCGCTAGGGACAGGGTGGTACTGGTTGTGTGGTACAGCAGCTCGGAAATCTTTACCTCTGGGGTGGCGGGGAGCATGTACTTTGGACACCTTGGTCCCCAACATCACTATTATTGATAAAACAACACAGAATCCCATGAGAAGAAAATGGAGGGCCACTTTAATCAGAAACTGAAAGATGAGTAACCCCTTAATAGAAAAGCCAACAAGCTATTATAGCTTTGTGTGGTGGCTAATCCCATTTCTGGGGGTTAGCGAGTTACAAAAGGCTATAATGAACATCTCGGCTGTAATAGTTTATATACTTCACAATCTTACAGATTGTGGAGTCTGTTTTCTGCATGTCAGGGGACACTGGTGGATGAAAAGCTGGACATGAACCAGCAACGTGTGCTCTCAGCCCAGAAGGCCAACTGTATCCTGGACTCCATTCAAAAAAGCATGGCCAGCCGGTGGAGGGAGGTGATGTTGCCACTCAGCTCCACTCTGGTGAGACCCCACCAGACAGACCTGCAGTACTGTGTCCGGCTCTGGAGCCCTTAGCACAGGAAAGACATGGACCTGTTGGAGCAGGCCCAGAAGAGGGCCACAAAAATGATCCGAGGCATGGAACATCTCTCCTATGAGGACAGACTGAGAGAGCTGGGGTTGGACAAAATACAACTTTCTTTTGCTCTATACAGGAGGCTGAACCACATAGTGTTATTTTTGTCCTCTTAGACTCTAACATAATTCTCTCTCCCGTTGTACAAGTGACAAGTTTCTAATCAGGCAATCAGATGAGATAAGGGTATCCTCCTGAATTCTGTAAAACTAAATTACATTTTTTGCCAATCAAAACCAAATCTATCAGTATGACAGAAAGAAAACAGGAGAGATAGTTTGAAAATGTCTAGCAAAACCTTATTATCCTTTAAAAACCTTAAAAAATTTCTTATAAAATGAGGAAGTTCCTGAGATTAAATTCTCACAACACAAATTCCATTGGGCTTACTTTCAGGTAATTTGAAGTCATATGTATATGTTAATTAAGTTATATGTCTAGGAGATGATCATAGTACAGACATGCTGTGTATTGATTTCTACTCAGTTTCTTGTTAATATTCAACCATGACCAATCACTAACTCTTTCTCCTCTGGTAGACATCTTCTTTGGGTATTTAATAAATAATGTCAAACAAACCTTCAAGATCATCGAGTCCAATCATCAACCCAACACCACCAAACCCACTAAACCATATCCTGAAGTGCCACGTCCACACGTTTTTTGAATACTTCCAGTGATGGTGATTCCACCACCTCCCTGGGCAGACTCTTCCAATGTTTGACCACTTTCTCCGTAAAGAAATTTTTCCTAATACCCAGTCGAAACCTCCCCTGGTGCAACTTGAGGCCATTTCCTCTCGTCTTATTGCTACTTACTTGGGAGAAGAGACCAACACTCATGTCACCAGAACACCCTTTCAAGTAGCTGTAGAAAGCAATAAGGTCTCCCATCAGCCTCCTCTTCTCCAGACTGAACAACCCCATTTCCCTCAGCTGCTCCTCATCAGACTTGTGCTCCAGACCCCTAATCAGCTTCATTGCCCATCTCTGGACATGCTCAAGCACCTCAACCTCCTTCTTGTTGTGAGGGGACCAAAACTGAACACAGGATTGAGGTGTGGTCTTACCAGTGCCGAGTACAGGGGCACAATCACTTCCCTACTCCTGCTGGCCACACTATTTCTGATACAGGCCCGGATGCTGTTGGCAGCCTTGGCCACCTGGGCACACTGCTGGCTCATATTCAGCTGGCTGCCAACCAGCACCCCCAGGTCCCTTTCTGCCAGGCAGCTCTCCAGACACTCCTCCCCAAACCTGTAGCGTTGCACGGGGTTGTTGTTACTGAATTGCAGGACTCAGCACCTGGCCTTGTTAAACCTCATAAAATTGACCTCGGCCCATCAATCCAGCCTGTCCAGATCCCTCTGCAGAGAATTCCTACCCTCCAGCAGATTAACACTCCTGCCCAACTTGGTGTCATCTGCAAACTTACGGAGAGAGCACTCAATCCCCTCATCCAGATCATCAATAAAGATATTAAAAAAGACTGGCACCAAAACTGAGCCCTGAGGAACACCTCTTGTAACCGTCCGCCAACTGGATTTAACTCTGTGCACCACAACTCCCTGGGCTCGGCCATCTAACCAGTTCTTTATCTAGCAAAGAGTACACCTGTCTAAGCCATGAGCAGCAAGTTTCTCCAGGAGAATGCTGTGGGACAGAATGTCAGAGGCTTTTCTGAAGTCCAAGTAGACAACATCCACAGCCTTTCCCACATCCACAGAGCAGGTCACCTGATCATAGAAGGAGATCAGGTTGGACAAGCAGGACCTGTCTTTCATGAATCCATGCTGGCTGGGCCTGATCCCTTGGTTGTCCTGCACATGCCCTGGGAGCGCCCTTCAAGATTAATCTCTCCATAATCTTCACCCATACCAAGGTCAGGCTGACAGGCCTGTAGTTCACTGGATCCTCCTTCTGGCCCTTCTTATAGATGCACATCACTTTGGCAAGCCTTCTGTTGTCTGGGACCTCCCCTGTTAACCAGGACTGCTGATAAATGATGGAGAGTGGCTTGGCAAGCTCCTCTGCCAGTTCCCGCAGTACTCTTGGGTGTGATCCCTTCAGGCTTATGGGTGTCAAGGTGGTATAGCAGGTCCTTAACTGCTTCCTGCTGGATTATGGGGGGTTTGTTGTGCTCTCCATCCCTGTCTTCCAGCTCAGGGAGCTGGATACCCTGAAGATACCTGGTCTGGTTATTAAAGACTGAGGCAAAGAAAGCATTAAGTACCTCAACCTTTTTCTTATTCCTGGTGACAATATTCCCCCCAGCATCCAATAAGAGAAGGAGATTCTCCTTGGCAGTGATGACTAACTGCATCCATTGTTGTTGAAAACCATGCATATTTTGGCACTTTTTTCCATAGTCTTCTTATACCTAGCATGCAACACTCAAACTAGTAACAAAGATGATGAACCGATTGGACTATTCATGTGTCATTTCAGACTCCCAACTTTAAATGTCCATACTATGCTGTTGGTATCATTAGGTGTGTGTAGGAAGATTAAAATAGTGAGTGAGCAGGAAGCTTAGACAAGGAATGGGAGCCTGAAATTGAGCCGTACAGCTCTTTACACAGCACTAAGAGTCTGAACAAAAAGCAATTCACTGGTTTACCAGCAACATATCCTGAGTGTTGAAACCGTCTCACTGTATAGAATAACAGAATACTTTTCTGAATTGAATTCTTCTACTTCAGCCAGGCAGGAAACACAGGGCCAAAACTCTGGTAGTCCATCAAGCTGCTTCCTAGAAAACTAGGAAAGATGAAATACAGTGAGAAATGCAACATGTTTTCCAGTACAGCAGAAATACTATACACTTGGGAACTTGGCCAAATCAATGAAGATCTTATTCATACTTAAAATTAGCATTCACATGTGTACAACACAGTACAGGTATAAACCTTGTTATTTCAGAAATACGGTATAAGCAGTTGAGGGTAATAACAGGCCTTAGGGATGCACCCAGAAGAAAATAATATGCTGATTAATACTATTGTATAGCTTATTTCCACCTTGCATCAGGTAAATTGTAATGTTAAATGTAATCAGGAAAGTTGTGGTTTTCAGTGCTGAACCATTTTCATCTTCCTTCTGATGATGTGATGTATGGACATGGGCCACATAGGCAGTGTGAAACCAGAGGCAAGCTAGACCTCCACCTACAATTTCTATATGCCTTTTAGACTGCTGTCTAGCCAGGGACTACTTGAGCAGGATGTCAGGCTAGGGAGATCTGTACCTCTGATCCATCTCAACAGAGATATTTCAGAGCAGGGACGCAGTGGAGCACCATCACACTAGCTCCCTGAAGGGAAGAAAGCTATTACTGATTCTATATTAGTGCCATATATTAGTACCATAAAGAGCAGCATCTATGTCAAAGACTGAGGTTTGCATATTTTCTGTACAGATGTTTTCAGTAAGACAGACACTATTCTCTGTGGTACCAGGTCTTGAAGCCTCCCATGTCCAAAAGTTGAGTTTGGTAGCTAGTTGCTTTGTGTAAAGATTTGTTTTCCTTACATATTTAATCAGCCATAACTTATTATGGTTTATGTTGTTGGACCATAACTATTTTAGATATTGAGGGCTCATGCCAGAAAAAACAGTATCAGGTTTATCGTTGTGTTTGGAGGACAAAAATAGCTGCACATACCGAAACTGCCAACAACTGACCTAGAACAGCACCGGGGTCAGAATAACTAACTCTCAACAGTTGTTGAAACAGTCTTCACATGTGTGCTAGCAGTATGCCAAAATACCAAATATCATGCAGGAATGCCAGTAAAAAGGTTACCTGTCAACTTTTCCATTTTCATGCATATTCTGACCCTTCTCCTCTTCTTCATACTAAAAGGTTCTAGTCAGATGTTTACTCTTAAACAGAACATATATGAGACCTGACTGAAAAAACAACTTCTAAAATTTCTGTTTGCTACAGCAGGTTAATCATGTGGTATAACTTCAGATTATGAGGTTCAACAAGGCCAAGTGTAGGGCCCTGCACCTGAGTTGGGGCAACCCCTGGTATTATCCAAACTGACCTTGAATGTTTCCAGGGATGGGACACCTACCACCTCACTGGGCAACTTGTGCCAGTGTTTCATCACCCTCATTGTAAAAAATTTCTTCCTTAACCTAAATCTACCCTCTTTTAATTTAAAACCATTAGCTCTTGTCCTGTCACTACATGTCCTGCTAAAAGTCTGTCCTCATCTTTCCTATAGGCCCCCTTTAAGTACTGGAAGGCTGCAACAAGGTCTCCCCAGGGCCTTCTCTTCTCCAGGCTCAACAACCCCAACTGTCTCAGTCTGTCCTCAGAGGAGAGGGGTCCCATGCTTCTGAGCATTTTTGCAGCCCTCCTCTGGACCTGCTCCAATGGGTCCATGCCTTTCCTGTGATGAGGGCTCCAGAGCTGGACACAGTACTGCAGGCGGGGTCTCACCAGACCAGAGTTGAGGGGCAACATCACCTCACTCTACTTGGAGGCCATGCTTGTTTTGATGCAGTTGGCCTTCTTGGGTATGAGCACACATTGCTGGCTCATGTCAAGCTTTTTATCCACCAGTACCCCCATGTCCTTCACCACCGGGCTGCTCTCAATCCATTCATCCAAGAACCCGTACTGATACTTGGGGTATGCCCCGACTGAGGTGCAGGATGCTGCACTTGGCCTTGTTGAACCTCATGAGGTTCAGATGGGCCCACTCCTCAAGCTTGTCCAGATCCCTCTCGATGGCATCCCATCCCTCAGGCATTTCAACAGCACCACTCAGTTTGGTCATCTGCAAACTTGCTGAGGGTGCACTCGATCCCACGGTCTATGTCACTGATGAAGATATTAAAGAGTACTGGTCCCAAGACAGACCCCTGATGGACACCACTTACCGCTATCTCCATCTGAACATTGAGCCCTTGACCACCATCCTCTGGATGCAATCATCCAACCAATTCCTCATCCACCCAACAATCTACCCATCAAATCCATATCTCTCCAATTTAGGGAGAAGGATGTTGTGGGGGACTGTGTCAAAGGCTTTATGGACGTCCAGATTGATGACATCCGTATCTCTTCCCTTGTCCACTGATGTGGTTGTTCCATCACAATAGGCCACTAGGTTTGTCGGGTAGGACTTGCCCATGGTGAAGCCATGCTGCCTGTCTCAAATCACCTTCCTGTCCTTCATGTGGCTTAGCAGAGCTTCTAAGAGGATCTGTGTCCTAGTTTCGGCTGGGATAATGTTAATTTTATTCCTAGTAACTGGTATAGTACCGTGTTTTGGATTCAGGATGAAAATAATGTTGATGACAGACTAATGTCTTTAGTTGTTGCTAAGCAGTCAAGGACAGTCCAGCTTCTAATATCGCCCTGTCAGCAAGAAGGCAGGAGATACACGGGTAGCTGGGAGGGGACACAGCCAGCAGAGCTCACCCAAACTGGCCAAAGGGTTATTCCATAATATACGACATCATGCCCAGTATATAAACTGGGGGAGTTGACCTGGGAGGGCTGCTGCTCAGGAGATGTCTGGCATCGGTCAGCGTATGGTGAGCGGTTGCATTGTGCATCAATTTCTTTGTGTATCCTTTTATGATCATTATTTTTTTTCCCCTTCCTTTTCTATCCCATTAAGCTGTCTTTATCTCAACCCACATATTTTACTTTTTTTTCCCAATTCTCTCCCCCATCCCTCTGGGAAGCAAGAAGTGAGCAAACAGCTGTATGGTGTTCAGCTGCCTGACAGGTTAAATCACAACAGTCCTTTTTGGCATTCAACAATGGGGCTCGACCTGTTGAGACGACAACAAATCTGACCAGAGCACATTAGAATAAATTTGTTATAAATATTTGTTATATTAGTTTGATAGTCAGTTGTCACAATGTTGACATATTTGCTCTCAAAGTTGTGCTTGTTCTCAGGGTTGTGTTATGGAACACCTTACTTGTTGTACATGTTCACTGTTGTGTTGTTTATTATCTCTGGGAACTGGGTCAAGGTTATAATTTTTCTGTACATTGTAGCAGTGTCTTATTATGTGATAAAATGACTGGTCTTTGCAAATGTCTTTTGCAAATGGATTTTGCAACTTTCAGTCCCCATCCGTGCAGTGCATCCCCTTGAGAAGTGTGGGAAGAGACAGTGCATGATCACTGCAGTCCAGACTGCCTCCAATCTTTATGTCACCAATGAGCTTACATGCGTTGGTGACCAACAGGTCCGTTAAGGCATCCCCTGTGGTAGAGCTATCTATCACCAGGCTTAAGAAGTTATACTCAGTGCATTCCACGAGTCTTCTGGATTGCCTATAGCTCGCTGTGCTACTTTTCCAGCAGATTTCGGAATTGTTGAAATCCCCAGCACGTCAGCTAGAGACTTGAAACTTTAATGATATTATTCTTTGTGTTACTGTATTTGACACTCTTTTCTTTCTGAAGTTGTTTACAGCAGAGGTTAGGTGTCTTTGTGGCATTATTTATAAAGTTAAATCAATAGGCAAGGCTAACTTTGCTGATGTTTTTCCACTTCATAAGTATTTGTACTCAGTTACTAGGTTTTTTCCTTAAAACAGCCTATAAAGTTGACACTTTGGTCTTTCAGTTCTTTGGCCATAGAAATAAAATTTAAAATAGTTTAAAACCTAAATATAATCTTTAAATTAAGCTAAATGTCAACTCCTTAAGAAGAATAACATATTTATAGAGGAAGGAAGAAGCAAGAGAAGGAAATAAGCTTTGAGGAGATAATTAGAAAAAGACCAAACTTTACCTTTCTTAAAACAGAGGTTTATAAAACTTTTATCTGGTAGTTGTCACTAATTTGGTTTATGTCTATTGTGATTGTGACATGTTGAGATATTTACAGAAGTAAAAATGACAGTATTCCCAAAGAATGTTTCTTCAGCATTACAAAAAGAGGTAGCATACAGGTGGCAGTACACCTTTTTTGAATAATATGCAAAGAAACCTTGACTAGACAGGCACTGAAAACTGGTGAAAGATAAATCTCAGTGTGGTGTTCAGATAATTTCCAAAGAAATTTAATTTTAAAACAACTACAAAGACTCATACTATAATGGGAAATGATACCTCACATATGTCACACAAAACCAAAAATCATCTGTCTGTTCTCTCTGACTTTCTGAGCTATGCTTTTTTATTCTGTTACAAGTACCTTTGTTTACTACAACACAAATTCAGCTCTCCCATGTGCTTGCAGCTGTGTAGTTCAGACCTGTCATAGCAGACATTAATATTACTGAGTGACACTAGGTTTAGATGTTTGCACTGTGATGTTAGGTAGCTATAGGTGTGACAGTTAAGTGCAAATAGCTAAGGAGATCTAATAATACTGAGATTAATTTAACTACATTTTTGTAATTATGCCCATCTCCTTTGACCTTTCAGTCACATATTTAATAATTTTTGTATTATTTTACAATCAGTGAGCATCAGCCAGTATCAGTTCAGCATGCATATTGATATGGGTAAGTGAAGTCATTACAGTAGCATCTGTTTTTTATATCTTTTTAATTGGCCTGCAATCACTTTGGTAAAATACAGAAAGCCAGTTTTCTAATTAGTTTAGTAATAGCTTAATTTCATCCTCAAACTTTTAAACCATTGAAACTTTTATAATATTACATGCTGTTACATGTAGCTATCAAGCTACAAATCAGTACTGAAATAATTGAAACAGTTTAGTAAAAATTAAAAATTTGAAATAAAATTTAATCTTGACGTGATGGAAAATATTTCTTAGCTGAAGCTTCCATCTACCTGTCTATATATATTTTTGTACTGGGAGTTCCATTAAATACGTATGACTTTATGGGGGGAAATGTTAGTTACATAGATGCTTTTTCTTAATTTTCATAAATAGAGCTTGGTTTTACTCATTTTGACTGGCCTAAAAGAAGAATCAAGATAAGCTCTTCCTCATATTAGACAGAACTTCACCTTGCACTAGAGAGTTCATACTTCCAAAGAATTTTGGATCAGCAGAGCTGATTCTCTGGATCCTCCCATTTTCCGATATTATTTACTTACATCATTTTTCCCAGCAGACAAAGGATCAGAAATGAAATAATCTTCATGTTTATATAACACATTATGGCTTTGAAAAAACTTTTGAAATAAAAATTTAAGATTAACTTTTTCTCATTTTTTAATTTATGATCTCCAGATTTACAAGTACTTCAGCTGTAATATCCTGCTTCCCAATGAGTTTACACTTCCAAACCCAGCCACATAATGATATGAAAGTGGACATAATCTAAAAGCATTCATTTGTTATTAATGATCTTACTCTTTCCTGATCTTGAAATGTATTCATGTCATTTGATGTGCACAGGGTCTTTAACTTCTTAATTACCAGAAAAGTAATGTTCCCATTCTTTTTATAGGTAAATGAATTTGAAATTATTAACTTGCAGAGGATCAACAAGAGGCACAGTAAATATTTTCTGTTATTTACACTGGGGAAGATTGCTTTTTAATTAATATGACAGTTATGACGTTACTCATTAGGAAGTGAAGTGAAGTGACATACCGTCACCTCTGAGGTTTTCTTATGATGTTCACAGTTTAATAAACATTTGTTGCTGAATGTTTTCTAATACTCTGACATTTCCGAGCAGCTCTATTATTTTAGGGTGCTCATTCTGTCACTACTATGTAAGGATACAATAAAGAATTCATCTGTCTATTTGTAATTATTGCAGCAAAGTACTATTATGTGTATTAGATTTAAATTGTGTAAAAGGAGGATGTGGGAAGGAAGGATTTACGGTTGCTTATTCACTTTATTATTTATAAGCATTTTTGTAGCACACATCTCCATAGAGTATGAGTGCCAAAATTGCCATGTTTTTGACACATATAAAGTTCATGTACACTTAAAGTAAGAAAGTGATTTTTACAGGTTTTTAAAGTGTTTCCAAAAAAAGAAGAAACTAAAGAGAAGCAAATTGCATATATATTGTTTTCAACTCACTATAAAAATAGTAAGGCTTCATAAGCTGTTTTCAGTGGACTTTTCATCATTTTTCTGATTTGTAGTCATGGTCATCCTCATTACAACAATAAAAAAGAAGGAAATTATTTCTGCTCAATTCATTTTTTTCCTATAGATATTAATATATGCTGCTTTTTTATTCCTGCCTTTTTACTTATCTTTCTTTTTCCTTGCACTGGTCATTTCTGTATGGAGAGCACACAAGAGAAGAAATACTTAAGGCTTAAGGCTTTAGGCACAAAATGAGTCACTTAATAGTCTATCTTTAATGAGTAATTACGTTGGGAAAAATCAGTTTGTACACATTTATGATGAAGAATAAACTATTACACTCATCCTTTTTTCTTTTTTTTTTTTTTTTTTGAGAATTGCTTAGTAAAATATTGTGTATCTAGTCTAAACTTGCCATAAACAGACTTTTCCCATTCCACTCTAGGAAAATGTGGATCCGTTAAAATTAGTTCATATCACTGCTGAAATTTTTCAGTGCAAAATATATTTTCCATTCTTTTAAGAGTTTTCAGATGTGCCTTTCAATCTTGGAAGTGTTTGTGAAAAACAAGCAGTGCAATACATTATTAAATATTTCTGTTACATTACTAGGCAGGTGATTACTCTGTTCATAACTGTTACAAGGAAACTTTATTGAAATCACTTGAAATTCATTCATACTTGTGAACAGAATTTGCTCAGCTAAATTTTCCAAGTAGCTTAATGACTGTATGATCTATTTTTCAGTGTTCGTCCTTCTTTTGCAGTCTTATGCCAGCTAAACTAAGGCAGAAATCAGCTGTGCCAGTGACAATAATGAGGTATGTGTCACTAATGTAAGGTTTCACTGGGCAATGTTTATCAGGAAAGAAAAGGAGACATCTCTGTTTCATAAACACTCAGACTTTGTCTCAGTTTCTGGGAAATATCTACTTCAAATTTAGTGTGTTCAAACTTCATAATAGCATGTTATCATCCTGTTTGCACAACAAATAAGTTGTTACTTCTCTTACAATTTCCAATAGTCTCTTCTTCCAAAAGAGGAAATACTTACAATAAATATTCTTTCTTTTGCAAGAATATGTCAAAAGCACTGGTCTTTTAATACCCCAGTAAATATAATGTTCTTACAAATTCAGAAAAGAAAAAGGTATTCTTCTGTATTTTCAACATACAAGCCTACTCTTATCTTTCCCGGTTTGCAGAAAAGGTGAAAAGAAATGGTATGGTATCTACCAAGACGTCACAATAATGACATTCAGAGAGGCAGTCTTAGGTAAGCAAGCAATATCAAAGATTAACCAAATTATTTTAGAAAACTCCTTGAGACTTAGAGCTGATCTTCATACATATAAAAGAGTAAGTGTGCTGCAGTCTGAAGAAATAACCAAATACTAGGTTCCAAACATGCTCAAAACAAATATGCCAAGAATGATCTTGCCTGTGTTACAAAGTAACTTCTTTTAAAGTTGAACTCTTGATTCCCATGTGTAAGAAATCAGGAAAGGATGACATAAGACCAGTATGTCTGAGTAAGGACATCCCGGTCAAACTAAAGTGTAAGAAGGAAAAGCACAGAGAGTGGAACCAGGGACATCTAACCTGTAAAGAATATAAGGACACTCCATGGATGTGTAAGGGTTGGGATCAGGAAAGCTAAGGCACAGTTGGTGCCAAATTTGGCAAGGAATGTGAAGAATAATAAAGTCTCCTGCAGCTATGTGTGTCACAAGTGGAAGGTTAAAGAAAATGTACTCCCCCAATAAATAAAAGAGGACAACAAGTGACAACTGACATGGAGAAGACTGAGGTACTCAACAATTTTTTTACTTCAGTTTTCACTGGCAATCACTCTTCCCACATTTCTCAAGTCCCTGAACCTCAAAGCAGGGATTCAGGGAATGAAGCCCCTCCCACCATAAGAGAAGATCATGTCTGAGACAAGCTGAGTCACCTGAACATACACAAGTCCAAGGGACCCAAAGAGATGCACTTCAGGGTCCAAGGGAACTGGCAGATGTATTTGCTAAGTAACTCTCCATCATATTTGAAAAATCATGGCAGTCAGGCAAAGTCCCCAGTGACTTTGGGAAGAAAAGGGGATAACACATCCATTTTTTAAAAGGGTAGTAAGAAACATAAAAAAGGTAAAAAATCAAACCCATTCTTTAAAAGGGTAGTAAGGAGGACCCTGGGAACTACTGACCACTCAGTCCCACCTCAGTGCCCAGTAAGATCATGGAACAGATCCTCCTGGATGTTATATTGAAGCATATGGAAGACAAGGAGGTGATTAGAGATAGGCAACATGGACTTCAACAAAGGCAAATCATGCCAGACAAATCTAGTGGCCTTATATGATGGAGTGACTAGATCAGTGGACAAGGGAAGAGCTACCTGGACTTCTGTAAGACTTTTAATATGGTTCACCCAACATTCTTCCCTTTAAATTGAAGAGATATGGGTTTGATGGATGGACTGGTGGGGGGATAAGGCATTGGCTGGATGGCCATGCCCAATGAGTTACAGTGAATGGCTCAATGTTCAAAGTGGAAAAGAGTAATGAGTGGTGTCCCTCAAGGGTCTGTACTGGGACAAATATTATTTAATATCTTCATCAGTGACATAGACAGTGGGATTCAGTGCACCCTCAGCAGGTTTGCAGATGACATCAAGCTGAGTGGTGTGGTTGAAATGCCTGAGGGATCACATGTCATCCAGAGGGACCTGGACAGGCTTGAGGAATGGGCCCACGTGAACCTCATGAAGTTCAAGAAGGTCAAGTGCAGGGTCCTGTAATCCCCAGGTCAGGGCAATCCTCAATATCAATACTGGCTGGAGGATGGAGTAATTGAGAACAGCCCTGTCTGGAAGGACTTGAGGATACTGCTCTACGTAAAATGGGATGTGATCTAACAATGTACACTTGTAGCTCAGAAAGCCAATTGTATCCTTGGCTGCATCAAAACAAGCATGGCCACTAGGTGGAGGGAGGTGATGTTGCCCCTCAGCTCCGCTCTGGTGAGACCCCACCAGGCAGACCTGCAGTATTGTGTCCAGCTCTGGAGCCCTTAGCACAGGAAAGACATGGACCTGTTGGAGTGGGTCCAGAGGAAGGCCACAAAAACACTCAGACGCATGGAACACCTCTCCTGTGAGGACAGGCTGAGAGAGCTGGGGTTGTTGAGCCTTGAGAAGAGAAGGCTCTGTGGAGGCCTTATTGCAGCCTTCCAGTACCTAAAGGGAGCTTGTAAGGAAGTTGGAGACTTTTTAACAAGGCCTATAGTGACAGGATAAGGGATGATGGTTTTAAACTAAAAGAGGGTAGATTTAGATTGGATGTAAAGGAGATATTTTATTTACAATTAAGGTGATGAGACACTACAACAGGTTGCCCAGAAAAGTTGCAGATGCCCCATTATTGGAAGTGTTCAAAGTGAGGTTGTATGGGGTTTTGAACAACCTGGTCTACTGAAATATGTCCCTGTCCATGGCCGGAAGGTTGGACTAGATGATCTTTGAGAGTTCTTTCCAACCCAAACTGTTCCATGAGTCAATGTTTCTATGAAAAACATATATTTTTATGAAATTTTAAGAAATGAGGAATTGGTAGATAGAAGCATTGGGGGTCTTTAGGTTACCAGGGTTTTTAAACTTAGAGAACCGAATAAAAGCAGTTTTCACCTGAAGTTGTGTGATAGTCTGTGAATTGAGCTGATAATGTCACTCTCACTTTTAATGGAGAATGTCCACTCCATAAGCTCAACATAGTCGGCAGCTTTTGTAATTGTCAACCTCATTTAAAATATCAAAGACTAAGTGGACTTGAAAGTGATCCAAATGTTAGTTCCTCCAGGTCTTGATTTATACTTGTTAGATTAATTCCATGTCCTCTCCTGTTCCACTGACAAATCAATGCCCTCAGTCTCTTATATCTATCAAGCAACTTTCATAAACATTTTATTTTCATCTTTTGGAAAAAGAAAATAATTTTGTCCTACATCAATCTTTAAATATCATACTATTACTGGTAGCCAGACACAAGAGGCAGTAGTTGTATTATGCAAAAAAACCATAATTCAAACGTACAAAATTCGTCCACTCACAAATTTGCATGCAAGTTGTCCTAAGCATAGGTTTCAGACAGTTTTATCTGCAATTACCTATTTATTGTCTGTTTTCTACTTCTGTCTAGTCCAGCTTTAAAATAAATAATTCTCTACCCAACACAGTCCTATCCAAGTTCAGAAAGTTAATATTCTTCTTTTGATATTTTTAGTTTGGAGGAAGAATTGATTTTATTTTCTCCCTCTATCATATGAGTTTGAAGAGTGAATACTGGGTTTACCAAACCCTCACCTCATCTCACACAACCACATCTCTTCTGCTTTAGAGTATCTATACATCTGAACTTTCATGAATTTTCCCATCCCCATGCAGCTGCTGTCTGGAATTTCATCTCTAAAGAGCTGCTGCAGCTCCTCCTCTCTGAGGAAAGAGGAAAACTGTAAGGCAATTTTTGTGGTATATGGTACTCCTCAAATCCTGAGAGGTGTGTAAACTATAGAGATAATCTGTCATGGGAAAAATTTTAAAGGCAGAAAAAGGTCCATCTTCTGTCTGTAGGCATAAAATGAGGAATACTGACTCAAAATCCTATGTCATTATTTTTATGTTTTCATTCAGTAACAGAATATTCAGGAACCCAAATCTTGTCAGACTTCTCACAGTTGATGACTAAGCAGGTATAATTCCTGTTCTCTCTCTGCCATTTTTCCGCTTGTTAATCTCTTTTCCAATTCAGATTCCAATCCCAGGAAGAAAACAAAAGCACAGCATACTTGCCAGATACAAAGCCATGAACGTAATGAGGAACTCTTGTTTTATTTTTTTCCTCCTTTCTCAATACGCAACGTGGTTGAATATATGCTGAGAGACATTGAATAATAAAAAGAAGTATTTTTTCCCCACAAAGTAAAATTAGGGGAATAAAGATAGTTATGTCTCCCAAGCAAGATGATTCTCTGGTTTGTTTTTGATTAAAAGTGTTGACTGTAAATCTACCTTACCAATGATGGAGTACTACAAAGTTATGCTGTTTGCATGTTGTAGCTTTGTATAGTGCTTCAGCATCTGAATGCAATAATTTTGCTCTACAAGACAAAGCTATATATTCTAGCATACAACCTTAAAGAGTCTGAAGGCTAGAAGAAACAGCAATGGGCAAAAATAAGCTGAGGCTACAAACAGGGAAGAGACAGTGATGTTATTTTTAGGAAATGAGAATACTAAAGAACGCTAACATTGCTAACAGACTTAAATCAAACATGAGCTGCAGTTTACATTTGAGATTGTAGACTTAATGTTTTTTGAAATGTCTAAATCAAATTTCCAATTTTGACAAGATATTGAAGTGAATGTATCTGTCACTTGATGCTGTCATTTAAAAGCTGAGAATAATCCTTAAGATTATTTTCTGCTTCTGTACCAGAAAAAAGAGAGGGAATAATCAAATTTCCGGGCTTTGCCAGAATTGTCTTCTCCAATATGATTAACAGCAGTATTCTGATAGGAACACAGAAATTTTTAACAGGTACAAAATAATGAAGAATAAAGAATGCAGTATCTAAACCCCAAGGAAACTTGAAGTCAAAGCAGAGATTAGTAGGGAAGAATAATGATTGCATATAATGTAAGTGAAACAAACAATAAAATGATTTTTGTTTTCATTTTAGTGCTGAAATGCAACATTTCATTTTCCATCTAACTTTCTGTACATTTATTTATTTAATAAATAGTGTCTTTCATAGGGAAGTAATAAAATACTCCTTAGATGTATTAGTATGCGGATCATAATCAAACCATATAAATCCAGCTCTCTAGGCTACATATCAGCACACTGTCATCAATAAATGTGGTAGATATATATAGAAAGGGGAAGAGAGGACAAATTCTTTAGAGATTTATTGAGCAGGTAAACCTGGGAGATTTGAGGAATAGAGTATGAAAAACAAATCCAAGGAGGATAGAGTTTTGCAAATGTATTTATGCAGACAAAAACTCTACTGCAAGTTGTCTGTCTGGCTTTAAATCATGAACCACTGAGTCACTTTAGATAGAAAACAAGATAACAAATGCAAACATGTTGTAGGAATGCTCCTTGAATGCTGACTCCCTGCTTGCATTGTTTGGTGTTTTAATTGATCTGAAAAGCTTGATTATAGCCTCAAGTATTGAACAAATGATGATGCACAGCTATTCTTGTTTTATAAGACTCACATCGGTAGTGAGATCATTTTAAGCTTTCAGGTCTCCGCACCGCATGTTTAGGAATTCAGTGACCGTATGTTCTGATTTGAGGGGTAAAAGTACAAAATCAAGCTTCAATAAATTCTCTGAAAACATGTTATATTTAAGCTCAAGCAATTTGGAAGAAATGTTACCTGAGATGACTGATTAGTGCCTTGATCCCAAAGCATTCTCTCCCTGTTGTGGATTTAACTATTGAGGGACTATTGCTTGACTTTAAAACATGAACTGCAAAGCAATTTTTTAAAAGACAGAATAACAAATGCAAAAACATTACCAGAATACTACTGGAATGTTGACTCCCTGCTTGCATTGCTCAACGTTTTAATTGTTCTGAAAATATTTATTATACCCTCAAGTCCTGAACAAATGGCAAAACAGGCTACTGATATTTTCTCAAATTCAACCATTGACAGCAGCATTATCAAAAGAACACTTTTAGTCTAGGTTTTAGAATTTGGGATGAGACTCAAATTGCCTGCTTTAGGTGGCCAGACCAAGTTTTGCTAGTGTCCATATGGAGCAGCAGACTAATTAATATTCCTTGATGTATTATCCACTCAATGGAAACATTTAATACGTTCAGAAAATTAACTCCACATTTCTGCTGAAAATATGGTAGGCACAGGACTGTATCTACTAGGTCACCTGTGTGATATTTCTTCCAACTTTTATGTCTAAGTATAATACATTTTTTAAAGTTTATTGGAGTTACTTTCTATAGATACGCCTAGACACAGGGATGAATTTCTCAAAAGATGGTACGTGAGCACTTAAGCTTAGGCCAGGGAGACCTAGAAGAATACTTTGTTCTCTCTGGAGCATGTGTGAACTACAGTAGCATGTCAGGTCCTTCAAGCTTCCAAACTCTGAGTTCTCTTCTGAGTGACATTATTATCATCTTGAAACAGAGCCTCTTAAAAGGCTGCATTCTACAGGTGCTTCTTATGGCATAAAGTGAGAAAGTTCATCTATGTGGTTGGAAACCTAGGGATGTGTGTGCTAGGAAACCTAACTCTTAAGGAGTAACTCACAGCCTAAGAAAAAACACCATCTAACAGATAAAATGAAGGAAGGGAAATCAGTCATTCTGCACTATAAGAATGGAACTAATGAACTCAGAAACAAGGGACAGCCTACTGAATCTGAAATCTTAAAGGGAGGCAAGACCCCTGGGATCCAGTTTCTGCTCTAAAGATATTTAAGTTTTTTGGGTTTGTTATTGAAGTATTACCTTTTTTAATACTCTATACATCAAATTGGAATAAAACAAAATAGGAAGAAAAATAAAACAAGCAAAAAAATCCCGTCACAAAACGAGGACTAAAGGTAAAGAGAAGAACATAACAAAAACTGCACCTACATGGTTGGTAATGACTAAGATCACTGGTGAAAGGGTAAAAGGGACAAAGGAAAGTAGGTAGGAACTGATCAAGGAAAGGAGAGTTGTTGAGAACTTTAACACCATTAAAACTTTTTAATCCACAGTAACACAATAACAGTTTTGGAGGATGAAAGAGCAAGAACATGGAAACAAACGAAGGAACAAAAGTAAATTTTCTAACAGTAAAGACTGCAGAAGCAGCAAGATGGAAAAAATGTAAAACATTTCAAAAAGGAGATTAAGGATATAAGCTCTAATACCTTAACTCAATTGTATACATGCCTTAAGTATGTACACAACTGATTTATTATAATACAAAAAATACAGATACAGGACTAAAACTACTGTGGGAAGAGAAGAGATAGGTAGGTCACTTTTCTATTTTGGGGGATAGAAGGAGAAAATATTTTCATAATATCTGCTTTGTTTTTCCTAACTCTTCCCCAGACTTCCTTTCATACCTGTGATAGGATATGAGATCCTAAGAGACAGTATAAATATTTGTTTCAAATACAGGGAGAGAAGGAAATGATGGATGAGGATATAGTAATTATTAATAGAATCTGGTTTTATAACCTAAAAATGTGGTCAAGTGTCTTTAAGTTTACCTGCTAATATATGATTCATATTTCTTTTTTTGCTATTTGGAATTATGACACCAACATCTCCACAATTTCTAAGAAGTTTATGCATTTACACTCTAATGTTTATGGGTCAATAAAAATGAAAGGGATTTTCATCAATATTACTTTCACTTTATTCAATTGAAATACTTCAACAGTACCTTACAATTTTACAACTTAACAGCCCGAGCAATATAGTATGATACAACAAGTGACGCCAAAGCATGCTTTCATTTGCAGTTGCAAGTTTGAATGAACTCCTTCTGAATGTTTTTTCAATTTTTCCAATCAATAAAACAGAAAATGTAAAATGAATGACTAATCAAGGGTATTTATAATTTTTGAAATATTTTTATTATTTTTTAAAAATTGTATTAGAAAATCCTTTACAGTGACAAGCTTATGTAAAGAAAACTGGACAACAACAGCCTGCTCTAAAGCAGTATGAGTGCCAGCACTGGTTTCTCATTCTTGACTCTATTCATTTGTTCATGTAAGGTGGTTTACTTTGTTCTGGAACTTTGAGAACAGCAAATAACTCCTGTAAGTCCAAGAGTCAAGCCATGAAATACAAGCTGGCCAGCCAAATGATAACAATTTAAACTTGTACAGTTTCTTGCATCCCAGACATAGTCAGTACAGAATTCTGCCATTTACATGTCATATTTCTGCAGGCTTCAAAGTAGTTACAAGCAGAAAAGTGACCATATAAAGATGTCCATATATGTGTAGTTGTAGAAGGTCTTCCCACTTTTTCTTGTTCTCTCTATTTCATCACTTATCATCAGCAAAATATATGTTAAATTCCATTTCAGATTCTGTACTTTGGGAATGGTGATGGTGGGAGGAAAGAGGGGTGTGAAGGAAGAAGTACTTGGGTCTAAGGGTGGTGGATAAAGACATTCCAGATTAAAGGGGTGGTGTAGATTTGGTGGTTTAGAACAAACAGATTAGGTGGCTGGTTACTACTGAGCCATTTAATTTCATGTTTAGTATGAATTGACAATCTTTATGCAGAGCAATGAGCTATAAAATTCCCAGAGCTATGCCACAATTAGCTTTCCCTACTGCTGGTTTTCTTGATATTTAAGAAAGTGTATTTTCTTTTACCAGTTTTATTTAAACTAACAGATTCATACAACACAAACATTTATCAGACCATCTAGTCCTTCACGCTTCCAAGGTTAAATTGTTTCCTACTATACAGTTACGAATACACTGTCCCAATAGATGTATAGTTCATTCTCATTTTAAATATCCTGAGGGAAGTTATTCCATGGTCTAACAGATCTCACTGTCAAGAAGCTTTTACGTGAAATTCAGCCTGAATTTTGCCTTTCCTAATCTCATCCCATTACTCAAGACTGATGCACCCTAATGTAAATATTTCTTCTCTCACCCAGAAGTTAAACCCGTCCAGGAGTTGTGGGCTGTCATCATCTTTCTTTATTAGTTATTATTTACACACACTATAGAGGTAGCCTCGAAGTCTGACATTTTATCATAGGAGAAGATATTAAAAGTACTAGCCAATGTTCCATTCCAACTGCAGACAGTAACTACTGTTACCTATTCTAGTAATAAGTGCTCCAAGTGTATGCACCTATTGTTAATCTCTGACCGTGCTTACAATCCCACAGAATACATTCCTTCAGTTTTCCTTTCATACTTTATTACGGTAACTTCTTTCTTTTTTTTTTACATTATATTCAGTGAAACATAATCTAAAAATCCAAATAACACAGTTACTTCTTCAAAGATATTACAAACTAAAAATATAAATGGCATATGAAAGAAGTTACACACTGAAAGACCACTTACTGTACAATTTATGTCGTGTAATATAAACTGACAAATAACTCCCAGCTTCACCTCTTAACGTGTTAACTCCTCAGTTTCATGAATGAAGTGGAAATTACACAGTTGGGCAAGAAGAGCCCTATGGTAGGTCAGGAAAAGATTGTCATGTGCTTGGGAATAACTAGAGCTGGTCACTGCAGCCAATAATATTGATCTTGGCTTTTGTATTGTGGAGCCGGTTAATAAGGCAGAGTTGGGACTGTCTTTGGAGGCAAGGAGGAGATTACTAACTTTAAAGTGATAAAAATGCAGTAGAGACCAGAAAGGGTGACAGGCTCAGGAAATGGAGTCTCATTTTTCTTACTTGTTGAAGGAAAGTTTATATTTGGGAGTAACAAAGAAGGGGTTTTCACAGTAATCAGATAGAGGTGATGAGGTCTGATGTAAAGCTTTTTGGCTAAAACAAGAATTTGTTCAGGACAAATTCTAATTCAGAAAGAGAACAACCCCACTGAGGATGACAAAGCAAAATTTGAGAAAGTGAACCAGGGTCCATGAAGGTAACTTCCTTAAATGTTAGTTGACAAAACATATGGCAAACAGAGAAAAATGTTTCTCCTTTCTACTAAATAAAGTGATGACCTGGTTTTGCTTAAGTGGCCCAAATCTTCAATTAACTTTAGCTCTGTGATAATCTTTTAAAGACTCAAATCTAATTCCAGTACATACATGATTTCCAATATGACTATGTGTTTTCAAAATGAATGCTTCCCCTTCTTTTGAGTACTTTTAGATTAATTTCAACATGAGTCTTTTTTTTTGAGCTAAATCTCTTTCACTGCACGTTTCTAATCATTCTGTAGCATTACGTTTCCAATGGATACTACTAAATCCCTCTAATCTACCATAATTTGTTATTGTCATTAAGATGTTGTTTACTTTTTCATTGAGATCATAAATCAAAATGTTGGACATGACTAAATGTTATCATTCCAATAGGTTCCTTTTAAGTTGTGGCTATTTATTAAGGGCCTTTTTTTGTTTTGTTTTATTTACAGCTTTTTAGTATGCCTGTAGTCTACACCATCTTCAATTTAATTCACAATACATGTATGTACCCATCTATTGTGGTATGCATGGGTATGCACAGTTGGGACTTTTTGTGGGGTTTGTATGTTTTCCTCTTCTGTTCTTTTGGGGTTTTTTGGTCTTGTTTTTGTTTTTAACAGATGACTATTTTGTGTGCAAGAGCCTTCAGTTTCCTTTCCTCTTTGTAAACAGATACAAGACTGTGAGGTGGCAACTCAGAATAAGAGGAATATTTCATTTACTCAATACGGAGCAGATTGTGAACTTGTAGCTTCTGCTGTAGGAAGAAAACCAGCATTAGAGCAAAAGATGTAGATGGACTTTTAGACTATATGGTGTTGCTGTGCTCATTATTCATTTCTTTGTGCATGCTTCAAACCTCTTTTAATTTACCAGAAAACAGTACTGATATATTTGGCTTAAAAGTGAAGAAATACACTTTATATGAACTCTTTGGTCCAAATCTTAGGAGAAACTGGTTTATTATTCTCTGTCTCTTGTGGAGCTTAACTGGTATATACTTCCTAGCCAGAATGCTAGTGACACTTTGCAAATCACCATTATCTATATGCAAACTCAGCACTACTTACCTGATGGAAATGTACAAAAAAACCCCAAAGAGGTCTTCAGTGTCTTTCATCTGGAATCATAGAATCATCAATAGTTTGGATTTGAAGGAATCTTTAAAGGTTCTCTAGTCCAACCTCCCTGCAAGAAGCAGGAACATCTTCAACTAGAACAGGCTGCTCACAGCCCCATCCAACCTGACTTTGAGTGTTTCCAGGGATGGGGCATCTACCACTTCTCTGGGCAACCTGTGCCACTGTTTCACCACCCTCATTGTGAAAAATTTCTTCCTTAGATCTAGTCAAAATCTATCCTCTTTTAGTTTAAAACCATTAACCTTATCCTATCACTACGGGCCCTGCTAAATAGTCTGTCCCCATATTTCTTATAGGCCCTCTTTAAGTACTGGAAGGTTGCCAGCAGATCTTGCTGGAGCCTTCTATTCTCCAGGCTCAACAACCTCAGCTCTCTCAGCTGGTCCTCATGGGAGAGGTGTTCCATCCCTCTGATCATTTTGGTGGCCCTTCTCTGGACCTGTTCCAACAGGTCCATGTCTTTCCCATGCTGAGGGATCCAGAGCTGGACACAGTAGTACAGGCGGGGTCTCATCAGAGCAGAGCAGAGGGGGAGAATCACACCCCTCAAACTGCTGGCCACGCTTCTTTGGATGCAGCCCAGGATATGGTTGGCCGCCTGGGCTGCGAGTACACATTGCTGGCTCATGTCCAGCTTTTCATCCAGCATCCCCAAGTCCTTCTGAGCAGGGCTGCTTTCAATCCCTTCACACCCCAGCCTGTAATGGTACTGGTACTGGTGCCAGACCCTGCACTTGGACTTGTTGAACCTCATGAGATTCAGATGGGCCCATTCCTCAAGCTTGTCCAGGTCCCTCTGGATGGCATCCCTTCCCAGTATGAATTGACATAAAACCATTCCTCCTTTTCTGCAGTACATATCACTACTGCCCACAGCTGGTTTAGCTACTGGAACTTATAGGCAGCTCCTCATTAGGTTTTATTCATTCACAGTTTTGATTTTGCAACTATACTTTAAAGCACCAGTTCTGATAGGTGAAAGGAAATCAAGAAAAAAATACTCATAACATGTCCAAATTCTCCTTTGTGACTTGATCAGAGGTGCAGAGATTGAACCTATGGTGATCTCAAAAGACCATGAAACCTGCACAGAGACAGAATACATCTAGTATTTCTGTGTACAGCTCTTTTCCAACCTTCTACCTTTTGTTCAAGACTTCTCTTGTCTCCCTTTTATTTTCTAATTAAAAAAAAATCAAGGAGCGAAGTGCAAAAATTAATATTAAGCTGAGTCATACTGTCCCTATTTTCTCTAGGTGTTCAAATACACATCTTCTTAATGGCCAGATATTGCTATTCAGAACACACAGCCCTTCACTGCAAAGCAGATGCAACTTCTTCAGTGAGACAATAAAACATTTTCTGTTCTGTCATTAATATATATTGTATTGTGGTCTCTCTCTGTAACTGATCTCCAGTTATAGCTTACCTGTCAATGAAAAAAACACTTCTGAAATGAAAGGAAACATCCTTTGTGTTCAAAGCAGAGTACACTCTAGGATTGTTTAAAACCTTCCCTTGTCCTGGCACCTTCACAGGGTGCTTCACTGTTCACGCAATCTATCTCCAGTCTAAACTATCAAACCCAGTAATGCATTTTCAAAAATATTTTGATGACTCAGTCTAAAAAGTTTTTTAAAAAATTACGTTATCTCTACATGAGATCTAACATAAATTGTTACTTATTGTGTAAGAATTGGATTTTCAAGAGTTAGTGAGATTGTTGTTAATAAGGGTAACCTCTGAAAAAAACATGAAAAATGACCCAACTAAATTGATGTGACATATATAGTACAGGTGAAGTATGGTCATTTACACAGAGCTTGCCTTTTGTGCATCTGAAGAACAGTAAAAATAAGCAATTTTCACTATGGAACTGTCAGTTAAACTGCGAAATTCCACTCCTTCAGTGGGATAACCAGAATTACGCAGTTAGCGCATAGGGCCCCTTGCAATCATCTATCATGTTACTCAGTAATAGGTCACTTCAGAAAATAGCATGTTAACTGATAGACTGTAACAACCTTAAATGAGTCATTATCAACTATATTTTAAATCTTCTTAGTTCAGATTTTATGGGCTTAGCAGATCACTGTTTTTTTCCTAACTTTTAATATCAGATTTCAGAGGTTATTGCCTATAAGAAATAATCCTAACTTTTTCATTCTAACCTAGGAGTCTATCTACCACCTAATAAAAAACCAATCAATCAATACAAAATAAGAAGCTAAAGAAAAAAATTGTATAGTAACAGAAATAACAGGATATACAAATGTTTTCATTAAGAAGGCAATAACACACTCTTTTAGTGAGCACCCACAAAGAGTTCAGTGGGGCATTACAATAAGTAGTATTTGGAAAACAATTATTAATAACAGGTGAATACTACAGAAAATATAGAATTAATTTCCTATCAAATGTTATTTGACTGAGAACACTAAAAAAACCCAGAATATTTGTTCCAGAATCAGATTAAAGGACAAGGAAAAACCCTTCATGCCATGGGGTAAACACTGCAGTACAATTTAGGCAACATATTTATTTTGTAGGCAACTATACTTCTTTTTTCTGACTAGAAATACATGCAGAGTTGTATGTACGTTGATATACTAATGTAAGCTTCATATGTGTTTCTTTATCATGTTGACAATTTTCCTGTTCATATCAAGCCCAATTATTTTAATCTTAACTCTTTTTGCCTCTCCAATTATTAATCATATTTCCCTCTACTCATAATTTCACTAGACACTAAATCTTTTTTCAAACCACTCTCCGATTTTTCCCATAGCTGTACCTTTTACATTCTCCACTTGCACCTTTTACATTCTGAAGTCTAGCTTTTGCTCCTTACTTTCTACATGAGCTAAACCCACTGACCCTTCAACCTCAAAACAGCCATTCTCTGTCCTGTTATCATCTATTGGGCCTTCCTTTAACGAATGGTCTCTTCCATTTCCATCTGTTTTCTAACCTAAGGAGAAATATTCTCCTGCAGCTATGTCCCATATGCTGGCCCTAACTACGGACTCCCTGACTACAGAGGGGAGTTTGTCCTTTCCTTTGTCCTTTTTCTCCTGTTACCATTTATGCATGAACAGAGACAGTGATATTTACACTTTTGGTTTGCTATCACAACACTTTAAACAATGGACAAAGCAGCCGCTGTAATGTGACCACTCCTTATTGAACTGATAACAATGATCTCACTGTTACCTTGTGGTCTCCCATCCTGCCCTGTTTCACTCATTTATGTCACTGATCTTGAACTTTCCATTGTAAGCTCTAGACCTCTTAATTTTCAATGGACAGTTCACTTCCTCATAAAACAGGCAACTTAGGGTAGGTGAGATGCATTACCTTTGAGAATTATCTCATTTCTCTTACTGTAAATAAGATTGGATAAGTAGCTGGTCAAACACCTATAACATGTAGACAGCAGTGAATTCCCTCCTAAAGAGTACAGTGATGCATCTTTAAAAAAACTCTCAAATTGAAGTAGAATCATAGAATGATTTGGTTTGGAAGGGACCTTTAAAGATCATCTAGTCCAACCCCCCTGTCATGGGCAGGGACATCTTTCACTAAATCAGGTTTTCCTAGTAGAATTTGTTTTGTGAGAATTTAATATTCCCTGACAGTATACTGCATTTAAGGTTTTTATAGCCCAGCTTTTTGACTGAATGCAAAGATTTGACTTTGTTGTGTCTAAGCTATTCTTGATGCTTAGAAGCTGGTCATGAAAGCTGATTATTGTCCAGAAAATACTGACTCACCCTATTGTGTAGTACATGTATGGAGTCTTAGGTAATAAAGTAATAATTTCCATTACGCTTTTCTAGGATGCATTCTTGCACTCTCCAAAAAGTTGCTGAAACAGAAACTACTGCCATGTATAATGATTTCTGCATTGCAAAGTACCATGCTAGTTAGACCATGCTACAATTACTTTCATACAGAATCTAAATAACAAATTTAGAAATTAAGGAAGCACATTTCTTTAAAAACCTTAATTTTTGTTTAATCAGCTATATTATGTCAATTTAGCCAAAGATAATTTGCACATAAGTATTAAAATCTTCAAAAATACATATACAGAACTTCAGTCAGAATAATATGTACCCGTAAGTTCACTTTGGAACTTAAGTATTTATGTATTGAGGTGAAAATTAATTTCATATTAAGTTTTTAATTGATGTATAAGAGAATTCAATGTATCCTGGAACAATGGACTTAGATGGACATGAAGTCACATTGCCAGGAACCACAATTAACTTCTCAGTACTCTCCTCTGACCTTTACCACCCTACCAAGAGCGCAAAACCAAGGGGATTTTGCTTCAGTCTGTGCCAGCCACTGGTGTCATGGAGACGTGTGAGATACTGTGCAATTTCTGTTCTATCCAGGAGTGAAAGTATAAATATGACTGTAATTTGTCAGACCAGACCAGGAGCCTGACTTTAACATTCCTCTCAAGAGAGTGCTTGAGGAAAGGTGAAAAACAGGACGAGCATATGCATTACTTTCCCTTGGTACTCCTGAGCCAAATGTAGCTTTTATGGCAACACTGAATGGATGTGTCTTCCACAAATCTCTCCAGTCTCCCCTTAAATTCATTTAAATTTCTAGCATCCACAGTGTTCTTTGTCAGGGAGATCCACAGCTGCAGCACCCACTGCGTGACCTTGTAGCATTTATGTGTTTATTTCATGCATTATGTGTTTATTTCATGCATTATTTATTAATTTATTTCATACCACTTAATTCTTTTACTGCAAGAGACAGTGTGTGTCTCTCAATCTGAAGCTCATGCTGGTCTATAACTGGCATATGGATTTAGATTGTTATTAAGGGAATATGTTCATGATGGAATTTAAAACACATTTTGTGTTGTCATTCATACCACAATATTGGAAGAAAGATGCATCTTGCACCTCACAAAAGCAAAATATCTCACAGAAATAAAATGACCCAATCGTATTGAAACACCATGTTTTGAATGCTTCATTTTTGAAAACCATTTCCTTTTGCTTTGTTTCAGGGCAAAATTCAGGTTCTCGTGTCAGAAACTGTTCAACATACAAGGCAGCTTAAGGGAAACTATCTCACAAGAGGGGTATCAAGCAAACGGAAGCACTGCTGTATTAAGACAGGATACTATTCAAATCAAGGAAAGAGGCAAGCAAGCACAAAAGGAAGTATTTTAGAATTTTGCCATTAAGTACCAGTCTGACTTATACTCCATCTTCTCTGGTGCTATAAGTAGCTAGATGGCAGCACACAGAGAATTTTAATTCCTGTGAATATAAACATGAAATGAAATTCCACAGCTATGTGAATCTTTGACATATCTCAATAAACTGCTCCGGTATAATTCACCTAGTCAGTAAACTACAGTGTTTACTGTTTTCCTTCAAAAGCTTTACTGTTTACACCAGTTCTGTCCGTTCCATTTAGAACAATTCTTTTAACAGAAATAAGTAAATCTGCTTCTGAAAACAACAGAACCCAAATAAGATGTGCTTGTTTATGAGGTTTACCTTGTTACTTTGAGCTGGTTGTGCAGTCCAGGGCAGACTCTTCAGTTCTTAAAAAGATAAACTGGAATAATATTACGTGGAGAGATATGGTATATATGTATAATTGCATTATATGTGTATATATATAAAAATACAAGATTAATACCATAAATATAAAAATATGTATTCTTATAAAGAATAAATAATTTCTATATATAGAACAAACCAATATATAATTCAGCAGGTTTTTTTGGATGGTAGACTGTCAAAAATTATATGCAATATATTGTCCAAGTACTGAATGTAATTAATAACATCAAACACAAAATAGATTTCATCAGTTTTCATGCTTGGAACATATTTCTTTCTACTTTCATATGAAAAACTGATACAATGACATCTTACTCTTAGGCATATATGTCTAGATTGTATATTGAATTGTATTGACTGAAAGTTCTTGCCCTTACCTTCTTCCATTAATTTCACACATTCCCACTATTCACTCTTGGAATTACAGTGATAATAAGGAATGCAAAATTCTGTTGTTTCATGTTGAGTTATTGGTTATTTTGATTACATCTTATGTGAAATGTGCATATGTATCCTAAAATGCTGTGATGTACGACAGATTAAGAATCTACAAATGTTGACATTGTAAACATGTGAAAAATAATCAACATGCATAAAAAACCATGTTCTTTGATTTAAAGCTACTTGGAGCATTTTAAGTCTTTAAGACTTAAGAGACAGGGGGAAAATTTTTCTGAAATTAAGGTGTGATTTCTCAACAGAAATGAACAAAGAAAATCTCTGTTGATTGTGCCACCAAAGTTATAATCAGTGTGAAATGAGACTAACATTGCAGTCTAGTGAAAAGAGGGCTTTGGCACACAGTTGGAGAACAGGCTGTACAAAGCCAGGGGTGACTTTTTTCTCCTATCATTAAATAGTCCTTTAGCAAAATGAACTGTCAGTCCTAAGCTTTTCCCCTAAGAGGTTCACTTAAAAATATTTTTTTGTTTGTTTTAGAAATGTGGATGGCAAAGTGTGGAGCAGTTATTAAAAACGGTTCTTAATTAGTAAACATTAGGGGATGCAATTTCATAACACCAGTTTTAAGCCCTGATCTATAATTCCACTACAGGAACCATCCCAACATTAGTAATGCATGAAGAAAATTCACTACTTAGCATCCTAAGCATTCATCTCCAATAAAAAGTACAACATGATGCCCAAAACTTGCTCATTGTTGCTTTTCTGTGCAATGGTAAGGGTGGGGGGTTTGCCTCTGTCTTTCTAAGACACTTAGTTGACATACAAATATATTTTAAATTAAGTTATTTGCATGTTTCAGAGCAGCAGAAGTACTAGCTTTTCATACTTGGGAGGTAGCAATTTATGGTTGTCCTTTGTCACTATATAATGACACTGATATGGTTGTTTAAATTAATCTGCTTGGATTTGTTTCCATTAGTTTCAATAATCTTTTCCCCACCTGTATTTTTCCAATTTTTTTATTGGTCTTTCTTTTTTTTTTTCTTAGTTCATTTTTTGTCTTCCCAAGAGCTTTATTTCCATTTTTTATAATCTTTAGTTATTCTTTCTTAAAACTATGTCATTTCTCATATTTCCTGTTTTTTGGGTTTTTTTTTTTTTTTACTTTTTCTGTGTAATAGACCCTACTTTTGAGCTTTTCTCTTTTATTTATGCACCTTTTTAGCAGACTTCATACCTCTCCCTGCTAGGTCCTCTCACCAATAATCTTTTGTTCACAGTCCCATGCTTCCCATGTTCTCAGTTGTCCTACATGGAGAATTTAAGACAGAACACAGTCTTTTAGTATAGAATCCGGCAGCAAAAGAACATTGAAGAACAATGATATTTTCCCTAACTGTTCCCTCTCTTCTTTTTCTACCCCTGGGGAATCTGGGAGGGACAAGAAGGATGCCATGAAGTTGCTGTTCCTCATTTTCCCTGTAATTCTGGCTTGATGTTGGAATACAATTCTTTGTTGGAATACAATTGGTTAAACATTTCTTGGAAACCAGGACATATGTTTGGGAGAGGCTCTGCTCTTATTTCATCCTGTGCTTCATCCTGTGCTTAACGCAGGTCTGACAGCCATGGTCTCTTCTTCATCCAAAGTTTTGCACAGGGGAAGACCAACAAAACTCAGTCAGAACGGAATAAGTAAAAGGAGTCCTCAGGTCTGGCAGTATGATGCTCCTTGTGAGATTCTTCTCTTTGCCCTCATGAATATTGATACTGTGTAATTATTCTTTCTGTTGAAGTGAAGCATAACAATGCTGTGTTACATTTTCTTATTTGCATTAACACACATTTCCTCAGAAGTAGTTGGTGTTATAATTTGATACAAAGACATACAATTTACTGTATCACTAGAGAAAATAAAGAAATGTTTTGTTTTGCAAATGTTTCTAAACAGAATGAAATACATACAAATCTTTTGATCCATGTGTTGGCATTGTAAGGATGAAAATGCAGACTGTGAGAGAACCTGTAATTAGTGGAAATTATGAAGCCATAAAACAGGACAAACAAGCAAAATACATGTTAAACCTAGCAAACTCATGGATTGAAACATCTTCATTTTTGTAAGGCAATATCTCATTCCTTCAATCTTCCATAACCCTGAATAAGTGCAGCTCATTTTTCCTGCTATCGTCATATTCACTTCTCAGCCTTAAAACTTTTAAGAATTTAAAAGTAATCAAAGACATGGTTCTAAAATCAGTTAAAAAAACCCTGATGCGTCATGCAACATTTCAATTTCACTTACCCAAGCTTGTTCAGCTACCATCTCTAGCACACCTTAAATCTGTCACCATTTGCTGCTATCACCACAATATAACCTGTGCCTTCTAAAACATTACTACCTTCTGTCAAAGCTGCCATGAAATAGCTTGCAAGGTTTTTATGTTGATTTTAAGGAATTAAAAGCATTAGTCATGGGATTTATTCAGAGTTTATCTGCAGCAAAATATATGTTTTCTAGCAGCTCCAGAATGCTTCCTGAGTAGTTTTTAAGATGGGCCATTGGGATATTACAGTGTCATCAGGATTAAAGCTGTATGTACTATCCCTCACAAAGAACCTTAGTTAACTAAGACTACTATGAAGTATGTTAAATTAGGTCAGTTAAGACTGAATCACTGTGATTATTGGTAATGACAAGTCTAATTCAACAGAAGTATATTTGCCAGGTTCTCGTTTCTTTGAAATACAAAATTTGTGATTTAACTGGGATTTTGTTTTCCCAGTGACCAATCTGAATGTGTGTCTTCTCCCTTTTTGAATATGGGGAGGAAAGATCAAAATTTTACATTACATAAGGTGCCAGGAGAAAACTCATTCAATGGGTACATTATTATAGTGTATTGAAATTTCATTGCAGTTGCATTGCATTACATTTTCTCTGTATTTGACCACTGCAGAGTGTAATGAGACAATAATTCACTATAGAGCCTGAGGAAGACATGATGTTGTGGTTTAGCCCCAGCTGGCAACTAAGCACCACTTAGCTGTTCACTCACTCCTCCTTCCGCAGTGGGATGGGGCAGAGAATTGGGAAAAAAACCTTGTAGGTTGAGATAAAAACAGTTTAATAGGACAGAAAGAGAGAAAGAAACAACAATGATAACAACAATAATAATACTGGCAAAGGAATGTACAAGAACAAGTGATGCCCAATACAGCAATTGCTCACCACCCGGCGATTGATAGTCTGTCCCCAAGCAGCGATTTCCACTCACCGGCTAACTCCAGTTTATGTACTGGGCACGACGTCATATGATAGGGAATATCTCTTTGGCCAGTCTGGGTCAGCTGTCCTGGCTGTGTCCCCTCCCAAATTCCCGTGCACGCCAGCCTTCTTGCTGGCAGGCCAGCACAAGAAGCTGGACTGTCCTTGACTGCTCAGCAACAACCCAAAACATCAGTATGTTATCAAGAGTTTCTCATCCCAAATCCAAAACATAGCCTCACACTAGCTTCTGTGAAGAAAACCAGCTCTATCCTGGCTGAAACCAGGACAATATCTGCCTCTTATTCCATACCATTTACGTCATGCCCGGTTCCTATACTTTTCAATACATTCCAATTATTCATTATTACTTTTTCTGTCTTTTAATATATACACACAGATATCGTTTTCTCAGTCCATGGACCATCACTTTAAAATGTCTGTGGCATTCATGCGGTCCATGACTCTGGGCTTCATCTATCATAGCAGTCTCTCAGGGCAGGGGAGATGGTATGTGGTGTTGGATTGTTATCTGGCACGGTCCATGTCCATGATCTGCAGGTCAAAGATGTCAGTCTCGAGGGAATTGTTGGCCGCAAGCTGCTGAAGCCAGTTCTGGTTCCATCACTGCTGCATGCTGCTTAGTTTCAGTGAAGCTCATTCTTCATCCGTCTGGGTGATTCTTACTGTAATACCATTGATACGGTAGATAGCAACCATAGTAGTAATTTCATACTACATGTACAACATAATGTGTAACAATTAACTTAATACAATTCAAATCATTGACTATTTTCACCCAAAATCAAGTCTCCTTGAGGTACACATTGGACTTCCCCATCCTCCACCATTACCCAGCAAGTGCATCCAGGTCCCTGAGCAAAGGCAATCCCACGAACGCGTTTGCCTTTGCCTGAGACAGGAGTAACCCAGACTGTCTTCCCCAGCATATTTCTCACATGCACCACAGGGACTTTATCCCTTTCTACAGTATGTAAAAGTTTTGATTGGGCAGGGCCGGCTCTATTAGTAGATCCCCTAGTGTTGACTAACCAGGTGGCTTTGGCTAAATGTTTATCCCAATGTTTGAATGTCCCATCACCCATTGCTCTCAGTGTAGTCTTTAACAGTCCGTTGTATCATTCAAATTTTCTGGAAGCTGGTGCATGATAGGGGATATGATACACCCACTCAATGCCGTGCTCTTTGGCCCAGGTGTCTATCAGGTTGTTTCAGAAATGAGTCCCATTGTCCGAGAGCTGGTGGTTTAATAGGTGGTTCCATATCTGAACCTTTCATCATGTACTAAGTAGTGAGGTTGTAGCTCTCTACAACTACCTGAAAGAGGGTTGTGGCGACAAGGGTGTTGGCCTCTTCTCCCAAGTAACTAGTGATAGGAGAAAAGGAAATGGCCTCAAGTTGCGCCAGGGGAGGTTTAGATTGGATATTAGGAAAAATTTCTTCACCGAGAGAGTGGTCAGGCATTGGAACAGGCTGCCCAGGGAGGTGGTGGAGTCGCCATCCCTGGAAGTGTTCAAAAAACGTGTGGATGTGGCACTTCAGGACATGGTTTAGGGGACATGGTGGCGCTGGATTAATGGTTGGACTTGATGATCTTGAAGGTCCTTTCCAACCTAGTGATTCTGTGATTCTGTGACTCAGTTCTCTTGGGAGTGCCATGTCGCCATAAGACTTGCTTTTCAAGGCCCAGGATAGTGTTCCGGGCGGTGGCATGGGGCACAGGGTATGTTTCCAGCCATCCGGTGGTTGCTTCCACCATGGTAAGCACATAGCGCTTGCCTTGGCGGGTTTGTGGAAGTGTGATATAGTCAATCTGCCAGGCCTCCTCATATTTATATTTCAACCATCGTCCTTCATACCAGAGGTTTTAACCGCTTGGCTTGTTTGATTGCAGCGCACATTTCACATTCATGGATAACCTGGGCAATAGCATCCATGGTCAAGTCTACTCCTCGATCCCGAGCCCATCTATATGTTGCATCTCTTCCCTGATGGCCTGAGGTGTCATGGGCCCACCAAGCTATAAATAATTCACCATTATGTTGCCAGTCCAGATCCACCTGAGCCACTTCAATCTTAGCAGCCTGATCCACCTGATGGTGGCTTTGATGTTCTTCAGTGGTCTGACTCTTGGGTACGTGAGCATCTACTTGACATACTTTTATGACCAGATTCTCTAATCGGGCAGCAATATCTTGCCACAACTCAGCAGCCCAGATGGGCTTGCCTCTGCGTTGCCAGTTGCTCTGCTTCCATTGCTGTAGCCACCCCCATAGAGCATTTGCCACCATCCAAGAGTCAGTATAGAGTATTGGCCATTTTCCTCATTCAGCAATATCTAAAGCCATCTGGATGGCTTTCACCTCTGCAAACTGACTTGATTCACCTTGTCCTTCAGCAGCTTCTGCGACTCGTCGTATAGGGCTCCATACAGCAGCTTTCCACCTTCGATGTTTGCCTACAATACGACACAGGACCCATCAGTAAACGGCATATTGCCTTTCGTTCTCTGGCAGTTTATTATATGGTGGAGCCTCTTCAGCACGCGCCACCTCCTCTTCTGGTGATATTCCAAAATCTTTGCCTTCTGGCCAGTCCATGATCACTTCCAAGGTTCCCGGGCGATTAAGGTTTCCTATTCAAGCCCGCTGTGTAATAAGTGCGACCCACTTACTCCACGTAGCATCAGTCGCATGATGTGTAGAGGGGACCCTCCCTTTGAACATCCAGCCCAGCACCGGCAGTCGGGGTGCCAGGAGGAGCTGTGCTTCAGTACCAATCACTTCTGAGGCAGCTCGAACTCCTTCATATGCTGCCAATATCTCCTTTTCAGTTGGAGTATAGCGGGACTCAGATCCCCTATATCCTTGACTCCAAAACCCTAGAGGTCGACCTCGAGTCTCTCCTGGTGCTTTCTGCCAGAGACTCCAGGTAGGGCCATTCTCCCCGGCTGCCATGTAGAGCACATTTTTAACATCTTGTCCTGCCTGGACTGGCCCGAGGGCCTGTTTAATTTGTTCGAAGGCTTGTCGTTGCTCAGGGCCCCATTTAAAATCGTTTTTCTTCCGGGTCACTTGATAAAGAGGGCTTACAATCAGACTGTAATTTGGAATATGCATTCTCCAGAAACCCACAACACCCAGAAATGCTTGTGTTTCTTTTTTGCTAGTTGGTGGAGACATAGCTCTTATTTTGTTGATCACATCCATTGGGCTCTGTAGACGTCCATCTTGCCATTTTACTCCTAAAAACTGGATCTCTTGTGCAGGTCCCTTGACTTTACTTTGTTTTATAGCAAAACCAGCTTTCAGAAGGATTTGAAATATTTTCTTCCCTTTCTCAAAAACTTCTTCTGCTGTGTTGCCCCATACGATGATGTCATCAATGTATTGCAGATGCTCTGGAGCTTCACCCTGTTCCAGTGCAGTCTGTATCAGCCCATGGCAAATGGTAAGGCTGTGTTTCCACCCCTGGGGCAGTCAATTCCAGGTGTATTGGACACCCCTCCAAGTGAAAGCAAACTGTGGCCTGCATTCTGCCACCAAAAGGATTGAGAAAAACACATTAGCAATATCAATGGTGGCGTACCACTTGGCTGCCGTTGACTCCAGTTCATATTGAAGTTCTAGCATGTCTGGTGCGGCAGCACTCAGTGGCGGTGTGACTTCATTCAGGCCACGATAGTCTACTGTCAATCTCCACTCTCCATTAGACTTTCGCACTGGCCATATGTGGCTGTTAAAGGGTGAGCGAGTCTTGCTGATCACTCCTTGGCTCTCCAGCCGACGAATCAGCTCATGGATGGGGATCAGGGAGTCTCTGTGGGTGCGACATTGCCACCAGTGCACTGTTGTGGTAGCGATCGGCACCTGTTGTTCTTCGACCCTCAGCAACCCCACCACAGAAGGGTCCTCTGAGAGACCAGGCAAGGTGGACAGCTGTTTAATTTCTTCCGTCTCCAAGGCAGCTATACCAAAAGCCAATCGGTACCCTTTTGGATCCTTGAAATACCCTCTGCTGAGACAGTCTATGCCGAGGATGCACAGAGCCTCTGGGGCAGTCACAATGGGGTGCTCCTGCCACTCATTCCCAGTTAGGCTCACGTCGGCCTCCAGTACAGTCAGCTGTTGGGATCCCCCTGTCACTCTGGAAATACAGATGGGTTCTGCCCCTATATGTCTTGATGGCATTAGGGTACACTGTGCACAAGTGTCCACTAAAGCTTTATATTCCTGCAGGTCTGATGTGCCAGGCCATCTAATCCACACAGTCCAATAAACTCGGTTGTCCCTCTCCTCCGCCTGGCTGGAGGCAAGGCCCCTCTAGTCCTGGTCATAGTACTCGTTACCCACTTCTTGTAAATAGGAATCAGAAGTCCCTTCAGGAGGATCAGAGGTGAGATCAGCTCTTCTATTCTTTCTGGGGAACTGCCCACTGGAAAGTGGAGCAACGATTTTTCTGGAGGAACCTGAACCTCCCTTTGTAATTGTTTTTCCTTGCAACTCACATACTCGTGCCTCTAGGGTCAAGGTAGGTTTTCCATCCCACCTCCTCATGTCCTCTCCGTAGTCACGCAACTGAAACCACAGGGTGGCTCCCGGTGTGTATCCTCTATATCCTCTCTATTGAGCAGGAGATCGCTTACTCCTAATGGCTGAGACACTGATCCATATGGGTGGAGGGTAGGGCATATCCTCTTTGAATTGCCGGAACTCCCGGGACAGTTTCTCTACAGCAGAGACGCAGGCCCGTAGGGAGGAAGAGAGACTTTCTTCGTATTGGCAGAGTTGGCCAGCCAATTCATCCACCATTGGCCTCTCTCCGTCTTTGCAGGCCATTACTGCTAATGAGTTAGCATATGATGATGGTGCACTCCATACAAACTTCCGCCACATAGGTCACGTGCAATTGACTTTGGATCTTTGGAGGATTGACCATTGTCCAAGTCACCATAAATCACTTCCAGCACAGCTAGCTCCCTCAGGTACTGCATACTTTTCTCCATGGTGGTCCGCTTGCCTGGGTGACATAGAACATCTTCCTTGAAGGGATACCTTTCCTTCACACCCGACAGGAGTCGTCTCCAGAGGCTGAGGACTCGTGCACCTTTTCCAATAGCTTTGTCAATGCCCCCTTCCCTAGAAAGGGATCCCAGCTGCTTGGCTTCCCTACCTTCTAAATCCAGGCTACTGGCCCCATTATCCCAGCATTGGAGCAGCCAGGTGACAATGTGCTCACCTGGACGACGGCTGAAATCCTTTCGCATATCTCGCAATTCACTCAGGGATAGAGATCGGGTAGTTACCGTCTCTTTTATAAGTTCTTCCTCTTCCTCCTCTTCAAGCGATGACCCGCTCTCTTCCCTCTTCAGTCCTCATGATGGCCCTGCTTCAGAGCACTCTGCCTCCTCACTCTCTTCCTCTGCCTCCTTCTTAGCAGAATCTTCCTCCTCCCTTACTAAACGAGCTGACTTCCACTTCCAAGATTTCTTCTTTTGTATAGGCGTAACTGATACCGGGACAGGCTGGTTCTCTGGTTCAGCTACAACAGCCTGAGTAGCTACAGTGCCTGTTGCAGGTATTGGAGTAGTGGCAGTGCCTGTTGCAGGGGTTGGAGTAGTGGCAGTGCCCGCCACAGTGCCTGTCACATTGCCATCAGATCCAGAGAACCTCTCTCCCCTTTGGATAGTGTTAAATAGAGCTCCGTAGTCATGGGCCAGGCCCCAGCACGTTGCAATGATTTGTGTCTCCTTGGAACTGCCAGGCTGACAGCATACTTCTAAATATTCTGCTAGTTTTTCAGGATTCTGCACTTGTTTGGGAGTAAAGTTCCAAAACACTGGAGGTGCCCACCGCCCTAGGCATTTGCCCATGCTGCTCCACATGCCCTGCCATTCACAATTATCCAGCCTTGGGGTAGATCTCTGGATGATAGTCTTAAATTGCTTGCTGACCTTAGACAAAAACAGAACAGTGTTCCCCAGAAGTAGCAACAGAAGTATTTTAACAACCCAAGGGTGTTCAAAATACTGAAAAATTATTGTGATAAAGGAGGAAACATTATGATAGAGGGTAGCAAAGGTACCATTCTGCATTTCCTCCATAAAAAACCTTTCAGAGGCAAAAGTATAATTGCTAATTTTTTCCACAAGACAGTAGCCAAAATACAGTAACAGTTTTAGTACAGAGCTCAGATGATACTGCATTAAGCTCAAGGTCAGTGTTCTAAAAACAAATCTTGCAGGTGAGACATTACTGACCATCGCAGAGTACAGCAGCCCGCAGAAACCAACACCGATCCTTAACATGTACGGCAATGACGAGAGCATGATGCAAATCAAATAAACTGATATTGTGACCTGCAACCGTTATTGTCTCAAGCCTCATGCCCCACGTTGGGCACCAAAAAGGACTGTTGTGGTTTAGCCCCAGCTGGCAACTAAGCACCACGCAGCCGCTCACTCACTCCCCCTCCCGCAACGGGACGGGGGAGAGAATTAGGAAAAAAAATCGTGGGTTGAGATAAAAACAGTTTTATAGGACAGCAAGAGAGAAAGAAACAGCAGTGATAGCAGCAATAATAATACCGACAAAGGAATGTACAAGAACAAGTGACACCCAATACAGCAGTTGCTCACCACCGTGGAGTAATTGCTGAGGGGCACTTTGGAAATCTACCCTCTAAGAACAGCATTGAAACCGGGTGGAACGTAGCACTAGTGTACAACGAGTCTGTACCATGGCAATTCCCTAGGCAACCCTAGATTTTGGCAACATCAGGGGAACTTGGTGTGCTGACTCTGGGAGAAATTGCGTGGAGGGTGGAGCGGAGTGGAGACATTGCAGCCACACTCTGTGAACAGGGGAATGTAAAGGTACACAGTGTGTACATTAATAAGCTGCACGTGTGATACCCTGGGTCAGTGACCTGTCAGTTTTGAGGAAATGCTGTACTTGGAGTGAACTTTGCTTATTATAATATCATTATAATACTAAAACACACACCCCTCTCAAAAGCTACCCACCTCCCAAGGTGCAACTACTCCTCAATGAACATGCGCACTGAATTTTTCTTAGTCTGTGCCTTTAAACGCGAAGCGAGAGAATTCTGAACCAATCCTGATAAAGGTATGTATGACTAGAGTCACTCAAGCTCCACCTGCAAAGTAAAACACTATAAAATAGTGTGGAAAGAACTGGATGTTAGGGAAGATACCATCGTTGTGTACTATTCTAACTTCTGGGATCAGTCGATGGGTTGAGCCTCTCTTCCCCCCCATCGGGGTGCCGTTGGGTAAGATTCGAACACTTGGTCATACCAAGTGCCTCCCCGGGAAACTTAGAAATCTCTATATAGAGTCACTTTACATCCTTTAACGCGTTTATAGTCAAGTAGTGTTACTCATACTTTTGGCATTTGCACATGCTTTGTAGGCAGTGAATTTATCACCGGCAATCCAAAGAACCTGTGTATCTGTTGCTTCAATAAATCGCACTATTGATTGACTCAGCCGTGTGTGTGTTGTCCCTGAACGCGACCGTACCTCTGAGTGTGGCCATGTGAGTTCAGGAGGTGTCCGGCTGAGCAGGTAGTGCGATGTTAGTAGTGCATCCGGAGCCGTGATAGTCCAATGAAGGTGTTGGGCGTGACCAGACTACTAATGTTAACTTTGGGTATCACTCAAAGCCGCCTCCAATCCCTCTGATATCTGAGGATCGACTGGAAAGCAAGGGGGTTTAGTTTCTGTCAAATTGCTCTGCCTCTTAACGCAACAGAAAAAATTGGCGTAGTCGGCAGGATTGCCATGGATAAATTGCTGCAAAAATATGACTGTGCCCCTTCCCAAGCTGGGAAGGACTGGGCCCAATAATTCTGGAAGGACAAAAAGAAAGTGATAGAGCATGCTGAGCTGTGTCAAGCTGCACAAAAGGGTACAATGAAAAAAAGTAGAAGGGTTATGTGTGCGATTTTAGGAACTCGTTCATCTTGCATGCAACAAGAAGCTAAGGAAGCCCCTGCTCCCACACTAGTTTCTAATGTGGAATACAAAGCTTTGAAATCAGAAAATGAAGTGTTAATATCATCATTAGCTTTTGAAAGGGAGACAGGAGAAAAATTAGGATTCCAAGCTGATAAACTTTTGAGTGAAAACGATAAGCTTGTGAAGGAAAAGAGTAAAATTACAAAGGCACATGAAGATCTTGTGTGCCAAAATAGAAATCTTAATCAGCTGTTAGACAAGGTGTGTCAGCTGTTAGATAAAATACCATCTTGTGCTCCAGTCACACAGATTTGGAGGTTAATATGTAAATTGGACACTGAAACTGGAAGCAGATTTGTGGAGTTTTGTAACAGTGACAAGGAGACTGGAGAAACCTCTAATTCTGACTCTCAACTGGTCCCTTTACAACCCTTGATTAAAACTGAGACTGTTGTTAACGATGATGATGAGGTCTGCACTACTGTGTGCACAATTCCATGGTCACCAGCAGAGTTGATAAAAATACAGGAAAAATTCTCAAGGCGACCGGGAGAGTTAGAGGTTGAGTATTTGTGGAGAGTTTCCCTTGAGGGAGGAGACCGGATTATGTTGAATAAGGAAGAAGCAGGAGGCTTTTGGGGACCAGGAGTGTTTTTAACCATCAACCTAGGGGAGCATAGTTATTCTTTGACCTTACAGGTTGCATTTTGGGCAGGCGGCATAGATCCCCAGCTGAGGGGAGAGCCAATAGAAATTAAAGCCACAGGCTATTCTGATCTGGCCGAGGCAGTACAGAAAGCAGCCTGCATCCAAGAGATGTATGACAGGAATCAGCTTTTGAAATTACCAGTGTTAGCCCCAGTCGACCCGGCACGATTTACCCCCCTCATTCGTGGTCTCCCTGATTGTCTCAAGATGTATGTAACAAACACCCAGGATCATATACAAACCATTATAAATGACGCTTGTCGCAGTCGAAAGAACCAGGGTCAAATTACTAACATACCCACTTGGAGTAGCTTTATACAAGACCTAGCTAAGTACCGACGCCAAATGGGTTGGATCAGATCGTCCGGTGGAAAACCCCCAGAATATGTCCAGCGAGTTCGCCAAGTACACACCCCCAAATATAAATCAGATTGGAAGTTTAGGCGTAAAGTCCTGGATGTGGAAGTACCTGCATATTTTTGCGCGGTACCTCTACAGAGGATCTCCGTACATTAATCCAATCACTGAACAAAAAGAATGAATTAGCTGTGGAAAATCCTACAGCTCAACCACCCCCAACCCACAAGGAAAGTGCACCTTCTGCACCAGAATGTAATCCAACTGATACGGCAGAAGTCCAGCAAAAAAAAAACCCCAAAAACCTCTATCCCCAGGGAGGGCAATGAGCCACCCTGCCCGGCAGGTATTAGCAATTCAATGGCTCTCGGTTAAAAATTCTGAACCTGTTATTGCTGTCCCCGTGGGACCCCAGAAGATACTGGTAAATTTTCTCATTGATACCGGAACCCAAATGTCAGTAGTCATCAAAAAAACCAGCTCAAACCCTAAAGATCAGAGTCAGTCGACACAGGGTTAAATTTACAGGAATAGAAGGTGTGGTAAAGGAATGCCCCGCTGCCAAGATTTCCCTCTGGTTGCCAGGGGAACAGAGGTTAACGAGGGCGGAGGTACTGGTGGGTGCTGCACACACTGACATTCTAAGATTTAACATGCTGTGTGAGCCGATGAGGAAACTCCTGGATGGGACTGTGTGGAGTTTTGCAGGCACCAATGTTCAGCAGTACCCACTGCCAGCAGCAGTGCTGGTGAGAATCGACGGGGTGGTAACAGAATTGGAAAAAGATATCATTCAAATTGGACCAGTACCAATGGTATTGACCACCCCTAAAAATTCTTACACATGGGAAGCCAAAGATTGTTCAGGAAAAGCACACTGGATCAACACCCGGTGAATTTCACCCTCTTTTCAACCCTGCCGGTTAAGTAAGACCAAGCATATTTTCTTTTTTCTTGTGTGTTCACAGGAATCCTGAATGAACAACATGAAATCACAATCCAATGGATGAAATTAGTGATGTAGCATTTTACCTTAATTTTAATACAATTTCTCTTAACTTGTAATTCGAGATACCTAAAATCACCATTGTCCCAAACATATGTCAAGTATAATGAAATTGTGAGAACACAGATCATCCCAGAAAATTGAACTTTAGATACTGTAGTCATGCATGGGGCCAAGGTGTTTTCAAAACACGAGTGGAACCAAGCCAAAGAACTATGACACCGAGTGTTACAAAATAATTACCAAATTCAAATTGTTGGTACAGCTTTACCTTTGTTAAACCTGTAACTGTATACTGTCACAAAGATACAAACTTGTTATTTGAATTTGTGATTGATAAAACATCTGGGCCAATTTTTGTTATTTGAATTTATGATTGATAAAGCATCTGTACCAATTGAGAAGAATACACAGGTCAACAACAAGTGTTGTTTAATAAACAAATTAAAACCCCTTACAATCTTCTCTTTCAATCCTGAGAAATAACCAATGGCTTGTGTCAGATCTGTTACCTCAGCGGGGAGAAACAAATGGAAAAGATCACCGGCTGATTGTGGAAGCACTTGATCAAACCCAAAGTAATATTTCTCTAGCCCTTAGTTGCATCCAAGCTCAGCTGTGGATGCAATCAACGGCAGCTGCAATTATATGAGAAGGTGAAGAAGGCATCTTACCCACTGAAATTTGCTGAATTTGAGAAAGAATTCCAATCCTGGTGGTACCTAGTTAACTCCACCTACAGCCCTACTGACGACAAAGCCACAGCTTTTGTGCTGACGATACGCAATGCTTCGGTATATACCATATACCCAATCATTGCGCTGGGAATAAATCTACATGAAACTGTACTTTACCCCATAGAACACAGAGTGTGGGCTCAGCAAAACATAGATAAATGGCAAACTATTGATGATGATACACGTACCATGCGAGAACAACAAGGGTTCATCTGTGAAAGTAACACCGTCAAAGACCAAGACATCTGTCTCGATACCGAACAAAACATTTGTCATTTTGAAATACATCCCAATGAAACCCTTGAAACTGTGCTTGTATATATTGGAAAAGGGTGTGTTTGTATGAGAACCCCTTGTGATTTTGTGTTTGTAGATAATGTTACTGTGGATACTAACAATTACTTAAATATTTGTGTTCGTAACTTTACTAAAATTGTAGGATGTGACTTTATCTATTCAGCTCCTGTTACATCTTACCAACTAGTACAATCAAATTATATTCTATTTCGAGATCTGCTACCTGTTCCTGTAGGAATGAATCTTACCCTGGTAAGAAAACTACCACAACATGAAGACCTGAAGTGGTTGTTGAAACAAGTTCGGGAAAATGGACAAAAGACTCTGATTACTGTCCATCATGATGTAGAGAAAATACATCAAGTGTTGGAAAGAGTAAAGAGGGATGGAGGACACCACTGGTGGGACACTTTGTTCAGATGGTCACCTACCACAACAGGAATCTTGAACAAAATGCTTCACCCTGTTGTTGTCTTATTAATGCTCACCGCATCGTGTTTTAACAATTGCTTTGCATGTTAGACTTTGGATTATGTTGAAACGTTTGTCCATATCGCCACGAAATTTATGTGCGCTTGATGATCCTCATTGCAAGAGTGTATGTGACACTCCCCACCCATTCTAAAGGAAAAGAAAGAGAGAAAGAAACAACAATGATAACAACAATAATAATACTGAGAAAGGAATGTACAAGAACAAGTGATGCCCAATACAGCAATTGCTCACCACCCGGTGATCGACAGCCCGTCCCCAAGCAGCGATTTCCAGCCCCCAGCTAACTCCAGCTTATGTACTGGACATGACATCGTATGGTAGGGAATATCTCTTTGGTCAGCCTGGGTCAACTGTCCTGGCTGTGTCCCCTCCCAGCTCCCGTGCACCCCAGCCTTCTTGCTAGCAGGCCAGCACAAGAAGCTGGACTGTCCTTGACTACTTAGCAACAACTCAAAACATCAGCACGTTATCAACAATTTCTCATCCCAAATCCAAAACATAGTCTCACACTATCTTTTGTGAAGAAAACCAGCTCTATCCTGGCTGAAACGAGGACATATGACCACATTACAGAAAATTATCTTCACCACAGATGCACTGCAGATTTGTCACTTTGAGTACGCCAATAGAAAATATCAAGTTTGGACAAGTCCAGAATTTAATTGTTCCTCCATATCAATTTTACAGCTTTGTTTCTTTTTAATTTACATCTCATGCTGAATTTGCTAGTATCATTTTCAAAGCCAGAAACAATGGAAGATGATGAATAATAGCTACATTCTACTTTTTACAACATTCTACATTTTATAAGCTATCTGTGTAAGGAATATTACAACGTTACTGTCTGATACATATTTAGCAATCCAAAAGACACATGAAGTCTCCAAAAAGCACTGAAGTTAAAAAATATTCAAGACAATTAAGTATGTAAAATGATTTCACACCAAACATGGCTACTTGGTACTTTCTATTGTTTCTGATTAAATTTCTTCTTTAGCCACAATTTTCTTTGTTGCTTCTGGCTTCCACAAATCAGACAAACTCACTTACTTTTTATGATGCCAATAGTTTTACTCACCTCAACAAACAGTTGCAGAGTGGAGGGTTACTGGAAGTTTCTCCCAGTTCTGTTCCACTGTAATGCACCCATGTAATCAGGAACCATCGATTCTGGGCAATCTGTGGTGTTCTCATAGTACAGATTTTATTTGCTTCCAACCATCTGAAGAAAGATATGACATCTCACAGCTGATTATTACTGTGGTAGAGAGAAGTAACTTCATGTTCACAGGTAGGGGAATTACCTTTTGCCTTCGTTGACTCTCTTCAAACGCAAGAGAAAGTGCAGTGCTAACAACAACTGCCACTACTGCTGATGCATTTGCTGCCACAGTTGCTCTGACCCCTACTACTTCTTAACCTACGTCTATTGCCTGAACTGAAAACTTGTTAAAATCAGTGAAGACTTTGTACATCAGCTACCAAAGCTTTGAAGTACACACTATTTCTGCAGTAAGAGCAGCAACATATCTCTATTTTTCCCCTCTGGTTTAAAGCACTTGACAGAATATTTTGAGTTCTTTTCTTTCTTGTTAAATACACCATTTTTTTGGTATCCTTATTCTATTTCATTACAACTGTTTCTTTTATATCCCTGAATTTCTTATTTCAGGGAAATTAATACCCTTCTTCATGATTTCATCTCCAAACAAGATAATATAAGTGTTCATAATAGTGTTTATATTTTCCTCTAAGGGACAAAAACAAGGAATAAAATTAACAGTCATGACAAATATTGTTAATTAATAATGGTCTTCTGTAGTGCTTTTCAAACTCAGTATTTTTTTAGAGACTTTTGTTTACTTAACATGTATCAGACTGGTGCTAATTGTTCAGATGCATTTCTGTACAGGCTATGTTATACCTGCTAGCCTTCTTCCAGTGCCTTACAGGTATCCAAAACCTACCTACATGATTCGAAAAATGGTTATTTAAAACACTGGCAGGTCATCTGGTGACTACAGAAGAGTAGCTCACAAACTAGCTCATATTCTGCCCATAACTTAAGCATTTCTTCTGTATGAGCCCAGTATGATCCCACCAGCATTCTCCCATATTGATCTGGGGTGATGATGGTGCTCGTTCAATGTTCATTTTTATTAATTCTTGGAAGGACTGTTCACTAGCTGAACTGATGAACTGGCTTATGGTTACCTGACCTCGGTCCTGCCCTGAGATAAGAACACCATATCTGTATAGAACAGTGAAAAGATGTTTTTGTGAAAGAACTCCCTTTTATGCACTGCAAAAACTAATTTCCTGTGTTGTCAAAGAATGAGAAAGGTTGTTTTCCTGAAAGTATCCTTAAACAGAAATGTCACCTATCTCTTGTATTTCTTGTAAATCCCAAAATTCTATGTCTTCATTCCTTCAGTGAAGGACATCCTAAGGGTTACAGGAACCTTCACTGCGATTTGCAGCTTTTCAACATAATAATTTCTCACATTGTAAGTTTATATTCATTGTCTCTCAAAAACATATGAGGTTTTGCTCTGTTTTGAATGCCACAGTGTCAAAGACACCAATCAAAAATGATGGCATCGATCATGCAGTTACAAAGCAGTTGGATGACATCTACCATAATGCCATACAATGCTGCAGTAATGTATCAGAATTTTGATGAATAACAGTGCTGGTTTGCTTCATAGCAATTGGTCATGATATCTCTTAATGTATCATGGTTTTAAAGTCATAATATAAAGCTAATAAATAGGTTAGTATCTATTCTTCATTCAGCTGAAGTCAGTGAAAGTATTCTGAATACAAAATGCCATCAGGGAGAAGATAAATCACATTATTCAGAATCTGTTTTACAAATACAATGGATTTCATTAGGATATTTAATCTTTAACTTGCTACTGTTAACCATGCCAACATCAGTATTAACCTCCAGATTCCATAAGGAGCACAATTAGCATTGAAAACAAAAGCACCTTTTTTTTTTTAGTTAAACTTGCATCTGAGGACAGAATTTGTCCCAGTAGATGGAAAAACAGGATCTATTTTTTTTTTGTAATTAGAAAGATATATGCAAAGATTGAGGCACAAACTTGGCTACTGGCTCACATCAATGAAAGAAGTTCTGTATTTCACTGAACATATAATAAACTTATGAAATTCATTGCCACAAAATATAATTAAGGCCCAGAATTCTAGTGTTTCCCTATAAAATTAAGTACTTTAAAGGATCACAATTTACTGTTCTATTTACGTATCTTATTAAAAAATTAAGCATTATAGAAATTTATGAAGGAGATAAAATCTGCATGCTTGTGACATTACAGCTACACCTATGATATTTGTATTACATGGAATTGCCATGATGTAGGCAAATGTGCTGTTCCCAATACAAAGCCAATTTACATATAAGCATGACATTATTGTTTTAACTCTTTTCTGTTCATCTTTGAGCTAGTTTGTTCTGCTTTTCTTTTACACCCATATCAGGCATCTAACTATATCCTACATGACTTTTGGACATTATTGGTCACATTTCTGATCATTATTGGAGATAAAGTACTAGATTAAATGAATTGTTGTTCTGAAGAATTTCGATGTGAATTTATTTTACTATGAAATACTACCAATGGAAAACATTTTCCAATATTCAGAAAGAACAGCAATTTCAATGTCAGTAATAATAATTAAAATCATAACAATCTCACACTGAAAGAAACCTATACAAAAAGAATGGTAGGCAGCTGCTAGCAATTTTTTTCAGGTTTTGTTAGCAACCTCAGAGCCCAGATGCTAAGCACTAGAAAATATTTATTCCAACAGCAGCATCTGGGACTTTGGCAGACTCCGTAAGCAATTTTGTTTTACAGTTCTAAAGCTGCTTCTGGGTCTGTTACATGGTTAATCTGATGGGCTGACTTGTTCTCCTGGATGCCATATGCCAGGAGCTAGAGATGCAGTGAACTGTTTGTCCATTATACTTGCATTAAAAAGCCAGACTAAAAAATCTGATGAAAACGGTGCACTTTACTACAGGTCACCAATTAGGTTTATGACGATGAGTGACTTGCCTTAAAATAGTGCCAAAGAGCTGCCAGGAAACAGCAAAGAGCATCAAGTGCCAAGGTTGGCAGAGGCAATACCAACCAGGTAATTTTTCAGATAATATCACTGGATACTTAGTAGCGTCTGAAAGTGTTGGTTGGTTGGTTTTGGTTTTTTTTTTCCATTCTGTATGCATGGAGCTAGCTTCAGGCAGACAAGGAAATGTATCAAAGTGAACATGAAAAAATAAGATATCTGTATTTCTTAGGTTTTAGAATAATTCTGGGGGCTAAGGATAGACTTATAAATTGATTATGTACTGAGTCCTTTAAAGTCACAATGTAAGTTGTAAAAGTTAAACAACAAAAAGCCATATAAAAATATTGCTCAAGACTTTCAGTGTTATGAAACAAAATTCCACTTGCAAGCAGTGCATTTGTGAGCTCTTAGCCTTCCAGTAAAAAAGGTCTGTTAGCTTATCAGGTTTTGAAAAAGTGAAAAGCAAAATAATAAGATCATAAAGGCCACATATTACTGGATATCCACCTTTAGGAATAAAGTTTTTCAACACTGTCTGCATCAAACTGGGATATCAAATAGATGCAAAATTCATATCCCAAATAACCCAGACGGTGGAAATAAGTTGTGTACTGTAGTAAAAATGAATGTTAGATGAGGTAGTGTGCAGGTTTTCCATTTGAATGTGTGTGTTTTTACAGGGAGAAATTACATTTCTTTTGGCCCATAACTAGCTTTCATAAATACAATTTCTTGAAAAGAAAGAGCTCGTACAGTGCAAATTACCCATGCATTTTTAGCAATGATATTCCCTGTGCAACTAAAATCTTTCAAGAGTCAATAGAAGTGGAAAGTGAAACCCCCAAATAGAAAGAACTATAACAGAATGCATTACTGCCTTATTCTGTGTCTAAATATTGTAACCTTTGAAGCACTTCATGTCATTACAGGAAAATTAGATATTAAAGTCAGTTAATACTTTCAGAACTTGAAAATATGTAATATGCTTGAAAATGTCTGAATAGGTCAAATATGTCTGGAATCAATGGAAAAAAAAAATATATGTACACCTTGAAAAAGCCAGTTATTCAGAAAAGCTGTGGAACTAGTACCATTACGACTGGCACCAAAAAGAGATTAACATGTCTATATTGGGCCACTTATAGATCAAGTTCTATATTTCGTGCAGTCTTAATTCAAAATTTCTTTCAGATCAGGAGAGGAAACATCTTCCCTTAATCATTTACAGCCAGAGGTTCTGATCTCACTAGTCTCAAAATTATTTTTTACAACAAATTAAGACTTAGATCCAACTGTGTCTTGTATGAGATTTCTGAAAAGAAACTGTAGTGATGGCTGCCTGTTCCTCATAGCTCTAAACTACTAAAGGTCTACCAATTCCTAATTGAACATAAGGCACTGCAGAGTGACAATGAAATTTTTCTCAGCTGTATTCATATTATCAGACCATTTACTACCACATGTTCATTACATTAGGCATTTCCCACTGCAAAGCTTTACAGTCATATTAACTTGAAGCATTTCAGCTGGTCTTTTTAGATTATGAGCCAAGACATAATAATCAGCAACAAAGGTGAAAGTTGACCATCATTCATTTAGAATAAAAATTGCACAAGGCTTAAAATTAATAAAATAAAATAACCAAGGAGTATTTTGTGACTAATAAGTTATGAAGAGTGTTTTCCTCCACCTTCATGTCTCACAGTTGTACTAACCCCATTCTGAAAAAGTACAAGCTCTGGCCAAAGCTTTTCTTATAGTTGGACTCTGGGATCTTTTTCTGCTAACAGTTCCCTAGTGCTGAATAATACAGCTGAGTTTATGCTTCTGCTTTTTTTCTGAGTGGAAGCACTAATTTGAGTCTTTCTACCACCTAAATTCCTGTTTTCACAAACTTTATAGTAGCATATTACTTTTGAGATCTCTGTGCCAAATTTGGATGAAATTAACCAATGAAACCAAGAGCAGAAAGTCTCAAACATAGGGGCAACATGGCTTTATACAGTTTTCTTCTTCACAGACATTGGTTAAATATAAGAAATGTGTAGTTTGGGGAGATGTGTGGAGGAGAGAGGGAGGTATTTTCAGTGGCATTTTGAGTTTGATGATTTAATACTTCATTGTGAATGCCAAATATTTATAAATATTTATAACCTTCTTAAAGAAGTATGTGAAATAGGCTGAAAAAAAGACAATCTCATCTCAGTTCCCCAAAAATACCATAATCAGATTCATAAAACAGTGAATTAAAAATCAAAAGGTCTTATAATAATCCTTATTTTGTGTATTTATGCATGCTGCTGTATTTCCTATTGTGTATCATTGGGTAGGGCATTTCTTCCTCTGTACCACATCTCATCCACCCTGTCTTCTGCTCAGACTGTAGTGTGGTTGAATAACAGCAGTCCTCAGCATGCTTTTTGTTCACTATCTCATGCTTTAGTATAGATCTGAACTTGAATTAGAAACTTGATACATTTGGAATGTTTTTCAAACTTGCAATTCAGAGAAAATACACAAAATAGATAAATATGATGCTTGGATAAATGCTTCAGCAGCTTCAGAAGCTTTGTGGAATTGGAGAGAAAGGAAATCAAGGGCTACAGTGTAGGAAATTTCCATGACATACTCAGAGTATGTACCACAGCAGATGTTGATGGAGAAACATTGTAGGTAGAGAGGCAGAAAAAGCCTCTTGGCCTCCCCATGCTAAACCCAGGTTGTACATTGTCTTTTTATAGTTTCTTCAAGTCCGTGTTTTGCCAGACACAGAATATTTGCATTCACACAGCCCCTGCATACATATCATTTTCAACTCAAGGCTATTTATGAAGTAAGATCATAAACTTAATTTTACCCATATGAAATGCATGAGGTAAGTATCATCTTTCACTGTTCCAGGGCTGCACAGTTATGAGACAGCAGTGACATTACACAGGAACTTTACAATATTCTAAAGAGTTTTACAAAAATAGACGTTCAAAAGTAATGTAAATTACAGATTTCATGACACCCCTGTCTTAATCCTGTTAAAGCCTTTCATTGTTATACTGCTGTAAATCTGGAGAAGACAGACTTTCCCTTTTTGTCATTATTTTATGCCAAGAGGATTTTGAACAATGAGCACAGTGACATACATAGCTCCTTGGAATTGATCCTTTTTTGGAGTTTACCATTCAAGTTAGTCAGTAGATACACTGCCTCTGAAGATTACAGAGTTTTGTTAAATCCTGGTTGGTGTGTGGATTCCTTTTTTTCCCGCCTGTTTGATTTATAATGTAGAAAAGAATCAAGATGTTGAATTGTTTCCTTCTTGAGAAATTGCAGTAGTGTAGTACAAAACATACTATCTCCTGTCCAGTTCTATAGAGATTTCTAACACAAAAATTTTATGGAGTTGTTTTATCTTCTTTTTAGGTTGAAGACCATTCCTCAAAATAACAAACAATAACTGAAGACATAAGGGATCTCACGTTACCCTGGAGTTAGTCGGGCAGTGGTTGAACATTTGTGGTCAGAAACCTTATAGAAGTCACTTAATCCCTAGAAATCTTCTGACAGTCTGTCCAGGAACTGATATAAAGTCGATTCTGAATGAGTCACTGAAGTGGAGAGTATTTTAAAAACTAATACAAAATTTAACATGTCAGAAAAAATCATATTTGAGTGGTGTTTGGATGAAAACTTGGGCATCTGTGGACTTGACCTCAGTTTTCTAAATTTTTGTCACAGTGGGGAAAGGTTTAATGACCATAACAACAAATTAAGAACCAGAAAAAATGAAACAAAAAATATCTGGTTTTGAGGTGGGAGTGGAGACTTACTATTTGGTGTGGCAGAATAAAATATAATTAGTCCATTAAGCATCTGTTTACATAAACTCTGTGCATCATAGACCACAGATACTTGCATAGCAACTAGGATTGTGGATCTTGATCGTGATATCACACTTTACCATAAAGCAACAGTAAGAGTAATTAGGGTGATGCAGGTATAAGATGCTCTCAAGCAGTGCATGCCTTAGTCAAGAGAAAACCTTGTCTTTGTACTGCACCTGATGTTATCTTTCCAAGTTTCTCATAATATAGTTCGCACGTTAGTTAAAATATTTTTGTAGTATATCAGTGTGAAAAAAAAAATCACGTTTCTTTTGCAAGCGAGATGTCTTAATAAATGACAGTGCATTGGTAATATTAGTTTTCATCTGTGCATGATAACTCCATGGTTAGTCTCCATTGGAAACAAGTCACTAGAGCTGCAAACTCATATTGTTCAGTCCCAGATTAATGAGAAAAATTGAGCGTAATTGGAGAATAGAACAGCCTATGAAGGGAGGTAATAAGAGACATCACCATGGTTGAAGACACTCAGGACATTAGTAGTAATAATGCTGTTGAGTGATCCTGTAAAACGTGAGGAGACACACTGTCTGACTCATGCACAGTAGTAATGTTACTGCCATTGACACAGTTGAAATATTTTTCTACTTTGGATTTTTTAAATCAATATGAAATTATTTAATCAATTTTCTATTTTGAACAAAATTCTAAAACTTATAAGTGGGTTTTAGTCCTGATACAACATCTCAGCTGAGAGTGGATAAGAAGGAGGAGAAGTCTTACTTCCAGTTTTCCTTCCAAACTTTTTATATTTATTACTTGTTTGATCCATATCCAAATATGGAAATATTTTTTACCAGTATCTACATACCTGATAGTAAAATAGTCTCCCTCACTTAGGTTAAAATGAATCTAGAAAACCAGTTCTGATGTAAACATCTGTATTTTAAACATCTGGAGGTGATATAAATCTCATCCACCTGGGCTGTACTTTCCAGTCGTTTTGCATCCTCTGACATCACCTGAGTGATCCTGAGATCCAGCAGTAGAGTCATGAAGATCATAATCTCTTAAAGGTTGGAGCTTGCCAGTCTGTTTCTGGAGAAATGCTTCATCAAATCTTCTCACTGTCTCCAAATGTAATAAGAAAACACATGTAAAGTTGTCAACAGAAGGTCCTATTCTTCCTCTGGGTCCATAAACCATTCAATATTTTCCTTTTATCTTCCCCTTCTGTTTACATGAAAAATGTAAGTTTGGAGGAAATGTGTTTTTTAATTCCTAGATGAATAAACCATACTTAACTGTTATTTCACATCATTCTCCCCTCTGATTTTTGATTCCACCAGAGACTCCAGCATCATATGTGTTCCTATATCTTTATTAGCTACCCAGAGAGACTGTCATCATGAGGAAATCGGACCTTCTATCACAACTAAAAATCACCATGGATAAGTAAACAGCTGTGTGAAATTCAGTAAAAACACATGGCACCATACATTAATATTCCATGCATGATGACATTTACCAGCAACAATCACATTTCAAGTTCAAGCTTTCATTTATTGACTCATATAAATATACAAATATATGCACAAATATGCACATATAACTGTATTATGAATATTTTCCTCTAATACTTGAAATGATCTGCAAGAATAGTAAGATGCTAAAAGATATTTTACTTTTCCAAACATCTGCTGTGTTGCAGTATTTTTATAGGATCAATTTTAATGAAATTTCATTTTCAATTCTTTTCTAGTTCATGTTTTGTGATTTACATCCTTTATCTACACCATAGCTTAAGCATAGCTTTGATTATTTACCCTTCTAAAATGACATGGAGGGTGGAGGGAAGATATCCGTAAGTTTCAGCTAAACTTGTAAGTGTATTAGAAATATAGTGATGGACATCTATCTTCCAAAATGGAATTCTAAGGTCAGCTGAAGGACCTTGACAGAAACTTTTACAGATAAATACTACAAGCATGCCTGCAGACCATAAGGTATATGTCATGCTGGATTTTTTTTTTTTTCTGAAGACTGTCATTAAGAACTAAATTTTTGTTTTAAATTTCTAATACAATGAATATGACATATTCACCTCTGTCAGTGACTGTCACTTGGATCACTGCATCCTGTGGTTTGTCTTAACAGCAGTCAATACCTTTTTTTGGTCAACGTTTCATTCCCAGATTAATAGTCCCAGCTGAAAGATCTTGTGCACTGGTTCACAGAGAGAGAAAGCTGGAGCTGCTAAGCAAAAATATCATACTCACCCTTAAGTCTACATAAGGATGGATGATATTATTTTAAAATTATAAATCAGAATAGCCAGGCTTGGAAAAATGAGCAGAAAGTGACTTTTGGAAGGTACTGCTTCATAGAATCATGGAATCATAGAAACTTTGGGTTAGAACAGACCTTTAAGAGTAATCTAGTCCAACCCCTCTGCAAGGAGCAGGGACATCTTCAACTCGATCAGGTTGCTCAGAGCCCCGGCCAATCTGACCTTGAATGTTTCCAAGGATGGGGCATCTACCACCTCTCTGGGCAACGTGTGCCAATGTTTCACCACCCTCATTGTAAACTATTTCTTCCTTCTATCTGGTTGAAATCTGCCCTCTTTTAGTTTAAAATTATTCCCACTTGTTTTGTTACTACAGACCTTGGTAAAAAGTCTGCCCCCATGTTTCTTATAAGCATCATTTAAGCCTTTAAGTACTGTAACAAGGTCTTCCTGGAGCCTTCTCCAGGCTCAACAACACCAACTCTCTCAGCCTTTCTTCATGGGAGAGGGGTTCCATCCCTCTGATCATTTTTGTGGCCCTCCTCTGGACCCGCTCCAACAGCTCCATGTCTTTCCTGTGATTAGAGCTCCAGAGCTGGATGCAGTACTGCAGGTGGGGTCTCACCAGAGCAGAGCAGAGCAGAGGGGCAGAATTACATCCCTCCACCTGCTGGCCACGCTTCTTTGGATGCAGCCCAGGATATGATTGGCCCTCTGGGCTGCGAGCGCACATTGCTGGCTCATGTCCAGCTTTTTATCCACCAGTACCTTCAAGTCTTTTTTGGCAGGGCTGCTCTCAATCCCTTCACACTCAAGCCTGTATTGATACTGGGGGTTGCCCCGACTGAGGTGCAGGACCCTGCACTTGGACTTGTTGAGCCTCATGAGGTTCAGACGGGCCCATTCTTCAAGCTTGTCTAGGTTCCTCTAGATGGCATCCCGTCCCTCAGGCATTTCAACCGCACCATTTAGCTTGATTTCATCTGCAAACTTGCTGAAGGTGCACTCGATCCCACTATGTCACTGATGAAGTTATTAAAGAGTACTGGTCCCAAGACAGATCCCTGGGGGACACCACTCATCACCGATCTCCATCTGCACATTGAGTCCTTGACCACCACCCTCTGGATGTGATCATCCAACCAATTTTTCATCTACCCAACGGTCCACCCATCAAATCCATATCTCTCCAATTTAGGGAGAAGGATGTTGTGGGGGACTGTGTCAAAGGCCTTACAGAAGTCCAGATAGATGGCATTGGTAGCTCTTCCCTCAGATGCAGTCGCTCCATCATAGAAGGGTGACATTTTTGAGACCTAATGTTATTCATCTCAAAGCCGAGTTTCTAGATGAAGTCAGCAACAAAAAGCACTTTATAATCTGATAGCAGCACAGATATGTCCGAGGTGGATTAATTTCACAATTCTTAGTGGGATAATGCATTTTCTTGATGCACATGTATATCCATCAAAAATGGAGCCTACAGGAAGATTGTATCGCATACCATCCACCTATTTCATAATGACTAACTTGAAATGAGTTTCTCCTTTCTTGTACACATGACATAACAAGACTGAAGACATCCTTTTGTGTTTTATACCAACTATGTTGTTGCCTACACTTGATACCTATATATGTCTGTGACTTAAGCTTGTAAAATAGTTCTGAAATCAGGGCTAGGAATAAGTTTATTCTTTGCTGCGAAAATTAGTAAAGAGAAGGAAATACATGATGTCCTCTTTTTTTCCAGAAGAGAAGGATGTAGCAACCATCTCACTTTTCAGAATGAACTGAATGTTCATGTATCCACACAGATAACTGCATTTATTACATGTTTTGCTTCCTTTCTTTTGGAATACACTGTTTTTTTGTGGAAGTTAAAAGAGCAAATTCTCTCAGAAAATATCTCATTGAAATCAGCAGAATTACTTTAAATGCACCTCTTGTTCAAATCTGAGTACACCTGAAGTTAAGCATTCACAGTCGATATTTAAAGACACATAAATAATCAGATTTTTCCTGGTGCTGTGGATTCGGTGAAAAAACAAGTCATTCTGGTGTCTAACTAAGGAACTTAGCTTTAGAAATTTGAATTTAATAGATATGGCCTTGTGATTCCTTCTTAATGCTTTATACGGCAACAAGAAATGCAATATAAGAGCAGAGAGCACAAACCATACTTTCAGAGTATCAGGAAAGAAACAGCTTTCCTCAGTCCTCTCCACATGCACAATCCATCCCTCACTCTTCTGCATACCTGTGTGCAGTCAAACCTCCCAGGACTTGTAAAAGCCCTTCTGTGAGAACTTGTTCTGGGTCTGTCAGCAAACACACTGCTCTCCACTTCTACTGGGAGTCATGTTTTGTGCGGTTTCCTTGACAAAAGGACACTTTCAAACCTACGATGGCTGAAAACTGAAGTTGAGACAAGACCTGATCTACTATGATTCATTAATATGTACTATTCAAAGATCAAATGCACTAGACTGTACTTTAGTCCAAACATAGGGAGATTTTTTTTAAAAAAAACTTTTACATCTTTGCTGCAGTACATTGGGAGATTTTAATTTCATTCTGTCCTACAATAGCTTTGTTTATAGGTGTACCGCAGGGACTTTGAGCAGCAGAGCTACAATCTCTATCAGTTCAAGAAAAATTTTATTGATATTGTACAAAAATAGTCTAACTGTATGGCAAACTTACAACTGAACACTGATTGACTAAAAATTAAGCCACATTTTTTGTACAAATAGTTTTTAATATGAAAAATGGTAGAAAAAATTGTTTTAAAAATCAGGTCCTTTGTAGTCTTTATTTTAAGGTCAAACAAAAGCATATGAAGTCACTGCAAAAGCCTGAAATCATGCCACATGCTTCAGTACCACAGTTCCAGTGAGCATGAATTTTTACTGTGAACACATTTGACCGATTTACAGAGCATCATGTTTTTTCCACAAAAGGAAGAACATTGCTTAGCCCACTAGAAGACAAAGACACTTAGTATCACTGCCAATAAAATTTTTGAGCAGGTTGTATGTGAAGAGACCAGTGTATATCAAAAGACTTCCACAGGCTGTTGAAACCCTGATGTCCTTGGCTTGCTTATAACTTAGAGAAGGGATAAATACGTCTTGGGGATTAGGTACAGAGGCACAGCATGTGCAAATCTTAAATTGTCAATTAGATAACATCATTGAATCTGTAGCAGAAACTCCAAGGGCATATTTGTCTGCAAAAGAAAGGATTAAAATAGACAGTCCATACTGACTATCTGCTAAGACATACAGTATATCTGTGATTCATGACACTTGAGTAACCGCATCTAAAATCTTTGATCATATCAAGTCCAGGCTTTACTTTATGCTTAAGTGACTGAGACAAATACTGCCCAGAAAACACCTTGTTAATAAACTGATATTTGTAATGACATTTACTTCTTCTTCTTGATGGAGTTGAACTGTATATCACTAACCATAGGGAGAAGGGGAATCTTCCACCATCTGCCTGTCTATTAATCATTGTAGGCCTTCTTTAAGGTACCCTTCACAGTCTCTGTGCACCACACACATTGTGCATGAATGTAGAACTTTTATCAAGGTAAAAAGTTTAAAAATGATCCTGAAGTCAATAAATACTTCTCAACTCACACAGAGCTTGTAGTCTATAATGCAAGTCAGTGGGATTTTTCCCTAGCGCTGCCAAGTAAAAGATTTTTGCAAAGAAAAATAACAAAGATTTCCAGTTGGTGTAGCATTTTTGGTGTCACAGAGTAGCTTAGGTCCATCACTGCATTTTGTGTCTATCTTTTTTTACTTTGAATAGTAAAGCTGATGATCAACAAATTTATTTGCCAAAATAAACTAAAGAGTCGTTTTCTGTGATAAAAAGGAATTTCTGTGTTAAGTAACACTTCTCTAATTTGAGTTAAAGGTGGAATATGATAGTCCTTTAAAAATGTTGTAATTAATCTAATATTGTTTTTTACTTGATTTTCTCTTTTTGTTTATGATATATTGAATTACTTTGGTCGAGAAGACACAGTTATGCATGAACAACCATTCTATGATGAATTATGCACATTAAAGTAAAGCATCTTTCTTGAATAGCAGCCATACAATACCATGATTTATAGTCTTTCTCAGAGAAATAAAGGTGAAAAGATTAATGAAGGGGTTTTGAGTTCCACAAAATTTAAAACATATTTGGATGGTTCCTCCTATAAATTCAATCTCAGAAATTTACATGAGATTTTCCACAAAAACAAAAGCCAATGTCAGCTAGCACACACAGGGTGACACATTTTTTTTAAGTTGCCTTGTATCCAGTTTTGACTTTATTCTTACTAATATTAACAATGGCAATAGTTAAAAAAAAAAAACACCAAAAACAACAACAAAAAAAACTCCAACCCAAAATAAAAAAAACAAAAACCCACAAAAACCCCAAGCACCAAAAAAACCCTGAACAAAGAACCAAAAACCCCAAACAAACCACAAAGAGATGGTAGGAATATATTTTAAGGCAATACTTTCTTTTAACTACCTTTAATACTGTTAATTTAAAAATGCATTAGGATTGACACACAGTTTCTCTGATAAACAGACATTTGGACACATTCAGTACTCCTAGTGAGTCCATCTAATCTAAATCAAAGACTGCATGATAAAGGCAGAAAAATATATGGGCTTCGGTAAACACCTGTGTAAAGCATCTGTCAAGATGACAAGCACACTGATCTAGATAGACTACCATATCACAATGAACATAAGAACAAACAAAAGTTGGGTGACAAAAAAAAAAAAACTGGAAATACCTGAGAGTGAAGAAGAGGAAGGTAGCTTAGAGTGAAGATGTTATCAAATGCTCAGAATAGAAGGTATGACAAGTTTCTTACGTAATCATGGATTAGGACTGAAAGTAATTTTGCTTTCAAATATCATATTTACACAATTCTGCAATCTCCCAATTCTAGGTTTTTACTTTGTTTTGGTTTTGAGGTGTTTTAGCTTCTCTTTGCCTGTGATTCTGTGACTGCACTGTAAGATAAGGGTACACAAGCTAAATATAAACAAGCTAGCATAGGTGAGTAGTTGTCTAATCTGAGTAATAGCTACTACTCCACGGACATCCACACAGCTCTGCCAGGAACTTTTTTGGGAAGGTATGATTCCAGACTATGTATGATCTGATGTCTTCTCCTCAGTATGTCAAAATATCTTAAAAAGGAAATATCTTTAAAAGGAAATATCTTCCAGCTCTTCTCTAAAGCACTGCTCCAGGCCACCTATATGTTGAGAAAGAGCTTAATTTGTAGCACAGATGCCATCTTCTGCTTTTATATTCTCTTTTGTTTTATCAAATCCATGTATAAAAACTTTACTATTTGTTTCCTTGCTGTACTGTGATTATCAGAATACGTAAGGTTTCTTTCACTAATAAATAATGCCAAAGAAAATATGGCAAGAGTAGGAAAGGAGAAAAAGAAAGTAGGAAAAACAATACACCAACAGACCAACAAAAGTAGTCAAAAACTTGGAACTAACCTACTAAAAACTTTAGAAATGCCATATATTTTCAGGTTTAAAAGAAAACTTCATTTTTTCTCAATGTTTAATATTTTTTTAAAACTCATGGTATCATAAACTTGTCTGGATTTGAAGAAACCTTTAAAGATCACCTAGTCCAAGCCCCCTGCCTCGGGCAGGGACATCTTTCACTAGATCAAGTTGCTTAAAGCCCCATCTAACCTAACTTTGGACACTGCCACTGATGGGACATCCACAGCTTCTCTGTTCCAGAGTCTCACCATCCTCATCATAAAAAATCTTTTAGTTTGAAATTATTCCCCCTTGTTTTGTTACTACAGACCCTGGTAAAAAGTCTTTCTCTGTGTATCTTATAAGCTCCCTTTATAGACCAAAAGGCTGCAATAAGGTCTTCCCAGAGCCCTCTTTTCTCCAGGCTCAACACCACCAACTCTGTCAGCCTTTCTTCATAGGAGAGGTGTTCCATCTCTCTGATCATTTTTGTCACCCTCCTCTAGACCCACTCAGCTCCATGTTTTTTGTGTGCTGGGGACCCCAGAGGTGGACACAGTGCTCCAGGTGGGGTCTCACCAGTGCAGAGTAGAAAGGGAGAATCACCTCCCTTAAACTGCTGGCCACAATTCTTTCTCAGCTGCAAGTGCACATTGCTGGCTCATAACTGTTTTTTCATCTCCCAATATCCCAAGTATCTGCAGGGCTGCTGTCAATTTATTTATCCCCCAATCTGTATTAATATTGATACCGCTAGTTAGTTGGGAGAAGAGACCAACACCCACCTCACCACAACCCCCTTTCAGGTTGTTGTAGAGATCAGTAAGGTCTCCCCTCAGCCTCTTCTTCCCCAGACTAAACAACCCCAGTTCCCTCAGCTGCTCCTCATAAGACTTGTGCTCTAGACCCTTCACCAGCTTCGTTGTCCTTCTTTGGGCACACTCCAGCAACTCAGTGTCTTTCTTTGTAATGAGGGAACCAAAACTGAACACAGTATTCAAGCTGCAGCCTCACCAGTGCTGAGAACAGGGGCACGATCACTTCCCTAGTCCTGCTGGCCACAATATTTCTGATACAGGCCAGAATACCACTGGCCTTCTTGGCCACCTGGACACACTACCGGCTCATGTTCAGCCGGCTGTTGACCAGCACCCCGAGGTCCTTTTCTTGCTGGGCATCTTTCCAGCCACTCCTCCCCAAGCCTGTAGCATTGCATGGGGTTGTGACCCAGGTGCAAGACTCAGCACTTGGCCTTGTTGAACTTCATACATGTCCTGGTTTCATCCAGAATAGAGTTGGTTTTCTTCACAGAAGCTAGTGAGAGGCTATGTTTTGGATGTGGGATGAGAAAATATTGGTAACGTGCTGATGTTTTGAGCTGTGGCTACATAGTCAAGGACAGTCCAGCTTCTCATGCTGGCCTGGTAGCAAGAAGACTAGGGATGCACAGGGAGCTGGGAGGGGACACAGCCAGGACAGCTGACACAGGCTGGCCAAAGAGATACTCCCTACCATATAATGTCATGCCCAGTATGTAAACTGGAGTTGGCCGGGGGGCAGAAATCGCTGCTTGGGGACGGGCTATTGATCACCGGGTGGTGAGCAGTTGCTGTATTGAGCATCACTTGTTCTTGTACATTCCTTTGTTGGTATTATTATTGTTGTTATCATTGTTGTTTCCTTCTCTCTTGCTGTCCTATTAAACTGTTTTTATCTCAATCCACAAGTTTTTTCCTGGTTCTCTCGCATGGGGGAGTGAGCAAGCGGCTGCGTGGTGCTTAGTTGCTGGCTGGGGCTAAACCACAACAATACAGTTGGCCTCGGTCCATTGATCCAGCCTGTCCAGATCTAGCTTTAGATTCCTGGATGTATATGTCCTCTAAAATGTAAATTCACTTTCTGAAACATGTATCATTTTGGTAATTACATGTATACATGCAAAGACTCAGTTTTTGAACCTGTCTGTGTACTTTTTAACATTACTTTGTATGCACATATTGGAAACCTAGAGGTTGAAATGATTCCTAGAAGGTGTTTTAAGCATATAGGTGTCTTACTTGCATGTGGTAATTTTAGCAGACAGCTAGAAATGCACCAATAAACCAAAAAAAGGAAAAAGCAAAAGAATACATTTGGGTATCTTCCTCAAGTCTTGTTATTTTTCTTTTTTTCTGATGTCTTATGTTTTTCATTATTTCTTGCTAACTATTTTTCTGTGTACTCATTTCCATGCTCTCAACCTTCTACATTTTTGGCTGTGTCTGCCAAAAAATTTGACAAGTACCTCATCGTGTATATGTTGCCTTGTCTCTCTAAAATTACACAAAGTCAGCATGTCACGTTTTACAGAGGGTAAACTGAATAATCCCTTAAAAGAGTTCCAGTAAGGCAGTATCTGTTAATATTGCGAATATAATGAAACTTCACTGTAATTGCTTCAAATTAGTTGAACAGTTTTGAACTAGTTTTCTAAATCATTAATACTATATAAATTTAATCAAAATTATGCCTTATATACAGGTCAACAGGATAGAAGCCTAATTCCATCTCAGGATTTTATTGCAAAGATCTCTGCATATGTAGTCTTTTTTTAATGATAAATTCCTATGACCCGGGTAGGAATATAGTAACTGGAACCTACATGCAGCTACTGTTCCGTATTAGGACCTCTGGGAGAAAATGTCCTTAAACGGCCCGGTTTCATACTTGGTTCATAGTTGGTATTTATATTTTCACACTCCCACATAATATTGACTTTCACATTGAAAACGGTGCAAGAGACTATTTCTGTTGAAATATTTAATAAATAAATAAATAAAAAAAAATATTCTTTTATTTCAGATTGTTATTGAAGTTAAACTCGTGGGTAAATTTGACCTGAAGAAGTCCCTATAAATTCTTTGCTATTATAATATGAAGACTAATAGATTTTCCTTAGAGCTGTGGCCATTTAGTCTCAGCAGTAGCGCTCAGACACTGCCTGTTTTGCTTCAGCTCCAAAATGCTAACTTGATTTCACTAAAAGAATAAGGGTAAGAAAAATATTTTTAGCTGTTATAATCTCATTTCAATCATTATTTATCTTGTCAACGGTATTTTAAGATATATATCTTATTTTTTATTTTTATTTTAAAAGAAATAAAGAATGGTTGACTCTGCTAGAAAAAAAGAAAATTATAAAAGGGATATCTGGTACCTGTCATTCAAGTGCATTGGCTTAATAGTAACTAATCAATAAAGTATGTAATCTCAATTCCTTCAACTTGAGCTTCTTAGATCCTGGTAAGTAGTTTTAGCTATTTATTCTTCACAATCATTTTCCTTTTTTTATTGCTAGTCAGGAAAATACACAAAATAACACCTTCCAAAAAACATTCATCGGTCCAATACCATCAATTATTACTGAATTTACAATTTTTTTTCTGGATATCTCAGCACTAAACCATCCTTCTGTCAACAGATCTATCTATCTCAAATTCAACTTCTTTCAATTTAAATTTACTAAGTTGCAGCATTCATGAGTCGCTGTCATTTATATGTAATCTGACATATTATTTTAATTAATTATTTTTCTCACTATCATTGTCATTATTTTGAAGGAAAAGTACTTCAATTTTTTGTCTGGTATAACTAAATTTTGTTCACTGTCATTAACTTCAAAAAGTCATTTCACTGAGAACATCAAAACTGTCCTTTTTAAACTCTAAGCTATGCAAAACAGTACACTGCATTTCATAACGGCGAAAAGACATCAAATGATATTTGTACAACACAATTTTGTAAAATATCAACTATTCCCATCTAAAATAAATGCGAATCTCACCCATTTTCTTTTCGTTTTCTTAGGGCTTATTTTATTTTTCATCAAGTTCAATGAAATTCAAGCAGGTTTCAGCAGCACTTTATAGGGATTTTAAAAAAATAAATTCACTTTTGTGCTTTAATTTGATTTTCAAATGAAAACAGTTTATCAAAGTGCATTACAAAAATTATGTTTTGCATTTCTCCCATCCTGGCAATATCTCATTGTGTGGCAGAAATCCATGTGACAGTGAAGATGGCAGACCTGGAACAGTTGTTACAGGAATTTTTTTTCTACTTTTTGAAGTTTTCCCAGCTCCACTGGGATGGACTGTGCAGCCACATCTACCGATATATTCTGTTTCTGCAACATATTTGTTTCTGTTCATGTCTGTGCTGTTCATACCAGTCTCACACACTAATTTCCAACAATTAAGATTAATTAATTCTTTCTTTATTATTAATTTAATTACCTCTACTTTCCAAGAGAAAAACATAGAGACTTATACCACTTATGTGGGGGATACAAATTGCACAATAAAATTGAATTGTTCCCTCAGAGTTTAAGAGCAATATGCATGTCTAAGATTGTAGCAGAAAGTTCACTGAGTTCAATAGAAAAAAGAAAAAAAAAATCTCAAGAAGTAGGTCTTCTTCCATACTGAATTTAGCTCTAACTTTTTCTTACTCTTAATCATTCAGGATCAACTACCTTATCACACTCAGGATCACACATACCACACCTTGTCATGAAGATGTTAATTTTTCCTTGACCCATACCTAGCCTCCCTACTGTTATGTCCATAAATTGGTAAGCACAATGAGCTTTTGATCTGGCCATATACTTCATCTTGTGCACAATTTTAAGCCCCTGAATAATTCTGTTGATTGCTGGATCCAGGCCACCTATGACTCACCAGAAGACAGTATAGTGATCAAGACACTGAATAATGTCCAGGTGGTAGGGGCATAGCACGCATTTAACATATTTCTCCTACATGAATTTTAGTGAATTAAACTATGCCTTAAATTTGTCCTCAGAACATTAAGACTTTTGTCAAATATATGTTGTGAGAATATGGTCATTGAAGTTTGTGAGGCAGTGAAATAAAACTGAACATTTCAATCAGGGTTAATTGAAACAGACTTATGTCATAGAAAAAGGGTGTTTAAAACCTGTAGAATGCTTGAGAGAAATGAGTTAGGAGATTAGCCTGGTCTCCAATGAAAAGGTATTTATGTTTAAAAAAAACTAAATGCAGAAAACTAAATGTTCCTCCTTAGAACTGCCCTAGAGTAAGAACGGCCACGCAACCTGAGCCACTAGTAAAACATGCCATTGCAACTTCAATGTAGAGATACTTCCAAAAGCACATCCCTTCATTTGCATGGCAGTAGTTTTACTGTGACAGCACTGACGGCCTAAAACCAGTGAATTGTAGTGGCAAAGTATTAAAAACAGTCAACAAATAGCTCTCCTTTCTCTCTCTTGATACGTAGAGATATATAAATAGATACAGGTCTACACATACAAACATATTTATACAGATATATGTATGTTTGTATTTGTAGATAGGTATACACATGCATACATAGATATATCTATGAATCCATTTAGCTAACCAGCTACCAGATCCTTTTTCTATGTCAGAATGATTACAAAAAAAAATGGGATGTTTTTAATTCTTGCATGTCCTTAAATTTTCTTAATTATAGAACAAATCTTGGATTTCTACTTTCCATGGAAAATGTGTGTTTTAGTTTGGCCTAGAGAACAACTAGTTCTTACTCAAAAACACAGAGACAGTTACCCCTTGCACAAAAAGCTCTTTTCCTCTCTGAGTGTTGAAGAAGCATTGGTATATGACAGGGCAGAGAGGGGCAGGAGCTGAGGGGCCAAGATCTGCAGACCCACCACCTTGCACATCAGGTTCTGCCAGCGATTTAGGGATCATGGGTGAGAAGGAAAGGTCTTGGGCCTGGCTGCCTACTGTCAGCATGGAAGGTTTGGACAGAGTAATTTTTATTTTTTTTTTCAATTTGGGGTGGATGAGGACCTTAAAGACCTGACAAGTTGATTCTTGACTCATCACACAGCACAAAGGTTGGGCACAAACCCAGTCGTTGCTCCAGGAATGGGACTGGACTGGGTACATGTGGGCAGCGGAATGCACAGCTCAGATTTACAGGGAACTTCCAGTGAGATTTCAGTCTTGTTGGTAAGTGTGAAGTAAAGGAGGGAAATACAGGGTTGTATCTTTTTTTTTTTTCTCTTCAGCAATGTCAGGCTTTCCATTTCCACTGCACCCATTAAGCTGTCATGTGTAATGTGGACTTGAATTTTTTCCTTGCAATTTATTCACTCTGTAAAAGAATGTTTTCTTTTCAGAGAACTGATGGCTATCAGCACAAGGAAGTTGTTGATGAGGGGTGGGGAAGAAAGTCCTAAATAATATTTGCAAGCATTATTGTTCACAAAAGCAACTGGTTTTCTGTGACAACTCCAAAACTCTTTTCAGTGGTTTTTCACAAACTGTAAATTGTAAAATATAACAGTGATTTTTTTTCTCCAAGAAAGCTCACACATAATGAGGGTTTCTAAGTTGTTTTCATGCTGTTTTCATATGTCATTTCTTAACAGAAATGGTCTCAGTCAATCTTCTGGAAATCTCTTTAATTTTATTTTTCTTCTTTAACAGTTTCTCAGTATAATAAAAATGTGATTTACATGACTGACCACATGAGCCAGCAATGTGTCCTTGCAGCAAAGAAGGGTAATGGTGTCCTAGGATGTATTAGGAGGAGTGTTGCCAGCAGGTTGAGGAAGGACCTCTACTCAGCCCCAGTGAGGCCTCACTTGCAGTACTGTGTTCAGTTCTGGGCTCCCTTGTACAAGAGAGACACGGACATACTGGAGAGAGTGAAATGAAGGGCTACAAAGATGATGAAGTGACTGGAGTGTTTCTCCTGAGTAAAGGCTGAGAGAGCTATAACTCTTCAGCCTGGAGAAGAGGACACTCGGAGAACTTATCAATGCATATAAATACTTGAAGGGAGGGTGCAAAGAAGACTGGAGATACTGAAAAGTTGTCTGGACATGGTCCTGGGCACCTGGCTGTAGGTGGCCCTGCTCAAGCAGGGGGGTTGGACAAGAGGAACTCCAGGGTCCCTTCAAGCCTCAACCATTCTGTGATCACATCATAAATAACCAAAGATATAGGTGGCATTAATAGTTTTAAAATACAGTATAACAATGAAACATAATTGTATGACATTTTAGTAGATTTTTTCTGAAAAACTAAGTATCCTGAAATTGAAGCCTGTGTATGGAGAACATACAAAGAGAATAAGTGCCAACTTAATTTCTTATATTTCTTGCTTTAAACAATTTAGCTGTCTGCGTGTTTGGCAGAAGTATAAAGCATGACACAAGAGATCTTCCTACAACTTACGAATCTCACTAAAGACTTCAGGAGATGAGGGCACTGAACTGCTTGTAGGATCAATTCAAAATCAATATAACTCTATTCTTTGAGAATGACACAAAATCCTTCAATCAAGTATATTACATTAGTAATTACGTATCTCAAATAAGCAGCAAAGTATGTATCTGAATGTAGAACTGCCTTATAGAATATTCTTGGGAATTGTGCATATTTGACTGAGCTAACCTTTGTTTTGGATATCCTGTAGGAAACTGTCATACCTAACACTGGCATTGTAGGTGGAATGGATTTCTTAACATCTTAGTTTCCGGTCTGCATTAATTTTACACTTGTGTGTATGTTTTCCACAAATTTAAGCGTGGTTTGGTTTTCTGCATGTTCTTTTCCAGACACAGTTAAAATACCTGGATGAAGACACTGTTTCTTGAAAGGTAAATAGCAAAAATACTGCTGAGTGATTAAGTTTGGTGTTCAACTTCTCCTAGAAAAAAATGTTCCAGCAAAGCAAAACTTGTAGACTTTTAAAATATTATTTAAAATTAAAGTGTCATTATGTTGGCAGTAACATGAGATATTTTATTTTGAAAAAGTATTGTAGAAAAATAACTTTGAACTTTTTGGCAGTGGAAGTACCATGTCACCTTTATCTCTTCAATGAACTGGTGAGCAGAGAAAAAATCCAAATATAAATACATGCCATTTCAGGCATACCCTTTTGACAGGGATTTCTCCTTAACTACTATAAAAAGTCCAAAAAGAGAACCTGATTAATCAAAAATTCAGTGGCAAGAACAAGTTATGGCCCTGTAAGTATCCCAACCAATGGCAAAGAAATTCTGAATTCAAAGATGCAGCTCCTTAAACGTTCACAAGAAACACTAGTAATAATAATGCTAATACTCACACTCCGATAGTCTGCAAGTTCTGCATCTGTGCCATCTAGCTGAAAAAATTTGTCTCCCAGTTACATGGTAAAAATTTGTGGAAGCTGCTCTAACTTCAGTTGAGATTTGCATTGGTGTATCTGAAACAACAAAATTAGCTTTTAGCAATTAATGCTGGTTGACAAAAGGTGGGGAAAGGAAGTTTCTGTCCTCTAGTGCATGAAAGTAAAGCGCTGCTTGCTGTAATTTTTCCAAAAAATAAATAAACTCTCCAATCAATAAAATATATCCAATGCATATTTTCTTTGGCTCAGTATAAGTCACATAAGATAAAATCATGATTCAGAAAGCCCTGATCACCAGTGACCGTTTAAATCAAATTGTTCTGAAATTGGCTATACAAAACCATACAAATGAATATGTGGATCAGTCAGGCGATAAGTTATTATTTATAACCTCATTTATTTGTTTACAGTCCTGAATAAAATAATAGTCACCTCCAGAGTGTGAAAACTCAGAGCTATTTCCAGAACAGAATGAAAAGTTATCTTGAATTAAATGGACTTAACCCTTTAGAAGAAAGTTTGTTTCATTATGAACTAAAAAAACCAAAAACCCTCTCAATGTACTTCTCTAATTAATCTCCAGATAAACCTGAGTGACACTTAGTTTAATAGATTTATGAGTCAATCAAATATCACTATCTGTTTAAAGTATGGACTTGTTTTCAGAGGTAAAGCATTTTACCAAAGGACAAAAAAAATGCACCATCAGCTTGACAGAAGATGGAGGTCAAAGACATTTTATACTTCTTACTGACACTCTTAAAGGCACAGATATTCTTCCGAGTGAAGAGGGAACAATCTTTCTCAACTCAGCCCATGATTTAGTTGGCTGATGGACCTTGAATTTTTGGTTCAGGATATTAACTAGAATTCACCTAGTCTGCACACGAAATTCTAATTTGAAGTTGACCTGCTTGACACAAGTGTTAGCGGACAAAAGCCAAAGAAGTTGCACAGGTGGTATGGTAGTTCCTGACATCAAGCTTGGATGCAGTAAAAGTCTGTGCAGAGTTTTTAGAGCTGGGTCAGATTTCTGAGGTTACCAAACTTTTGCTTAGCACAACTATAGGGCAAAACTGTACAGACAGAGGGAAATAAAAAATCTTTTTAAACTTGCCTAAGTTTTCAGCAACCCCTGACATTCAAATTTTGTGGTAACCTCTAGGACTTCTCCCACTGCTACTGGTGGGCACTTTTCTTTAAATGCCCAAATAAAATGTTATTATAAAATGGGATGGGCATATGAGGAATTTTGCATTGTACTTATCTTTTTATTCAGTGAAAAGTATTTTTCCAAGTACATTGCAGATTATAGTTTTGCCCTCCAAAAAAAATGAAAATAACCCTTTTAGATGTGGTCACAGTGGACAATAGCTGGCAGTTGTTGCAGAAACAGTAATAACACCCTTGTGTAAATACACAACAATACAGTCTTTAATTTCATAATTACCTATTATTTTTCCTTGCCTCATTCAGTGTTCAATGGTCACTTAATGAACTCTTATTGCAATGATTTATTTTATCATCTTCACTCAGTATGGCCTTGGGTATTTTAGGGCACTACTGTGTTACCTGTTGAATTATTGATTTCCTAACAAGTTTTTCTATAAAATTCATTGTTAAAGTATGTGAGTGCAGGTATTATTAATTAGAAAAAATATAGGCAATATTAATTAATTTATCTTCACCACTCCTGCTATACTTCCTCTTTTACATGCAGACTACATCTACCTCGCTTAGCCTAGGAACAATCACAGGCTGCCTTCCATGAAATACTGCTGCAAGATATTCTGGGATATACAGGAGCAGCTTTTATGGTGAGTAGACATATCTATGATCATACTGGTGCATTTACAGAGCTGTTAGTGGCATACTTGGATCTAGCATGAAGGGTAGCTTTTGGACACTGAGTATTGTACAGTATCTTACATCATCAGAACATTGTACTACTGACATCAGCTGCTGCAAGCACACAGACCCTCTTTCAAATTACAGACCTTGGGCTTAAATGAGGAGCCCACAAAATGACAAACCTACAAGTTGTAACCATCTGTGAAAGGGTTGAGATTAAATGAAATGCCAGATGTCACAAAGAAAACTCTAGACAAAGGGAAAACAGTTTCCAGAGCAATGTTCACATGTCTAAGTGTAACTCTTTACGTTTTCTATAACTCCTACTGCATTGAATGCCTTCAAGTTTTGGCAAGGGGGTGAATAAAAACATTTTGAGGTGAGGCCAACTATTGGTTTTGGAAGATAGATTGCTGGTCTGAAATATGTCCTCAAGAACATTTCAATAAGCAGACAACATATCAGTCTAAATTAGAGTGACTTAGATAAGCAACTGCTATCAATTGCTTAACAGTGTGTTAATTGTGGCTGAATATGCACCCTTTAGCACTGATAACTCTGTACATATTGTTGCAGTAGTATCTTGTAAGCTTCAGAAAGCTTCAGAAACAATGCAGAGAGTACTGTAAACTATTTTAAGCATGCAAATGGAATTAACTTTCCCCAAAGTCAAGATACCTAATTTAATACTGAGTATGAGAGCATAAGAGAGAAAAGGATAGAACATACTAAGGGGGCAACTTCACTCGGTACGATGAACTAGGAAAAGATCTTTCTTATTTCTCATACTCCTCATATAAGGTGTCTGCACACACTTTTTATAAAGAGTTGTTCTGTTCTGCTTTATTTTTCCAAATTGAAGTATCTGTACTAGCAGTAAGTAGTACAAGTGAAGTGAGTTTGGAAAGCTCTGCATCTATTGGGAGGACTTATATATTGGACCTGTATATGATAAACAGATGGTCTGTACCATAAGACTCACAGGTTCAAAGTTTCTTGAAAGTACCGCACACCTACACAGCCTCTGCAGAATTATTTCTGCACACGCACAGTACTTTATGGCACTCCAAATAGATCAACTCTGTTACACATGTGTATACCACCTGTGAAGCACATGGACAACAGGTCTGACGCTTCTCTTGAGACAATGGGTCTGGCAGCCATAGCTTCCTTATGAAGCTATTTTTTGTTCATTATGAAGCTTATTTTTGGAGTATGTGTATATCTCACAACCTCTTCCTTCAAGCATAACACTTTTAATGATGAACTATTTAAGTATTTTTTTTTTTACTATGATAATAATCCTAAAATGATAGATGTTTTGCTTCATAATAGATCCACAATCTCTCTAAAGAATTCTGCAACTCGGGCTGCAATTTTTTTAATGTATGACACAGCTTTCGAAAACACAAAACTTTTAGCAAAGTTTTAGTTTCCATCTTAATGCTTTATTTTGTTTATGACATATGTCATTTGAACACCTAATGTGAGTTTATCTAATTGAAATCCTTCTGCTTCTCATGTAAGGAATCTCCTTCCTTTTATACTACCCCATACATGGCATTATGAAGCATATGTCCTTTTAAAATATAAATAATAACTTTATCTTGAATTACAAACATTATATGCAATATATTACCAAAATTACTGTCAGTAGGAAAACATATTGGGATAAAGTAAATCAAATTATTGGATCATGAAAACAGTATTCCTAAAACAACCATGGAGTTATCTGATGGGCCAGATGCTGAGCTGTGCTGTCTCCCTGCCTGGTGATTGTTTTGGAGCTTACAGGCAGAAATTACAGTAAATTTTTCCTCATTTGTGAATTAAAGGTAATCCATACATGTGCTGGAGAACACTACCTCTGTTGTTTGTGCAACATGAATTTACTATCAGAACTCCATAGTGTCTTTTCACACTTTCTGAGATGGTAGGGAGGAAAACAGAAGCTCACTTCTCTCTCAGCATGCATAGTTTTGCTTCCATCTGCCCAAAAAGTAAAAAATACGGGCTTGTCTGTCTGTCCAATTTAAATGATTTTTGTCACTCTGTTTTTGGACATCTGCATTTGCTTTTCAGTACCCTTCTCCTCTCATAGAAAAAGATGAGCAGAGGAATAACTGCTTATTTTCAAGAAGTATCTTCCTAACATATCAAAAATCATTAGTGAAACAAATTATGAAATAAACATAGCTCATAAATTGAGTTTTCCTGCAAAGCTGCTTACAAACAGGAAGACAAGCTATCCCAAATTAAACCACAGTTTCTATTACGTGATTGTATGGGCTATTACTTTAAAGTAAACGTAAAACAATCATAAGAAAGAAAGTAGAGAATTTCTCAAATTATTGCCATTACTTTCTATGAGGAAAAACACAAAATCACTAAATTACAGCCTATGAAGTTTGGATTTTTAAAAGAATGATTTGAATGCTGCCTTTGATGGAAAAAAAAGGTAAAATTCATTATGGGTTTGCATTCTTGATTCTTACGTGTCTCAGTTTGGGTTTGCAATTTTTTGTCTTTTTTTTTTTTTAAACACACGTTCTTAAAAAAAGCTTCATTATTAAGCATTTCATTACCCTGATCTTTCTGTTATAAACATTTGGGCACAGATCTCCTACAAATGAGTTAGAAGGAGATAAATCACTCTCCTTGGCACTTCCCATGGTTTGCCAACTTCGTTCGCCAGCTTCTGCAGATGCCTTTCCTGGCATCAAAATCCAGGAGCCTGCAGGAAACAAAAAATGCCAGATTTCTACTGATGCTCATGAAGGTTTTGTTTGCTGTAGGAGAATGCTGTGTGCTTTGATAAATTCCACTGTGCTGAATCAGCATGGTGGGCAGTTTTAAATTTGTGACCTTCTTGAATTTGATGGTTTACCCCATAGACAGTCTTTGACATAACATATAACAGAGACTGTCAAAACTACTAAAGTAAAAGAGAGCTGTATTTATTTTACTGTTAAGTCATCCATCCTCTGTGCAGATCTCAGGTGTCATGGCATTCTCCTGGACAATTTCATATGCTTTATTGTTTCTATTAGCTGTGTGCAGTGTCTTTTTTATTTGAGGGAGCGTATTCTTTGCACAGCTCCATTCTGTCACCCTGAAATTTCACGTGTGCCTTTCGTGTCTGGGCCTAGTTTCTAGAAATTATTCAGAACAATTTTGTAGTCTCTTGCAGCTTAAACATTGCTACTGTTACATTTACTTTATGTGGAGACACAGGGGCAGCTTTCATTTCAGGGAATTATTTTTCAGAGCAGTATTATCCACATTAAAAAATAAAAACAAAATGCAATCTACCTGCCTTCGGGGAAAACAAACAAACAAACAAACAAAAAACCAGCAAAAAAACCCTAAAACTAAAACAAACCTCTTACTGATGATGTGACTTCTGAGGACTACTTTTAGAGGGCTTTAAAATGTCACGTGTAGTTTTCTAAGCTTGAAAGCTGTCTTAGAACTTCTCAGAAGGGTAGGCACAATCAAATCCTCACCTGAGGAAGACGACAAAATCCTTAGGACAATAGTATGCCATTTTTTGAGACAAAGAGGTTTACAGAAGGCTGTGGTTACTTAAAACAAGTGTCTTTTTCATCCCTCCCATCTCAATCCTCAGTGCATTCTGACTCCTTTTCTCACTGGCAATAGCAGATGGGTTATTCAGGGTAAGTATTTTTACATTAACTATTGCTCAGTTTCCATGGGCATTGGCACAACAGGCCTTTTGCTGCCCCCAGCAGCCTTTTGACTCAAGCAGCTGCCAGCTTTCTAGTGCCTAAGGCCAGCCCTGAGACATCCTGTTTTCCTCAGTCAGCCACTGTTTGTAGAGTGGATAGTGGTATACCTAACAGGGCACTGAGAGCATCTGAGCTGGGAGGATAAAAAAAGCTTGAAACCATAAATTCTGGTCACTATCTGAAGCAGGGGACTATCAGACAGAAGCCACCAGATTTGCCATTAAGAGGAACATACCTTTACAGTTTTGTTATCTCATTACCAAATACAGCAAATGCTTTTCATGATAAATGAAAATATGTTCACTCTAAAATAAGTACCTTTTCCTGTATTGGTTTTGGGGTTTCTTGCCGCAACTCAGAGAACACAGAGATAAATTTATTATAGGATGTAAAGGCTATAAATGAACCAGGTTAGACAGCTATAGCAGAGACTTGTCTTGTGTTCAGCATGCTCAGGCACCAGGCCTAAATCTTCCACAGAGCCTTGCTCAGGACCTCTGTTCTTACATGGATTTAACAACAAAAAAAATATTCTATATTCATTGTAAGTGCATAATCTCATAATCTGTATGTTTCCTGGTAAAACAAACAAGTACCACTGCTTCACCTTCTGCTTTTCCCCTGCCATTTCCCCTCCTCCCAGCATACAGTCATTTATTGCATCTTAAATTGACTTAATCACTTAACAGGTCCCAGACATATTTTTGTCTTGGTAATCTGCATCTATTAGACCATCATGTTATGATTCTTCTTTCCTAGGATAAGGGTGGAGGGAACTAGCATGCAAATTTTCCAATCCTTTTTTAATCTTTTCTTTAAAAAAGAACAATATAACAATCAACACAAGCAGAAAGTAGCAGAAAGTAAGTCTGACAAAATCACTTTTTATTACATGGTCCCCTGCACAGGATAGTTTAATGCATAATATTAGCCAAAGTGTTATCACCTCAATGCTGTGAAGAGTGTATGCTGAGCCCTTCCCCCAACATAGAATCATAGGATCTTTGGGTTGGAAGGGACCTTTAAAGGGGAACATGACATTTTTATTGTAGCAAAGTGATATGCCAATCAAGGACTGGTGGTCTGACAGCACTGTATGCATGTCTTTATTTATGCATATACTGTGTTTATCTGTGCACTGGAATGCGCATATGATATTAAGTACACAACATTTATACACTAGTCTGATAAATAACAAATAACCTTATAATCTCTCATAAAATATGACTAATGGTGGAACACTTCTGTCATTGGTTTTGTGTCATCTGAATGTATGTACGTATGCCCATGTGCATAGGAATTACTGTATGTGCATACAACATGTACTCACCAGTGAATGCTACCATTGTGAAAAGAACTCAAAACTCTGTGGCATTAATAACATTTCCATAAATCCCACCTGTAGCTGCACCTATATATTAACCTACGGGGGCACTATCACACAGGTTGAAACCCCCAGAATAGGAAGCACAGTGGCTTCACATGCTGCACTGAGCCTCCAGGGGTGGAGGAAGCCCAGTAGCCATCTTTTAGGGCTCATTGCTATTTTCCCATGGTGTCACACATCTCACAGCAGGGAAGAACCACAGACCCCACTACTCAGTGCTAGCTGTGGTATTCTGCACATCACCTGGCTCATTACAGAGTAGGTAAGTTACTTTCAAACATAGAGCAACTTAAGCTGAGCATGTGAAATTGTTTACAAAGAAGAGAAGGGCTGATATATTCACAGTACAAAATCTGGTATATCAGAACCCCATCTAACTGTAAAGGAACCTAAATTCTTTATGATGAGAAAATACAAAGGAAGGAACTCAAACAGTCTTAACTATAGCTCTACTTTTAATAAGAAAGTTAATCTTTAAAAATCAGAGATCTTGAAATTAAAGAGTCATTGAAATGATAGCCATAATCAGATTCCATTTAGCATTTTCTATCCATTGTTATGGCAAGGAGAACAGCTATGTGAGGTCATGATATGATGCATATTAAGGTGGGTTGAATGGTGCACAGGCAGTCTTAAGCACAATGCAAAATGGGAGAGTGTCGTGGTTTAACCCCAGCCAGCAACTAAGCACCAAGCAGCCACTTGCTCACTCCCCACACCCGCAGTGGGACAGGGGAAAGAATTGGGAAAAAACAAGAGAATTGGGTTGAGATAAAAACAGTTATAAAAAATAGGACAGCAAGAGAGAAGGAAACAACAGTGATAACAATACTAATAACACCGACAAAGGAATGTACAAGAACAAGTGATGCCCAATACAGCAATTGCTCACCACCCAGTGATCGATAGTCTGTCCCCGAGCAACGATTCCAGCCCCTCGGCCAACTCCAGTTTATGTACTGGGCATGACGTCGTATGGTAGGGAATATCTCTTTGGCCAGTCTGCGTCAGCTGTCCTGGCTGTGTCCCCTCCCAGCTTCCTGTGCATCCGCAGCCTTCTTGCTAGCAGGTCAGCAAGAGAAGCTGGACTGTCCTTGACTGCTTAACAACAGCTCAAAACATTAGCACGTTATCAACATTTTCTCACCCCAGATCCAAAACACAGCCTCACACTAGCTTCTGTGAAGGAAACCAGCTCTATCCTGGCTGAAATCAGGACAGGGAGCAAAGCAACAAAGATAGGAAAGAAAAAGAGCATCATTATGCTGTCATTTATTGTCTCACCTAGCCCAAGGATTGCAGCATACTGTGATGTTGTCTAACAATGCAGGATTCTGGGCAAACTTTAAACATCCTCATTTGATCTTACCTTTCTTATATGTATATAGAGAGAATATACATAAAAATCTATGTATGTGTAAAGAGGAACAATTTTGAAACTTTCCTCCTATTACTATTGAAATGGTGAGATATCTTCAGTAGAGTTTCTTGTTTTACATTTTTGTGACCTTTGTACCTTTCTTACTTTCTATTCACCTTGCAGATCTTCTTGTAACAATGGTTGCTATGTGCCTACTGCCAATACGTGGGCAGACAGACTGATTTAACTGTGTTTTCCTATAGCTTAGTGTTCATTTCTGTGAGATAAGAACATTCTGAAAACTTGTGTCAGACACTATTAATAATGCTCTTTATCACATAGATGGCTCACTATACCTCTTAGGAACACACTCTTTCTCACCACTTCACTAAAATTAAAAAAAGCTGTCTATTGCGTTGTGGAAGTAAAGTAGGTTTGCATAACAAACATGGGATCCAGAATATCTCTTGTAGGAAAATCTTTTTTCCTACCATTGCTTAATTTGTCTTGCACCATTGCAGTTTTTTACTAATGTTTTTATTCTCTGGGGGAAAGCAGTGTAGCTTTTCCCCGCCCCGCTCTGGTCTGTGAGCCTGCAGGTGCAGCTAACCATTTCCAAAGACAGAACGGGTGTAGCACATCACAAAGAAGTTATGCAAAATACTTATGTCATATACACTTTGTTCTCCTTTGCCTTGCAGTACCGATTGCTGTAAAAATCAAAACTATTCAAGGCATAATAACTGGATGAAGTTTGCTTTCATACATGAAGATGGCAACAACATACAATACACAATTACATACATAAAAAAGAACAACTTTACAGACAGTAAAACTGCCCCCTTCTGGGTCAGTGATAGCCATAGTGAAGAGTTACATTTGTCTGATATTCATAGTAATTTGGTAACCACCTCTTTACAACAAAAAAATGCTTTTCTTTCAACAGTTTTTTTACTATAACTGGTCATTGTAATGTAACTGCCATTGATCATTGATCATTGATCATGTTACATCATCATTGAATGATTATTCAATAAATTTTAGACAACACAGTTGTTACCTTCAGTGTCATTATTTGCATACAATGCATAGTTGATGAATAAAGCTAAATTTTCTGAAGAACAAAAACTAGATATACTATCAGTTATTTCTTTTCTCAGCATCACATGCAGAGACCTAACGATTTGGGTATTATCTTCTCCAGACATATTCCTATGCAATTTCAGTCTTGCAAAACTTTACTAAGTAACAGGTATGTGCATTTAAATGCAGCTGAAGATCTTGCAGATAAAGCTACTTACAGAAGAAAAATACATTTGTTTTGGGAAGACACTTAATAAAACACTGATACCCTTTGCATAGACTCATTCCAGGTATTTTATCTGAATTCCATTGATTCATAACCTTTTACCTGTGTGAAAGTATATGTTTGTGACTTGATACAGTAGGTGTGATATGGAGTCAAGAAGACACAGTAATAAAGGAAACCTGAGGGACAACTATTAACTTGTTCAGATACTGGCTTCAGAAAGCAGGCAAAGAGCTAGTAAGTATCATACTTGAGGAGAACATGAGAGTGATTCAGGACACATTAAAACAACTGTGTTGTGTGTACGTAATCTAGAATGCAATATGTCAAAGTGCAGAAACCTTGTGGCTTTTGAAGAGTGGTGCCAGAGTAAATTTGCGTTCTATTATTTCCATATTATGTCACATAGGCCTTAGTAATGACTACAGAAAGCAATTCCAGATGAGTTATGCTTGTGAAAACACACATACAGGGCTGCTGCTCACAGCAACAGCCTTATACCTGTCCAGCTAAACTACAGTGACACATACCAAGTACTTCAACATGATATTAAATTGTTTATGTCTCTAACAAATGTCAAAAAATGAACACTATCAGGCTGAAACACTGGACTTCATTTTTGTAAAGACCTGATATGACAAACATCACTGAGATCCCATTAAGTTGCACTATCAAATAGAGTTGCACTTAATCTTGTCCACAGGCAGAGCGGACAAATGCAGCTCTCAAGATGCACAGTGTGCTGCTGCTGCCCTCTTAAGTCACGTAAACATAAATAATTGTATGTGTGCTGTAGTATGTCTACATTTTCTCAAAGATCTTTCTCTATAAGCTATTAAAGAGTGATTATAATAAGAGGCTTGCCTAGTGTAAACTGATCCAACAATAAATACAGTCTATTACAAAGCCTATGAAAAAACAAGGTTTAGTTTAAGGACCTCAAAGAATATGACAACAGAAATTTTTTTGTCAATTCGTATTGGAAGCTTTAAGAAAGCAAGGCACAAACTGTGAAAACAAATATATAATTAATACTACTAAAGCTTGAAGAAGAGCTATTAGCAGGGAGAAAAAAGGTTCAGTCCCTATCAATGTACTTTAGGATGACATACAGCTCAGTAACCGAGGTAGGCCATGAGATGATTATGTGAAAACTATAGCAAGGATGAGTTATTATCACTTTCCATTCCTTTAACCATTGTCAAGAGGCCTGATTAATGTTTGGTCATTTGCTCCTCTCTTTAAATTTTGTCTAAGACTTGGATATTAGAATTTTAATGGCTGCTTATAGATGTCCTTTGAAACTGAATTGCATAGGGTAATATTTTGACCTAGACTGATGTTCTCCATTTTCACTTGGCTGTTCACCTCTGCATCTTTGAATCGAGTTCAGCCAGACACAGCAGGGAAAGCAGAAAAGTTATCTCACTAAGTATAAAAAGATGAAGTTTTGTCTTCTTGCTCTCTATTCAAAAATTTAATATCACAAGGCCACAGAGGCACAGTGGGGTCTAAATAACTGTAATTACTGAACACATAAAAACTGTAAGGCCTGCTGCTTTCAGTAGTTTCTGGTGACTTTTAAATTATAGAACAAAATATGTCCTCCAATTTGAAAATGAGTACAGCCAATTAAAAAATACTACTCTATTGCAGGGTAGCATAGAATTACCTTCCTATGTACATGGTTGAAGAAATTTCCAGATGCTAGTCCTTTTTGTATCACCCTTAACTGTGCATGCAGGTGTCACCCTAAGAAAGACAGTCTATCCCTGATCATGAAAGCATTCAAGTGCTAATGCACATTTTTAACTAGAGACAGAGAATATGATATCACATGTTTTCGTAATAGAAAGAAAGACGTAGTGTGGTACAGCCCCAACATCTGCACATAAAAAGTTTTGCTTAAGGAGAAGTAACATTGGCAGTTACACGTATTTATTCCTGCTGGGTATGGCATGTCAGGGACACTGTAAATTCAAACTACAAAGGAAAAACAATTCTGTTGCTGATTGTCCTCCAACAACTTATTAAAATAATTGAAACATTGTAGTTCTTTTTCCTACTATGTGGCAGAAACACAAGACGTCTTGAGAGTCTTTCGTTAACATTAAAAAGTAATTAAAGTTTTGACCAAACATTTCCCACCCTGTTGTTCAGACAAGTAAAGTAACTGAAATCTACTGTGTGTTTACTGGACATGAACAAATGAAAGGAAAATACCTCCATGAACAAACGTTAAGATTCAAAAGAATTGCCACTATTGGAATAGCCACAACACCACTAGTGTTTTCTGGAAAAATAATCAGAATGACGGCCTGAAAATACTATGAAAGCCACCTGAAAGCTCTCCTGTGTTTCTCCGTTTAGTTTGGTTGTTTAATAAAAGATATATAGTCTCCATTCTTCCTTTATGCAACAATCTTTACATCATCACTGCAACAACAGTATTGCTACAATTATTTAAAACTGTTAATTAAAGAGCAAATACAATCATTCTGTTTGTCTATTGAGCACAAAAAATATTTTTATTTGTTTATTTAATACTCCCTTCAACATTCAGTGTATTTGTTGGAGGTAATCATAACTCCAAATGCAAACTCTGTGGCCAGAGTGGAATTTTGTATTAGCTGAAGGATTTTAAATGGATTTACTGGAGCAAAAACACAGCACATAAGTCAGCTTTTGAGGACCCCACATATGTAACAATACTATAAACTGAAAGTCTTGATACAAGTCTGTGAAAGATCTTGAATTATTATTTAGGAAAGTATTCAGAATTTTTTCAATTATATTTTACAGAATTTTACAATACAACTGTGAACAAACCAAAAGTGGAGAAAAGGGAGAAAATTAATATACCTTTTGTTCAGAAATATTAATGGATTTCCAACTTTTGCCTGAGTGAGAAGAAGGACACCACGTCAGAGGCAGAGTATGCTGAGTACTTGTCATGAAGCAGCACTCAGAATGGCTGCTGCATTTTCATAAGTAAAGAGCAGTCCTTTCTACAACATGGCACTTCAAGTCAACCAAAATAATATCAAGTGTTTTGTATTACTTTTGTCCGAGAACATGTACTCTTCTTAAAAAGAAGTAAAAATACATTTTGAAGACTATTTAAAATATTTTTATTTTTCTTTTCTGTCCATGTTTTTCATCTCTCTTTCATTGTTAGTGTTCATTTGTTTTTAATATGTTTCTTTCTGCTTGTACAGTTAATCTGCCTGAGCTAGGTTTTGTACCTTTCTGTGTATTTATAAAATTCTATATATGCTGAAAAGGTTTATTTACTGCAATGAAAAATTCAACTGCCTTTGAATTTACCTTTTGGGTTGGGCATATTTTCAATACTTTCTTGGATACTTTGTGGATGACAACTTTATGCAAAGCACTTTCAAATGTAACATCACCTGTAGTTTCTCTTATGCTGCCAGTGCTAATTTATTGCAGAAAACTCTCATATGAAGCTTCATTTGCAAACTTCTCATATTCTATTAAATGTCATAAAAAAAGTTAGGGTTTATGTTATATTCTGTTGGTGAAATTTCATCCTTTCAGCTATTTACAAGCATCTTCAGATTTTAACCTACTTTAACAAAGCATTGGTTTTATCATGACATACTGGTTCTGCAAAATTTTATGTATGTGAGTGCTTAAAACTACTGGTTCAATATTAATCAGAAAACAAGGGCTTTATTGTATCAGAATCTTGATCAGAATATGAATCAGATTTCCACAACTGTGTAGCATAAATAATTGTTTTCAACACATCTGACTGGCACAGTATCATGGCATGTATACGTTGTAAGTGTTTGGGCAAAGTATAGGACAATGGAGGATCTGTGTTTTTATTACTTCATGGCATGTATACGTTGTAAGTGTTTGGGCAAAGTATAGGACAATGGAGGATCTGTGTTTTTATTACTTCATCCTGATTCTGATCTTTCTCCCTTTCTTATAAATAAATTGAAATTAATCGAGCAATTTTAGCATAAAAATTATACATGTTTTACGACTGAGAATCAGGCTTGCTTCCATGACAGGGTGGCTCTATCCTTTTCAGATTGTTTCATATCATTTGCTTTAAAGGCAAGGGTTAGTCATTTCTCATGTGCTCTCCAGTCTTGCACTTCAGTGTAAGCTTCCTTCTTCCCTTAATCTGTCATATTAGATATTTTTTCCTGTTTATCTATACAATGGAAAATCAGCTAGACTATATGCTGTGACTATTTCTTAGCAGGGAAATATAAATCAGTGCCTTCCCAGCTTTTGAACTCACACAAGGGGAGATATCGAACTTACTACACTGAGAATGCTACACAAGATCATTTTATGACTTATTGGAATGCTTGTGGTTTATTATTAATCTCAGACAAATGAGGGCTTCCCTTTTACTGTTTAATTTTGTGTCTGTTCTTTAATTTGCGGGGTGTGGTGGTTAAATTCCATATTAATCTTCATTATGCATACAGAAGTATAAAAGTACTCAGCAGTCAGAGGAAATAAAATTTTGGAGCTTTGTATGTGTTAGAGACTTTTATCAAGCCAAAACATTGCAGTGCTAGATATTGATTTTGATATTAAATTTGTAGAATGTGTTTCAGTCTGGCCATTACAAGATATCCTTTTTACTAATGCAAGTAATTCCAGGCACAATTTAGATAATTTGACATAAAAGTATCCTATTAATTTGGAAAAAACATCTATCTGGATGTCAAATAAGTAAATGTGTACATAAGTTAAAACTGAAAAGATAATTTGCATAATGTTTTCACCATTATCTCTAGGTCGATTTTGCATTTGCTTCTGATCAATCTTTCATTGCCATGTTTGCATTTCATAGAATCATAGAATCTTTGGGTTGGAAGGGCCCTTTTAAAGTCATCTAGTCCAACTTCCGTGCAATAAGCAGGGACATCTTCAGCTAGAGCAGGTTGCTCAGACCCCCATCCAACCTGACCTGGAATGTTTCCAGGGATGGAGCATCTACTACTTATATAGGCAACCTGTTACAGTGTTTCACTACCCTCATTGTGAAAATTCCTTCCTTCTATCTAGTCTAAATCTACCCTCTTTCAGATTAAAACCGTTATCCTTTGTTCTATTGCTACAAGCCCTGCAAAAAAGTCTGCCTCCATCTTTCTTATAGGCCTACTTCAAGTACTGGAAGGCTACAACAAAGTCTCCCAGAGCTTTCTCTTCTCCAGGCTCAACAACCCCAACTCTCTCAACCTTTCTTCATAGGACAGATGTTCCATGCCTCTGATAATTTTTGTGTCCTTCCTCTGGACTTAATCCAGCAGGTCCACATTTTTCCTATTCTGCGGGGTCCAGAGCTGGGTGCAGTACTGCAGGCAGGGTCTCACCAGAGTGGAGTAGACAGGCAGCACCACCTCCCTCAAGCTGGCCACGCTTCTTTGGACGCAGACCGGTTGGTCTTCTGGGCTGTGAGCGCACATTGCCGATTCATGTCCAGCTTTTCATCCACCAGTACCCTCAAGTCCTTCTCGGCCGGCTGCTCTCAATCAATTCATCCATGAACCCGTATTGATACTGGGGGTTGTCCTGACCTAGGTGCAGGACCTTGCACTTGGCCTTGTTGAACCTCATGAGGTTCAACATTCCTCCAGCTTGTCCAGGTCCCTCTGGATGGCATCCTATCCCTCAGGCGTGTCAACTGCACCACTGAACTTAGTGTCATCTGCAAACTTGCTGAGGGTGCACTCGATCCCACTATATCATTGATGAAGATATTAAAGAGTACTGGTCTCAGCGTGGAACCCTGAGGGACACGGCTCATCACCGATCTCCATCTTGACATTGAGTCTTTGACCACTACTCTCTGGATCCAACCATCCAACCAATTCTTCATCTACCCAGCAGTCTACCCAGCAAATCCATATTTCTCCAATTTAGAGAGAAGTATGCTGTGAGGGATGTTGTAAGCATTTGTTCTACATCCCCTTGTTACAAATCACATTTGTAACATTGTTGCAAATCAATGGTATTTCCCAGTTGGTTTTACTAAAATCACTGAGGTTTGATTGGAATTGCTGGTGTCAGTCATAGTGGAGGCTGACTGTTTAACACACAAGTTAAAGAGTACTCTAGTGTTTTAGCAACAAACAATAGAAAATAGAATTGCGGGGGGATTAGGGGGAGCTGGGGGGAGAATGGGGAGAGAAAATCTTCAGTGTTCTCTTGACTAGTAAAAGAAAAATATATATACTACATGTATATGCCCTTCAGCTTTAAGAAATTCTTACTATAGCATAGTAGAATGCATATAGACTGTGTAGAGTGACTATTTCTTCACAGGGAAAAATAATTCAGTGCCTTGACTTAGGTGACACCCATATTGATACATTAGGCAGGGATGGCTGGAGAGCAAATTCAAGCCATAAGCATCTCATCATGCATATTGCTTCACTGTTAACTTACTCCTTTGCATAGTTTTGGTCCATGCCAGATAGTATTTTTGGGAGACAGACAATATGAAACATGGAGGAGTAGCTGGTATACAAGTTGTTTGTGCTATGATTCAGAGGGATCATGAAAGTCTGGAGAAATGGGCTGACAGGAAGTTCATAAAGGGGAAAGTTCAACAAGGGGAAATGTCAAATCTTGCACCTGGGGAAGAATAACCCCAGGCATCAGCACATGCTGGGGGCTGACCTGTTCTTTGCAGGGTTGCAAAGAAAGCCCTGGAAGTCCTAGTAGGCAAAAAGTTGGCTATAAGCCAACAAAGTGTTCTCGTGACAAAGGCAGCCCAGCAGCATGATCTGCTGCATTAGGAAGAGCATCACCAGCAGTTTGAGGGAGGTGATCCTTCCTTCCTACTCCACAGAGGAAGTAGAGAACCTCTGGAATGCTGCATCCAGTTCGGGGCTCCACAGGACAAGGGAGCAATTCCAGCAAAGGGCCACAAAACTGATAAATGGGTAGGAGAATGTCTCATGAGGAAAGGCTGAGAGAACTGTGACTGTTTGGCCCAGAGAAAAGACTTGGCAGGAGATCTTACTAACAGATGAAGGGAGGGTACAAAGAAGATAGAGCCAGACTCTTCTCACTGACAAGACAAATGCAATAAGCACAAATCAGAACATCAGCAAATTCCATCTGAAAACAAGAAAACACTTTTTTTTTTTTTTTTATTGTGACAGTGGTCAAACACGAGCACAAGTTGCCCAGAGAGGTTTTAGAGTCTCAATTCTGGAGTTGTTCAAAACATGACTTGACACAGTCCTGGGCAACCTGCTCTTACTGACCTTGCTTGAGGAGGGAGGTTGGACTTTACAGTATCTCAAGAGGTCCACTTCCAAACTAAGTAATTCTGTGATTCTGTGAAGTTCAGTTAGGGAAGTACAGCAGATCCTCCCAGCAGTCAGTGTGTATGAAGCTGCACCATGTCAGGCTCCTTCAGCTCACCATGGCTCTTCAACAGCATACGTTTGCTCTTTCCAGTACTGCCCTATGCATAGGAATGCAACATCCCAGGGCAGGAAACTATTGCGATGAAATGATTGCCTTGGTGGGTAGTGGTGCAATAAAAGACGATCATTGACTATGCCTCTGCTCATCTCCAGAATCCCAGAAATTATGCTAAGGTGATATGACCTCCACACTCATATCATTTCAAGTATTCAGGATCTTAAAAAAAGAAAATAAAATATACACAATATTGCAACTCTACCTTAGGACTATTACGTGAGGCTCAGTGGAGACCCAAAACCAACTACTAATTACTGTGAATATAGCCAGGTTATAACAATTAACCAGAACAATCTTTGGCCCTGTTTTACTTGGTAGTAGAGATGTTTAGAAACCTGTTTCAAGCACATTCTCTTGAGTACTTCAAAAAAGGAAAGAGGTTTGGAGCGGTACCCTTTGTGCACTGTGTCTACTGTTCAACTGCAGTCTACTAAGCCTTAAAAAAATATGGGGAAAACTCACAAACAAACTTAAGAATTGTCCAGATTTTAAAAATTATTTTATCATGCTAAAAACTTTCCCAGCTGTCACCCAAACTAAACAAGCCATTGGACTGATTTTAACAGGCACATTCCCTCAGAAAATGTCAATTTAGCACTTTTGTAAAAGTGACCTTTTACTTCCCTTTCCATAAAGTATCTAAGTTTATTACTAATGTTTTTTTCCCAACATTTTGTTTTTGTTTATTATAACTTAAAATATATATAATAATTTTACTGTTGCAGTTAGGTAGCAAAGAAATGTTCAGAGTGCAAAAAATCTTCTTTCTTTCTTTTTTCACTCAGGAAAATTGCATAAAAGTGGAAAACTGTAATTGGAGCTGTTCTCCAACATTATAGATGCAAAAGGCCAAAAATAGGAAACTAAGCTTTATATGATTTTTCTAAGAATTATCATCTTTAATTCAACCATATAATTTTTAATCCTGATGGTAGGTTACGCAGGAACCAGTTCCTGTGTCCTGCAGGTGTATAGTGCAGTGTTGTTGAAGTCCTCCTGAACTATTTGAGGACACGTGCTGGTATACACCACTGTACAACAATGTGCCAGTAGTCTCCTGTGTTTTGTCTCCTTAATTGTACTCAGTGCATATATACTACATTCTGGATTACATTAATCTCAATTTATGAAAAGAAATATGAATCAATTCAAAAAAGAATAAATTATTTCTCATCTGTTTTCATCTTAGAAAATATTTTAACTTTTTTTTCATTATTAATTTTAAAAATAAGAGCATGTTGATGAGGTGCAGTGGTAAGTAACCAAGAATTGCACCATTTTTGCTACAAGTATAAACCAAAATGAATTAGAAAAAAAGTAATACAAGAAATCTGAAATAAAACACTACCTATACTGTACTTAAACATACATAGAAGATAAATACCTCTAATGAATCTTGACTGAATGTATTTTAACTCAGACAACACATTTATTCCTGAGATAATTCTGCATGTATTTTATTATGTTTTCCTGTTGCAAATTAAGTTATGCAAAAGATAATATAATCTTTAGGGTTTTTCTGGTATTAACTCCAATTTTTCAATTGATTACTAACAACTCATTAGTTATTATTACAACTAACTTTGTACTTTGGGATAGAGAGAAAATTAAAGACCTATAGAAAAAACATGTTTTCAGATTATCTCCTTTATATTAACATTTATTTGTTCCACCTTGTTAGTTTGCTTGAATGACATCAATTTTTGTCTGTTCTTTTGTCTTTTGTAAATGTTGACATAGCTAAATTTGAAAGAATTTTAATCTATTCAATATCTCATTTTAGATTTATTCAGGTATGCAATTATATTATGCTATTATTTCACAAGTTTCTTATCTTAATCCTGCAACCTTTTATTTATGTTTGGCACTCTCATTCTTCCATATATTTGTTCTAATCCATTTTATTCTTTAACTAAGAGACATGCAAGACAACATTTTCTCTGAAAAAAAAATTGTGTTAGTAACTACCACAGTGAAACATCTTTGCTTTTCATGTTTCCTATATTCATAAGTTCTCAAATTTTAACCCACAACCCAAAGAATCATCTTTGCTTTTTAAATTTAATCATAAACCACACAGGTAATTTGCACAGTACTTGAAGTAGCAAGTTATATGTGATTATATCAGTGTGAGTTCTTGATGGCATTAATTTACTGCTGTGACACTGTAAGAATAACCGGAGCTTCAGATCCTAAACATTTCCCCTTGTCTCTGGTAATTAGTGCATTCCATGAGGAAGTACACTTAAGATTTATGAAATCAGGCTGATGTTCACAAATAACAATACCACTTTGAATCTTTTCTCTTACAGGAAATAAATAAATATCTATCTTGTTGACTCCAGTAAGTTTTCTTTGCTGTTAAGGCAGGTATCTTCTGCCAAACCATCTCAGTGGTAATAGGCACTTACCCGGCTTTCTGATACAACCAATGAAAATTTTCTTTATACTGGACTAGGAGAACCCTGTTTTCTTGAAGTGCTTATGGAGTCATCCAGCAAAAACATACTAAGAGAGCACCATACTTGTGATTATTTTTATTATTTAGTGAGCCCCCAAATATGCAAGAAATTTTCCTAACACAGAAACATTCACCAGTTCCTAAGTATTTTCTGAAGGACACAATTCCCTGCAAACACTGGAAAATATGTAATCGCAAAAATCTACGGAAGCTGCAGCTCTGTAAGATGTGTTATCTTAATAGTGATGTTATATAATAAAATTGTTATTGTCTAAGCACCAGTCCTTCCTGCAGACCCCTTGGTAATGTTCTGGATATAAGTGAGGCAACAATACAAGGACACAAATGAAGTTCTCAATGGATTCTCCATTTTTGTTTATATCAGAAGGCTTGTTGATTTGTTATTCATTCATGAATAGGTGTTAATTGATATTGATCTCTGCCCTGTTTATTATCATCTTCTGGGGAACAAATTATTCTAATGTGATATATCTGTAATGAATTGTGGTTCGGGAGGCAGAATCAATACACATAGGAAAGTCTGAAGACACAATTCTGCTTTGAAGCACATTGTAGTTAAGATTGATTTGGAAGACACAGTTAAAGGCATAGGAAGAGGACACCTACAAAGAGATGATAGTGATAGGAGCTATGATAGATATAAGGAAAAAACGAAAGAAGGTTGCTGACACCACAGATGGTAATACTTGGAAGTCAGCTTCCATCCCTCCTTGTCTGGAGTGCTGGACCTGCCTAGGATCAAAGATGCATCTGCAGAGAGGATGAGATTCTTCCTTACTTGTTTTGTAGCTTTGCAACTGCTTAGCAAAATCAAGAGAGTTAGAAAAAGCACAGCAGTTCAAAGCTGCACTTTGCATTCAAATAGAAGAAACCCTCTATATGAAAGCGTACATATTCTGTTTTAAAGGGTATCCAACCGAAATGCATGAGCCCTTCAGCTATTCTGCTTTGCTGCATCATTCCCTCCAGGATGCAGGGATATAGCCTGGCCATACTAGGGACATATATGAAAACAAAGGAGCAAATAAATGGCAGTCTCAATGGGGGCTGAGATCAGCCACTGCAATCTCATGTTGTGTTTCAAAAACTTAACATGTAAGGTTCTTTAATAGTCAAATATGTTCCCTTGGACACACCACAGGCCTGAGGCCATGACCTTTGCTCCCTTGACCTCTTTTGTAAAAAATGAGATGGAGAACACTCCAGTAACTCTGAACAGTAGCACTTAATATTGATTATCCATTTTAAACTATGGCTTGTGGGGGAACCAGGACAAGTCTTCAATTTTACTGATTTCTCTTGTATTTCTTATTCATTTTCCAGGAAGAAAGATACAACAGAGGGGAGTGAAAGAAAATAGTATATTGATCAACATAGCACAAAAAATCTCACTGGACAGGAAGGAGACTTTGATTACATAGAGAATTTTACAGTAGGGTGAATTTTCTTTTCTGCACATTGTCTTTCTTTTCCCCAGTATCCAGCACTCTTTGCCATCCACTCAACAATCATAAAACAGAATAAAGTAGAATCTGCTAACCTAAAATATTATTCTGCGTATTTCCAGACCAACTGGAGACTAAACTCTTAATCATAAGTTTAAAATTCCTAAATATATACTTAACACAACAATACCAAATTTGTGGGTCACATATGTTACCGCTAAAGTTTTATTTATGGCATCATTTTTGCATACTATGTCTTCAGCAAAGTCTCAAATGTTTGTCTTTGAACAAAAAAATGTTTGTCCTGAAGGAGAATTGAAGATGAAGTTCAGCTCAGAGCATAGTGTTGACATTGCAGACCTGCCTTTTCAGGGCATAGCTGAGGCTTGAATGGGCATCGGTGCACAGAGCAGAACATTCCTAATTCAAAATGTGTTGCTAATTATAATCAAAATCTTTGAAAACTAAACAATGAATAAACACTCTGGAGTCTTCCTTGTCTAATCAGAACTGAAAAGAAATTACAGTCACAGCACATGTCACATTCATTTATATAAATTAAAAGTAGGGGGGTTTTACAATTATAGCAAGTTTACTAATACTTGCTTATTAGAAATATAACGATACATCTGTGTAATCTTAACCATGTGTAGGGGTGCTTTGACTCAATGGTGAGAGAAATATTGTGAGCTGTGCCACTGCAATGTCATTGTGCACGTGAGAGGGCTTTCATGGAAAGCCAGTTACTTTTGTGGATGGATAGATTCTGAAGTAGGCTGCTCCTATGCCAGAGCAGTATAATCAAAGCAAGTCTTTCTTTGGAGAGTGGTAAGTATAATGGAAAAGAAAGGAATATATTTACTGAGCAGTAATAGAATGTTTTCTAATAACACTCAGTTTGAAGTATTGCCAAGTCTTTCTTAAGGACTAATGGAAATGCTATGTCAGTATGAATAAGAAAAGATTATTTTCTCCAGCAATAAAATGAATGATAGAATAGTTTATTCCTATTGCCAGAAAATTTATACTGACAAATATACCGATATAATTCATTGTGTGACAAAGAACATTGTATTGTTTCATCAAAAAAAAGCATCATTTTAATTTAAAATGAATTGTACTTTACTAGGTGGTACAGACTTCATAGATCATAGATCTAAGTAATGAAACTGATTTAAAGAAAACAGCTAAGACATTACTTGAACAATTACCTGATTAGAACAAATTAGACCTTGATCAGCATTGTTAGCATTTTGAAGAAGATATTCTGCACGAACTGATTCATTTTAAAAAATTAAAATTCTTTCCATAATATCAAGCTTTAAAGTTTAAGTATACCTCAAGGTGTCCAAGTTGATTCACATACAGGAGGGGAAAAAATAATTCTGTCATCATCTGCTCTGTAACAATTGTTCTAGAAAATTATGGTCCTCCTGGAGACATTTTAATCACTCATTGTATTTGAATCATGCAAAGCATGTTATTAATAGAAATAACTCCTCAAAGGGTCTCACTTTGGGGATGAGTCATTGTGGTACACATTAGTGTAATGACATGATATGTAAAAATGGAATGCTTTTAATCTCTTTCACCCAGAAGAAAGTGTGGTGTGAAATCATTTCCACAGAGGACAAACAGCATCTTAGAAATCACCCTATGTTAGAAGTGATCCTAGTGCCTGCTGTTCTGACATAACTGAGAGCAAGATCATTTCAGGGCTCCCTAATTGTCCAAAGGAAGTGACAAGTATAGAGGAAGAACTTGGAGAAGAAAAACAACAACAAAAAATAATAAACAAAAAAAACAAGCCAACAAACAAAAAGCAGCAACAAAAAAATAAATCTAGCAAAAAAGTCTTAAAAGGATAATTTCACTTCCCAGAGGATCTCTTCTGCTAGTTCAATGATTACACTGAGGAAAGAAAAAAAAATAAGAGAGATTGGACGCTCAGAGTAATAGAAAATTTAAAGACTGACCAAAGTGGGTGTTTCTCTCTTTTTCTTGATAACTTTTGCTTAGAAAATCCAAATATGAAGTAGGTTTTAATATATTTGATAAAGTGCTCAGCTGTTTTCCTTCCTTCCCTTATAGATAAAAAAGGTGTTAGAAAGAAAGTACCTAAACATACTGATACGGCAATAGCAATACTTTTACTTTACACGTTTTGATTACCAGAAACTAATGAGAAATCAAATATATCCATAATACTTAAAGGTTCCAAATCACATTAGACTTGATGAAAATTAGCTCATGATGGGATTGGATATTTAGTGGTATCTATTATAATAATAAGAAGAGACGTGAAAGAAAGTGGAAACAGGAAGTTACTCTGTTACATTTAACAAGTAGGATGTACAGATTATTAGATTAATGGAGGTTCACTGAAGTTCTTGAGTAAGTGGACTAATTTTTAAAACAATTTCTGTTATATTTTAAATATATGTTGGATTTTTTTTTCTGATTAAATTTATAACCTTTCCAATTCCAAAAACCAAAACCAAAAAAATTGCTTCATTTTAAATCTTATTATGAAAGATGGAGTCTGTCCTTCTTCTAAGGAAAGACAGGCTGCCAGGTTAACTGATCAGGTATCTGTAGTCAGAAAGTGTCCCTTATGATAAGCAAAACCTTCTGGTGCTAAAGTGCACCTCCATTGACATGCTTTTAGAGACTACAAAAGCAGTCTGAAGTCACTCCTGACACAACAGTGTATTTTATATCATTGGAAGTTACTGCAGAAATCAAATTTAGAGTTCCATCATTTCAAAAGACCCATAAAAATGAAGCAGAAGAAACAGAACGGGAACCAAATGTGAAGTTTCTCTTAAATTTTTCAATGAAGATTAAATACTCTATTGTATTATTCTTTACTGATATCGTACATATAAGTATTTAAATCCTGATTTTATTTTATTTTTACTATATTTCCTCAGTCCTCTAACCAGCTGTTTTCTCTTACCTGGAAAAAGGCCAAAATAGAGTTTCTGTGGGATGCTCAAGAGCTGTAGCCTAGTTTCATGGCATGGTAGAAAGACAATGTCTGATCTGCAAAACCACAGTGGGACTGATCATATATTTTCTATTGCCTGATTAGAGGCTACTGAGCATATATTAAATTTTATGACTAGACAATATTTGTTGTGAGGAAAAGAATGGAGCAAAGAACAGAAAATAAACAACAGGAGGTTGATATAATCTCTTCTGTAACTATAAGTCTATTATCATTCTCTGGCAGTGAAACACCTAGCTTAGTGCCAGGGATTTTAATTCTAGTGAGGCCAGATTGCACTTACTTTCCTGAACAGTCAGATTAAATTGTTTAGTACTAAATTAATTAAAATGGCAAAAAGGTTTGAGTAGTTAGAGATTTTCTTCCCATCAGTCCTAAAACTGAGAGAGAAAAATGAAGCACTGAAGCAGTGAGTTACACAAAATCCTTCCCAGTTATGACAAAACGAATTCAAAGAGGCAGTACTTCAGTTTTGAATTCTGCTGAGCAGTATGGGGTGCCAAGTATTAAAAGTTGTATTCCTGACAGTTCATCTATTTTTAGGAAGAGACTGTTCCAGGCCAAATAATAGAGCTATGTTTATGCAAACAGCTCAGATCTTCAGCTGGTAAAAACAGTAAAAATAGCAAAAGCATCAACAGTAGTAACTGTGTAGTTACTGTATCTAGACAAGATTATCGAAAGGCAAGGATCTCCCATACAAATAAAGAATAGAAATACAAAGTGAAAGAACTGACCAGTATGAACACTGTTCCTGCTTGGAAGAACCTACAATGCAAGGATGAAGAAAAAGTAAAAGATGAGTACAGATGCAGAGAGGAATTTGAGGAAACAATACACCTGAACTGATTGTTGTGACAGGCAGCAGAGACCATGCATGAGTACTTTAGGCATGTCTTTGTAGGAACTGCTCCAAAAAAGGGGTTTGAAGAAGGGTTTGAAAGCAAATGAGGAAGGCATTACACATATTCAAAGCCTCCTGCCTGGATCAGGAGTGATGGGGTAGAGAATTACAGCTGTATTGATTTGAGTATGCTGATATTTATTCATATCATCACAGTCTCTGACATTAAAGTATAAATAAAGACAAAACTGCTTAAAAAATCAGTGTTTCTCTCTTTCAAAAATCCAGAAATTATTCTCCTACTGTAGAACTGTGAGCTAACCATAGATACATACTTTTTTTTTTTTTAAATCTAGTATTTAAATGGCTATGTAAGGAAGCCTGAAATGCTGTAATAGCATGTGATATGTTACTGGGCAAGTAGATCCCTGAAGAAGCCAAAGTCTGGTCCCCTGAGCTGTGGTCCTGCTTTTTGTCCTATTCCCTCCTCCTACGATCATGAACCTCACCATCTTATGGTCACTGCAGCCAAGGTTGTCATTGGCTTTCACATCCATGAATGGTTCTTCCTAGCTTGTAAGTAACAAGTCCAGCAGAGGATCCTTGCTTGTTGGGTTCTCAGTCATCTGTGTCAGGAATTTGTCATCAATACGTTCTAGAAAATCTCTGAGACTGCTTGAACCATTCTATGTTGTTCTGCCAGCAGATATCAGGGTGGTTGAAGTCCCCCATAAGGACTAAGTCCTAGTAATATGATGTTCCTTTCAGTCGTCTGAAGAAGGCCTCAGCCACTACTTCTTCCTGGTCAGGAGTTCTACCTGTACCTGCTGTACCAAGCAGGTACCTATTGCAAAAGCAACCATGTTGATCTGCCTGCTAATGTTCAACCACAAGCTTTTAGCTGGCTTATTACTCATCCCCAGGCAGAGCTCCATGCACTCCAGCTGCTCTCTCACATAAGGGCAACCCAAAGGGCAACTCCTCCTCCTCGCCTTACTGCTCTGTCCTTCCTAAGAAACCTGTATCCATCCATCACAGCACTCCAGTTGTGTGTACAGTCCCACCATACTTCCTTGAACTCAGTGAGGTCATAGCCCTGTAACTGCAGAACAGACTTCTACATCTTCCTGTTTGTTCTCCATGCAGCATGCATTAGAGGCATTTCAGAGAGTGTATAGGGTTTGCAAGGCAAGGTTTTGGTAGTAGGGTGGACTACAGGGGTGGCTTCTGTGAGAAGCTGCCAGAAGCTTCCCTATGTCACATAGAGCCAGTTCCAGCCAGCTCCAAGACAGAACCACTGCTGGTCAAAGGTGAGCTAATCAGCAACAGTGGTAGTGACTCTGTGATAACATAGTTAAGAAGGAAAAAAACCTGCTGTGCAACAGCAGTTGGAAGAGCGGAATGCGAATATGAGAGGAAAAACTCTTCAGAAACCAAGATCAGTGAAGGAGGGGGAGGAGGTTCTCCAGGTGCTGGAGCAGATATCCATCTGCAGCCCATGGAGGACCCCATTCTGGAGCAGGATGCACCCAAAGGAGTCTGTGACCCCATGGAGAACCCCATGTTTCAGGATCTGTGACCCTGTGAAGAGGAGCTCATGCTGGAGCAGGTTTGTCAGCAGGGCTTGTGACCCCATGGGGCACCCACACTGGAACAGTAATTTCCTGAAGAACTGCAGTCCCATGGAAGGGATCCACACTGGAGCAGTTCATGAAGAACTGCAGCCCAAGGGAAGGACCCATGTTGGAGAAGTTTGTGGAGGATCAAATCCCATGGGAGGAGCCCTACACTAGAGCAAGGAAAGACTTTGAAGAGGAAGAAGTGACAGAGACAATCACAACCCCCATTTCCCGTCCCCCCTGCGCTGCTCAGGGGGAGGAGGTACAGCCTAGAAGGAAGAGGTGAATGGAAGGTTTTTTAAGATTTGGTATTGTTTCTCATTATCCTATTCTGATTGGATTGGCAATAAATTAAATTAATTTCCCCAAACTGAATCTGTTTTGCCCATGACAGTAACTGGCGAGTGCTCTCCCTGTTTTTATCTCGATCCACAAGCCTTTTTTTGTATTTTTCTCCCCGTGTCCAGCTGAGTAAGGGGAGTGATAGGGCAGCTTGGTGGGCACTTGGCATCCATCCAGGGTCAACCCACCACAAAGAGGTACCCAGGTGTGCTAATTTCCCAGTACAGGCTTGAGAGTTTTCCCTACAGGGCTGTTCTGCAAGCACTTCCTTCTTTACGTGCCTATGCTCAAAGAGATTGCACTTAAAATCTGTTTTGTTGATTATTATATCCCTTCTGCTCCCATCATGCCAGGCCTTTGGCTTGCCTACCCCACCCACCAGAACTTCTTCACTTGTTGAGTAATCTCTCTTCCCTGGTCATTCCTCATTTAAAACTCTCCTTACCAGGTTTCTTACCAGCCATACCTGGCTGTTGGCAAAGATAGCTTTGCCCCACATAGTCAAGTGGATCCCATCTCTTCCAAACATCTGTCGACTCCCAAAGAGGATTCTGAAAGTGTTTTTATTCCCTTTATTTTCAGCTTGAAGTATTATATGTCTATTTCACATGCTCAGAAACTCTTCTAAATCCTTCATGTTATTTTCAGACAATATAAGGTGCTCCAGTTGATTCATTAAATTTACAAGAGGTATGTGCTTCTCACCTGGTTTCTAATGCAGTATAACTATTTTTTTGTATAAAATATTAACCAACACAGCCTTTAATTGTAAAGGAGATATTCATTCTACAATTACCTCTGTTCTCTCAGTAAACTTTCTGGAGATCTCAAGTATTCATTCCCAAACTCATTGTTTCTTCTGTGAAAGGTTGGTATGCAATTACAACAGGCAAAGACCCTCTGGGCAAATCATTACAATTGCAAACTAGATGAGACATTTGATTTAATACCACATCTTGGTATGATGTGATCATTAAGATTACAGAATTCCTATAACCAAACTTAAACAAAGACATCAAACTATAAATGCAGTTTTATTCACACCCAGATTCCTCCTGCAGACACAGGTGCAAATAAAACTAAGCTTATATTTTTGATCAGTGTAGCCACTTACACCTTTCACATCAGAAATACTTCTACATAAGCTTGTAAAAGTATTAGGTTTCCTAACATGTACTTTCCCTCTCTTCTATCTTTCTTACAACTGTGATTCTACTTCCAATAAAGTCAGCTGGATTTTTCCTGGTATTGTAACAGAAACAGAATCAGATCAATTACTTGAGCAGCCCTCCTAACCTTCATAAACTGCAGATGAATGTAGAATGGGGAGGGGAGATATGAGGAACTGTGCCCTTACAAGGTTCTGAAGTGACCTGGAGCAGAGTGATGGTGTACAGAGCACGTAGCACAAGTGGTGGGCAGACAGGGCCCTCAGGAAGCTCACTTTTCCTATGCATTGAGGCTTGCCAAGCCTGCAATCAAAGACAGCTTTAGAAAACTTTTATATATATGGCAGACCAAGCTGTAAAATAGTTAGCTCAGGGGACACAGTGTTGCTGTAGCAAAAACCCTTGTCTCCAGGCTACCATTACTGTCAACTCTGCAGCTAGATAGTTTCTATATAACTAACACAGACTTTAGCCCCATCTTTGAAAGGAATGTATGTATGCCAACACTGTTAAATATCAGAAAAAGGAAATGTTCCTTCCAACTGAGATGTGGCATAAAGAAGACATTTTTAGAAATTGATGTTATCTGGTCTCTCAAGTTTCTGCTAAGGCTCCAGCAGGGTCCAAGTCTCTCAACATTTTGATGAAAATTGTCTGTATTTTTTTTTCAGAAACAAGTTGTTTGTGAGTTTTTTAAAGAAAATATATATTTACAGCCATAGTTCAATTTGAACCAGGTGCTCTTCATTAAAAAGCTGATTTCCTGTTAGAATTTATATAGCTTTTAAAAAGGAGGAGATTGTTGCTCCTGAAAATACACTACAGAATTTGCTACGGGTCCTTGTTTTACCTGGAAAACAGGCTTTTTTCTCCTGCATCCTCTGTTATTCCTTCCTACCATTAGCTGGACACACCAGAAACTCTAGCTATCAGCGTTCTAGGGTGATGTTCAAAATTGGTGCACACCTGCAAATCAGGTAGTCATTCTCCCTTTCCCCAAATTATTTTCCTCCTCTCCCTGACTTTTCTCATCTCTACTAATCATGTCTGCTTGACAGATGAGTATGGAGTATTGATTTTCAAGGTAAGTTTTTTACAGAGTAGGAAAAAAAACTTTTAAGATTCAGTCAAAACTGTCATTTTTTATGCATGTCTGTTAATGTGACACATAGCAATAGCTACCAGCATCTGAGTAGAAATCATGCCCATCTACGGTTTGCCTTTACAGATTATTTTTTTGCGTGACATTTGCCATCAGGTGCAGGAACTAGCTGAACTTTGGATAGATGGATCACCCTACTTTTAAGCAAACTAACTTATTTAAATGTAAAGAGGTCAGCCTACTAAGAGATGCCTAGAAACCAAACACTGCTAGGGGCTGCTTAGTGTGCTTAAGAAAATTAAGGCAGAGTGACTGTACATACAATTATGGAAGAAGTCTCTGTTGCTATGTCTATTTCCCATTCTATCTAGACATCACAGGTGTGCTTAAAATAGGCAGGAAATATCATTGTAATGATGGCAAATAAGCCATTCCTTTGTGTAAGCCACTCTCTCTTGTATATGATCTCAGTTTCACCCTTGTATAAGTTGTTACAGAAAGATTTGCTGCTGCCTGGAGGCTAGAAAACTTGAAACAACCAAAGTATTAGGTTAAGTATGCCGTATCCTTACACTCAGTAGTTTGCAAAGTTATTTTACATAACCTTCAGAAAAATGCCTCTAGCATTTGAAATGATGGCTAGATTTGCTTTTTCTCACTCTGTAGGGGTCAGACTTCTCTTCAAGTTCTCTATTAATGAGAAGTTTTGGCTTGCTTTCTGACCAACTTAAATATGGATTGTTTCCCTTTATTTCCTCTTTTTACTCTTAATTTTCTTTGCATGAACTATACACTTACGGAAAATTGCTCAACTGCCAAGGGATCTTTTTCAGCAATGATTTAAAAGGCAGCGTGACATATTCCTAGTTACTCAGCTTTCCTATTATTTAGTCTGAGAACTTTGCTTACAAAGTTCATTGGTGTATTTTAGGAACTTTAAATTCTGATGCCTTCTTGCAACTCAGGAACTTTGCCTAAGCCAGTTTTTTTCCTCCTGTTCCTAGGCAATTGCCTTAGCTGTCAGCACATTTCCAGGTAGCTAGAACAGCATCTAGCATCTCAGACAGCTTCTTAATGAAAGACCCATGCTGATCCTTCTATTTATGCATTAGATCATTGACTCATCTAGCACTCACCCTAGATGTGCAAGGTACAAAAGATTCTAGATGCTGTCCTAGCTACCTGGAAATGTGCAAAAGGGAAAGATTGTTCTACAAACATAGGCAAATAACTCTGCCTTTCCAAACAAGGTTCATTAGGGAGTTTACTATATTTATGTTGTGTGTGCATATGTGCATAACATGCACCTGTGTACTTTTCTCCCTCCATTTCTTCCTATCTACTTTCAGAAAAATATTTTCATTTCTCTGCAACTATGTTCATTGTGATAATGATGCTTTGTCCCAACCCTGTATGTTGGTTCATTTGTATGCTTTATATACCACAATTGTGTAAGGAACTGTTCTAGTTTGTTTAAGCTTTTTCTGTTTTGCAGTGGTTTTACTTGAATATGGTGAAAGTTTTCCCCCATTAGTATGTGCAGTATTAGCATTGGCTCTTGAATTTATCTGTAACTGAACTGAAACTGTAACCTGTCTTCCTTAAACACTTCAGAAAATTTTTGTTCATTATCCTATATTAAGCAGATGGCAAAATGCTGTAACGCTTCAGACATGAAATGCTGACCTATAGAGTTAGTTTGATCACTGATTTCAGTGACCCTAGGATTTCACCCAGTATTTTTAATGCTGGAGCTTAAATTCACATCTGAAGTGTAAACATTTATATTTTCACCAGGGGTTGAAACTGAAGTCCTGAGCTAACAACATTTTATGGCTTCAGAAATTATCTCAGTGGATCTCACAAATTTCCATTTGGCTGAGGGAATATAAAAATTACACCATATTCAAAAGAGGAGCCTATGTTTCTTTGAACCAGATTTTTCAAGTTGGCAGAAATGGACAGCAGACCAGGACTCAAAACATACCTTAACAGTGTGGTTTGTTTAAACTTCCTAAGAATTTATAGCAATATTCAAATTTTTAGGTGAATATATATGTATATGTATATTTTATCTAGTAATGTAAAACCTAGTATTTTGTAATATAAAATACTGTAAATACTAAAAACAATGTAAAACCTATTTCTATAGTAAATGTAAAACCTATCTAGTAATGTAAGTGTGGTGGACTGACCTCAGCTGGCAGCCGAGCACCCAAACAACCCCTTGCTACCCTCAACCCTGTAAGACAGGGGTGGGGAAAGGGAATAGGGAGAAGGAAACAGGCAAGAATAACAGGTCAAAGTAATCACTCACCAGTTGCAAAACAGATTTGTCTTGAGGGAGTTTAACTAACTTCATTGGTAATTAAAATTAATATATAAGTATTGATTGAAGTATTAGGAAACAAAACCAGAAAAGCACAAACTTTCTCCTTTCTTGGGCTCAACAGCACTCCTTCAGACTTTGCTGTCAAGTCAGGTTACATTCGGTCCCTTTTTTAAGGGACATATGAGCAGCTGCCTCCTCCAGCTACTCCAGCCCAGGACCAATCCATTCTGGCTGATGGAGCCCAGCCCAGTGCCCAGGGAGTTGCAGTAACTGTCCAGGCTGAGGGATGTGGGTGACCTTTTCCCATTTGCAGGTTCAACTAGTAAAGTAACTGAGCACTTGTCCCAGAGATACACACACAGAGACAACACTGTCACAGCTGGTCACTCACACGGCTACAGTGGAGGCACTTTGACAGCACCCCCATACAGGACTCAGACACAAGGGCAGACAGTCCAGCCCCCTCCTCCTCCTGGGCTGGCAGAGACGAGGTGACTGGTGCAACACACTTGGGACACTCTCCAGGTTCACAAGGACATGACATTTGCGGATCCCCTGTGTACCAGCACAGCCCCTCTGCTTGCCTGGCACCCCGACCCAATCCCCAGCTCCCTTGTCTGCCCCACAAGTTCCCAACTCTCTGGCTGGTCCAACTCAGTGCTCACTGTAAACATACAGGACTCACACACTCACCCCACAGTACCCCACACTCATGGGTTCCCAGGGCACACCAGAACAGACCCTCTGCCCACTTGAGATCCCTGCCCTGACCCAGGGTCTCCTACTCACCAGCTGGTTCAGCTTGAAGTTTGCTGGGGATTGCACATCCACACCCCATGCACACCAGGTTTGGGGAGGACACAGACACTCCCCCTGCAGCAGCCAGCACCAGGCATAAGGGCTGTGACCCACAGTCATGCTCCAACCATCAGTGCTGAGCCCCTCACTTGCCTCCCTCATGACTGTGCCCCCCAGTAGCTGGTTTTGGGACACACATTGTTCTTGCCTTGTGTCTAGAGGTTAAAGAACCCACCTGCTCCAGTAGCTCACTCGGTATCCCCCCAACTCACTCCATTCTCTGATATCACAGGCCAGGGGTGCCCCCACCCCAAGTCTGACTCCAGTGGCTGGCATCAAATTCCACTTGCACACACACAGATCCCCCAAGTATCTGGCACTTACTCCTTGCAGCACGCATGCACATGGGACAGAGAGTGAGATTATGCAGAGAGGTAGTTAAGAAAAGTTTTCATAAGAAGATGTAAGAAGATAGGACAGACTGCAGTGATCAGGTATGAGGTTCAGCCAGACAAGTGTACTGACCGGTCCTGTTTTACACATGACTGGACCCCTTTGTATACCTTTCAGTCTGTCCCAATTTGTTCCTCCCTGTTCCATCTTCCACTGCATGTACCTACATGTGTCTGTACAGCTCTATCAATTCCTGCACTCCTCACAGTCCAGGGCCACTGTCCATTGCAAAGTCCAGGTGGATCTTCCTCAAAGTGGCAGCTGTAGTCTCTTGATAGCCCATCAAGGGCTATCAAGACTGGCAAGGTTTGTTTCTTGTCATTGACTCCATGTTTGCTTTGTTAGGTGTGTGTCTTGGTATATTTAGGTTTCTTGATTCCCCCTTTTCCCTTGGTTTCCCAACTGACCAGGTCCACAGTCAAGATAACCTTGCTGGAATAAATACTCCCACACTCTCACATACCCTTACCAATTAGTGTAGCTGACCAAGTTTTTATGATCATTGCCTCCTTTATCACTTGTCTGTCAGATTTGTGTCTCTCTGTGTTCTCGTTTATGGCTTCCTCCTTTTCTCAATATCCCTTTCTGCATTGAAAAAGCTCCTTGACCAGATACCCTTAAAGGACCAGACACTCTCCTTCCACATACTCTTGCACCCCTCAATGAAGTAATAAACAGCACAGGGGAAGTTGCAATCAGGATGTTGTTGTTTCCCTCCGTGTCTCCTTTTTTCTCACTGTTTTCCTCTGTTCCTGTATAGGTCCTCAACATGTGGCAGTCCCTTCAGATGTGCGTCTTCTCTGGCACCACACAGCACCTGCACCACCTTCTCTTCCTCTTTCTCCTTCTTCTCCTCCTTCTCCTCCTCCCCTTCGCACCTTGCCACTCCATCTGCTGTTTATTACTCTTTTGTTCCACCCTCCTTTCTCTCCTCAGAGTTTTCCTGCTCTTTCTTAAATAAGTTTCCACAGAAGCACCACCACCTTGGCTGAGGGACTCAACTATGCCCTGTTGTAGGTCCACTGGAGCCAACTGAAACCAGCTGTGTCTGGCACTGGGCAGGCCTGGCCTCTCCTCACAGAGGCTGCCTCTGCAGTGCCCTCATTGCCAGCACCTTGCCACCTACACCCAACACAATAATCCTGAAAGTTTGAAAATAATCTTGGTTTAAGATATGACAAGACTATTACATTTATATTTTTTAGAGGATGAGTGTAGAGCATACCTTTTTTCTGCAGTTACGGTACAACCATTGTCTTGTACTTGTCTCAGACATCTCATTTCCTGTCTTTGCTGGGCACAGATTGTTGGGTTTTTTTGACTGTGTTTAAGTAACATCTAATATGAAGGAGTTTTAGTAGGTAACCTGTAGCTGTTACTGCAGGGCAAAAAGGCTCTCCTCATATTCGTAACATGAGACCCTTCCAGTTCCTAACACTCATCAGACTTCTTCCCATGCTAAAGCACACATGAACTAAAATAAACTTCATCTGAAAATGTTTTTTTGTGAGGAAGTAGAGGAATAAAACTTTTCTAGGAAGGGTTCTTGTAGCTGTAAAAGCTTGCTCATCCTCTATATTTTACAGGGAAGTAGGTGTGGGAAACCACACACAGAGCTAGAGCCCCTTGGTCATTTCAATGCAGAAAGGAAAAAAAGAGAGTGCTGTAGCCTTTCTGGCACTCCTTAGATGAAAAATATTCAATAGAGGACTATAAAATATAAAAAAACCCACAAAAAACAAAGAAAGGAACCTGACAGCAATGTCCTCAGCAGAGATAAGAGTCAGATGCCAGCTCTTCTCAGAGCGCAGCTCTGATTACTGCCAGTCCCAGTGAAATCAATTCAGAAACATGTATGTGAAAATTTGTAAAGTGTGGTACATTATAAACAAAGTGACATTACCTGATCAACATTGAGATTCAAGCAGTTTTCTAGGAAAATGTCCCCAGTGTCTCTTCTTATTTAGTTAATACTCTCTCCCCAGTGTTTCGTTTACAAATCAGAGAACCTGCACAGATTCATTTCTAACAGTACTTGAATCACTTTCAAATTGTTCCAAACTTCTTCGTCCATTTTTTTCTTTCCCTCTTGGAACACAAAAAAAAAGACCAATTAATTTCACATTCTGGAGAAAAAAAAAAAAAAGAAGCTCATAAACTTTGTGCTGTACGCTTGAAGCAAATTTGCACTGTTTAAGTTACATCAGAGGATTTTAAATTTGAAGTAACGGTGTACCCTTGACTACAGCAGCATGAATGGCTCTGCTAGAATTGCAGATGATTTTAAGTACATTGGTAGTAAGACACCATTGATATCATAGTATAAAAAACAAATATAAAGTAGTGACTAACTTCTTGTTACTGTCAGTCAACGTTGTTTGTGGGAAATAATGAGGACAGAAGTTGGATATGTGATACTGCTCTGAAAATGCAACGTGGAGTATAAAATACTAGGCAGATATGGAAAGGGATCAACAAGAAATGTTACCTGAAACCATTAAACAAACATTATCAAACTGAGGAAATCTGTAAGGATAAAATGACAAATCAATTTCCTCATAGTTTGTAGTTAGTACTTATGGATTCAGATACAATGATAGGTAATGTATTAGATTGGTGTAATGCCATTTATTAAGGCTCTCATTTTCCTATCACCTGCACAACATTACTACAATATGTAATATTTCATGATAGTTATTTTACACTCTCAGGTTTCTATTTAAAATAAAAATAGAATTTGTAACTTATGACATGCAATATTTTTGAAGGATTCCTTTAGCACAGGACAAATGCAAGATCTACAGATCATCTGAAAGTTTTGTGTTGTGGAGTGTCAGTGCTATAATATTAAAGGAGACAGGCCATGCCTGACCTACTGTTGATCTAACCATAGACTGGTAAAAAATTGTTGAGGTGTCCTACCACCTTGCATCATTCAAGAATAGTTGAGGACACATGTTTTCCATCAAACTGATAGTATTTTCACAGTGATGTCATTAAACTGTCATTTTAAAAACTGCTTAAATTTCAGCCCCCTTTCTGCTTTGTTAGTTTTAATGTATCTCTCTGTACCTTGTATGACAGGAGAGTTTGCCTTTGCTGTTGTGTATAAATTTGCCAGAAATTAGGGCACACACACAGTTACCTACACCAAGTCTGAATGTGATCATACAGTAGCAAACAAGTTTGGGCAAGAATAGTCTTAAGAATTTATACTTATTAATGGGCTATTCTGAAAAGTTTTATCATGCATTAAGGCACTGTGAATTGAAACATTTATGCAACTTGCATTTGAAAGAATCAGTAACTTCAATATACTAATGTTATAGAAGATATTGCTCTCTGAACACAGAAAATCAATGGTTCAGCTTGTCCTAGACAGACATAAAATAAGATTCAAGAGCAACAGTGATACAGAAAGCACAGCAAATAAACTGTGTATAATTGAACCAAATGATCCTTTAGAAAGGCACAGACACTTGGGTCCCAATGTTTGCAAAAGCTGTGGATGTAATTTTTTCTCCAAGAAATTCCATTCTTGTTTTTCTTGGCCTCAGACAATTTCTGTTCTTGTAAAATGTTGCTCTGAAGAGCTATAAACTTGCAAGGACAATAAAATACATGCTTTATAGGTGTGTTTTCAGAAGTTGTGCTGCAACATAAGAAATGGGAAGTTGGGTCATACACATTCAGCACATACACACACAAACACAAAAATATTAATAAAAAGTATCTTATTTATCTTTCATGAAAACATAGAATAATTTGAAGTGAATCCTGAGGCCTTGTCAGGTTTTGAAGTATCTCTTTGTATTCTCCTGATCCCAGGGATGTAGCATAAAGTTTATTGCCTTGGTGCAAGTCAGACAGCTGCCTACCCACGTGTACATATAAATGAAAAAAGATGAGGAGAATGCAGCTCAGGTGTACAGTGGGATGACATTGCTCTCCTTTTTACAGCCACACTGACTCAGGGCTGATGGAGAAGCTAACCTGCTGGTTCCTCTCCAGATCTGCTTCCAGCAGAGAGCTACGTGTTCTGTATACACCCTGGTGCTACCAAGTCACGCACTGCAACAAATACCTGATCTGCACAGACACAGGCAGCCTTAGTCCAGCAGCAGCAGCGAAGTGCCAAGGACTAAGCAGTTCCTTAATATGCATCAACATCTATGATGCACCTGTTTTTAAAATCATCTGTGGATAACGGGGGGGGGGGGGAAGAAAAAAATAAAACAAACCTAAAAGGAAGCTTTCCCCACGTCTAGTTTCTATTCCTATCAAAAACATGAAACAATACCAAGGATTCAAGCCTACTCCCGATTAACTTAATAACTCAATAAGTGCTCTTTTGTGTTAGGATGGGTGATGACAAGAGTTTCCTGCCTCATAAGGATGTTCTGAGGTTGTATGGATTTTAAGAAGCGCTCAGATACTTCAATAATGAGGAATCAAAAGCAAAAATATAAAATTCAGGCTGGTGATGAAAACTGACTAGTTTTCACTGGAAGTACAATAAATGTACGTGAAGAATAGACCTGTTTTTGTTTATTTGTTTGAAGAAACTATAAACATAATATACAAGAGAAACAGTAACTGCTTTCTTGTTTGGTTGCTTTTTAGGGTTTTGTTTGTTTCTCTGAAGCACTTGATACTTTTCAGGATTTAAGTGCAGGAGGCCTTGATATGAATGTTGTCACATGTACCGAGAGCTGATTAGAGGACTATACCTCACTTCCATTATTAGTTGTCCACCACTCCACTAGAACACTTCTCCTCCCTATTTGCCACAAGTTGAAAAAAGACTAGAGAACATATTTATGAGACGAAAATCAATTCTGAATGTTTCAACTATTATATTAATTTGTTTAAGGCCAACATCTGCTTCACTCTTAAGAAGTATGATTTGTTTGGACCCTTCTCGCATGTGTAGACTGAAAGAATTACTATTTAGGCTCAAAAATTTGGACAGGCTTACACAGACTTCATAAACCTTCTCCATGACTGTGCAATCATACCCAAATGTAATATCCTATTGCACCATAGTACAGCAAATACTTATCCACAGGAAAATTTTTCAATTTTATTTTCCCAGTAGCTTAGCAACCAATAAATGCATGTAATATCCATGAAGAAGGTATTTATTAAATCTTCTCCTGTAGAATTACATGAAAATTGAGGAACATTGTCAACAAGGGGGAGGAGAGGTCTGAGGTACTTAATGACTTCTTTGTCTCAGTCTTTAATAGTCAGACTAATTATCCTCAGGGTACTCAGCCCCCTGAGCTGGAAGAGAGGGATAGAGAGCAGAATAAACCCCTCATAATCCTGCAGGAAGCAGTTAAGGATCTGCTATGTGACCTGGATACCCACAAGTCTATGGGGCCTGAAGGGATCCACCCAAGAGTACTGAGAGAGCTGGCAAAGGAGTTGCCAAGCCACTCTCCATCATTTATCAGCAGTCCTGGTTAACAGGGGAGGTCACAAACAACTGGAGGCTTGCCAGTGTGACACCCATCTACAAGAAGGGCCGGAAGAAGCATCCCAAGAACTACAGGCCTGTCAGCCTGACCTTGGTACTGGTGAAGATTATGGAGAGGTTCATCCTGAGGACGCTCACAGGGCATGTGCAGGACAACCAAAGGATCAGGCCCAGCAAGCATGCGTTCATGAAAGGCAGGTCCTGCTTGACCAACCTGATCTCCTTTCATGACCAGGTGATGCACATAGTGGATGAGGAAGGCTGTGGATGTTGTCTACCTGGACTTTAGTAAAGCCTTTGACAGCATCTCCCACAGCATTCTCCTGGAGAAACTGGCAGCTCATGGTTTAGACAGGTTTAGTCTTCACTGGGTAAAGAACTGGCTGGACGGCCAAGCCCAGAGAGTTGTGGTGAACAGAGTTAAATCAATTAGTGGCCTGTCACAAGAGGTGTTCCCAGGGCTCAGTTTTGGGGCTAGTCTTGTTTAATATCTTTATCAATGACCTGGACAAGGGGATTGAGTGCTCCCTCAGTAAGTTTGCAGACAACACCAAGTTGGGTGGGAGTCTTGATCTGCTGGAGGGTAGAAAGGCTCTGCAGAGGGATCTGGACAGGCTGGATCGATGGGCTGAGGTCAGTTCTATGAGTTTTAATAAGGCCAAGTGCTGGGTCCTGCACGTGGGTCACAACAACCCCAATGCAACGCTACAGGCTTGGGGAAGAGTGGCTAGAAAGCTGCCTGGCAGAAAAGGACCTAGGGATGCTGGTCAACAGCCAGCTGAACATGAGCCAGCAGTGTGCCCAGGTGTCCAAGAAGGCCAGCAGCATCCTGGCCTGTATCAGAAATAGTGTGGCCAGCAGGAGTAGGGAAGTGATTTTGTCCCTGTACTCGTCACTGGTGAGGCCACACCTCGAATAGTGTGTCCAGTTTTGGACCTTTCACTACAAGAAGGACATTGCGTTGTCTTATTGTCTCCATACTTAATACCCACAATTATTTCAGAGTTTTGCAACGTTAAATTTCATCATTTGGATGAAACGAAGTAATATACATTCCTCATCCTGCAATTTATCCAGACACAATGATAACCACCTTGATAGTTGCACTACCTGTAAGCATCTGAAATAAAAAAAAAATGTTTTTCAATTTATGATTTTTGCTTTTCTTCTCTAGGAACTTTGAAAAACTGCCAACAATATTCATTTATTTTGTGTGTACTGTTTTTATGACTGTTGTCTGAGGTAGCATATCATTGGCATACAGGTGACTGCAGGTTCCACATTGCAGAAAATACAGGTCAGCTGATTTGTACAAGTTTGTCTGATTATAAGTATTCACCCTCACCCTTTTTGACATATCTGAGAAAAAATTAAGAATCCTTTACATACATATACAAATAAAAAAAAGTTTTGAGTTATCCTGTTTGCAGAAGTAAAATAATGGTCTTACTTTTCTGAGATGAGCTGTAAAGAAGGAGGGGCTGAGAAAACAGGTCTAAGTAATTTGCTGAATGGCTGAGATGTGTGGATTCTTCTCATTGCATTAACTGTTGTGAATCTTCTTTGCTCAGAGCAAAGCTCTGTGCAGGACACGATGGGGGCAGACACCCTGCCAGCATTTTATGACAGCACACTTACTACCTAGTTACGGCTGCCTGATGATGATGCCACACTGCCACTGCCATCCGAGCCTTGCACAGCATGTTCATGTCTCAGCTCTACCTTTCAAAACATTTTGGAAGGAAGCAGGGCTCCACACCCCATAGAGATGTTTATGCCCCCCCACCCAGTGAGCTACAGAAAATTCAGCCTGGCTGGGAAGTTAAAGAGCAAAGTGTAACTGAGTGAAGAGTTGTGGCACTGGCACAGAATCCTCATGAGCCCCAGAGACAAAGGGATGTATTTTGGACCAAATATTCTGTAAAGAGTATAGATAAATACGCACTTTTTGAAACACTGACACTGTTTCTTTCTTGTCCCTGCATTGCTAGAGACAAAATGAGGTAAGGTAATTTGAATTAAAATAGTGATATATTTAGATACAATACAATATGTAAATCAGTAGCAAGTAAAAGCAGTCTGGTGCTTTATGATACAAAGTTAAAATTTAAAGTGGGACAAACTGAGAGCTGGTTTTCAACATCTGGCCAAGGCTAAAATGTTTAATGAAGTTCTATATTTTGTGTGTTTCTTCACTTTACTTTGCAGCAGACTTAACTTACTTTGAATTAACTGCCAAATTTCTCTTCTCTTTATAAGATGTTGCAATTAATTAATTAATTGAAATTTGTGGAATAATTAAATCAAAGCTCATTTGAGATACATGCAAATTCCCATTTTACATTTACTTAACACCATAGTTCTTTTTGTATTATCTGTTAATACTGATATTGCATCAGTCATCCAGAGAGCTCCATCTTACTTGCATAGTTCCCTATGATGAACTGGGTGTTTCTTTTCCACCTTTCAATGATTTGAAGTAAATGTTTTCTGTGCATATTGATTAAGACAGAAAAATTTTCCTTTCTCCTCAGCTTCTAGTAACTGAGATGGATTAAAACTTTCAGTCTACTATCTGTTTGAGAATAAATAAATTCAGTCAGTTGTGACCATTCAGGTATATAGCATTTTTTTATGTAAAAGGCTGACAAGTGCTCCTTGAGTTAACATCTGCATTAAATATTACTCTTTATTTAGCTGTTCCTTATCAGTTTGTTCTTTTATTTCATAGTTCATCTGACTTTTCTGTAACAGCCATAGAATATAAAGGATTTGTCTTTTTATTTATAATTTAATTATCCTAACAAAAGAATAGAAAATAATAAAACAGATCAGTGAATACCAGTAGGCACAGGTGGTCTTAAAGATACCTAGCTGGGTAACAAAGGGGTTTCTGGTTACAGCAGCATTGCAAGGAGGAAGTACTTCCAGGACAAGCCAGGTGTCACAAGGCCTGAATAGTTTCATGTCGCTTAGTGAGCCTCTACAACTGGGACACTGCATCCAGCAGTCTGATGTGTAATAGAACTGCAAAAATTAAATACAAACAGATTTGCTATCCATAAGCACAGCTGAAAGTCTGAGCCAGATTTTAAAGTTCTACCCTCTGAAAAAAAAATACAATATATTAGTATGGTTTAAAGCAAGTTTTCAGGCATCTTCCTGCATTGATTCTAAGCTTTTCAATACTGTTAGATACTGTCGTAATAGAGAAAAAAAAATCTTCAGTCTTGTCATCCAGAAAGTGAGGATTATTATGACCTTCAGGTTAACAATCCATATGGCAGTGCTATTTTTAACTGAACTTGCAAGGGTTTTTCAGAGAACATAATTAAATGTACAGCCATTAAAAATCCAGTTCTTACTAACAGTTACCTCAGATTGTCACATGAAATGCAGGAATCCTACCTGTAGGTTAGCTATAGGAACTGTATGAATTGAGGGTAGGTGGACATTTCAGATAGCATTGTGTTAAGAAGTGGTGTTAAAGGTTGGCTTCTACCACTAATCCCAATGCCAATACTGTAACTGATTGGGTGAAAGCTGATTACCTTAATTTCATTTTACAAAAGCTTAAGATTATGTCATCCATTACTTAAACTAAAACTGAGAGGACAGGAGGTCCTTAGCAATCTACTGATATTTCTGTTTACTGGCACCTTTGCTCCTATCTGTGTAGCTGAAATGCTTAGGTAAAACAGAATCCCATGTGAAAAGAAAATATAAATGATTCAGATCAGGGTAAAGAAATCAAATAAAAATATTGAATGAAACATTGCTATGATCAACAAAAAATTTACAAAGATCTGAGGATCTAATTTTTTCTTAGTTTGCTTGCACATAAACTGAGCCAAAAGAGAAACATTTCTAAGTGCCCAATTTGCATCCAAAACAAGGTGAATGGAGAGACAGATGCTCAGACATGCTTGAACTACATCCAAATTAATCTCATAAATGTCATAAATGTTTTCTAAAACAATAAGTCTTTAGAAAAGAGGCAAACCTCTACCTTTCCAGATGATTCCAATGCTTTCTAAATACTTTGGAAATAAGAGAAGAAATATACCTACAAGATTAAAAAGCACAATATTTTAACATCCTTTAAGAATAGGAAAACTACAATTTTCTAACATTCCAGAAGGAGGATAAAATTCACTGAGGGAATTTTGGTGTTTATGGCTGTCAACAGATCCTTTCTGGTTGTGTGCCTCCCTCCATTTTAATCAATCAGTTAGAGACTGTAAGTCCTTTTGCATATCTGACATCACTTATTGAAAGATCATCCAAGCGTTTTGTTCTGGTTTGTTTTTTCCAGGAGAAGAGTAACCTTAAAAAATCTCTTTGTTTTCCCAGCCCTGAAACCACCAGAAAACACTAGTCTGACAGAAAATACTGCCTGAAACTATCCAGTTGCCTCTGCCAGAAACTAGCAGCACAATATTAATGGGACACTTTTCCAGTACTGGTATATCCCCTATATCTGGAAGAAATTAATGAGGAAGAAAATCTTTTATTTTCTTTTCTGTCCAAGGTAACTCTTAATCTTGTTTGAATCATTGGAAACTGGGGGATTTACAGAGAACTGAGAATCTGGTTTTCAAAGTCCACTTACAATTCCCAGATATCTTGCTATCTGCATGACATTGTTAAACTGCACTAAATAAATAACTTCAAAAGACAGCACTACTGTGTCCACTCAGACTCAAACACTGAGAACAAAGTGCAATATATGCCTCAGTGCATGAGGCAGCATAGTACCCCGCCCCGAGTCTCCCTCTCTCAGTCATTAGTCCCTTTTCTAGTGTCAAGGTTAAAGGATACATGATTTTTCACAGGTTATGAACTCTGCATCTTCTGAAATAAATTAAGAACACCAGTGGATGTATTCAAAGTAATAAACAAGTAGGCAGTAGACAGAATCTGTTGGCCAAACTGTAATTTTCAGTTTAACATTAACACATATACAGATATAAACAGAAGGATACAAAATTCAGTTCATTGCAGGCATCTCTGTAGGAAACAAATTTATTCATATAAGGACATTTTAAATAGCTACTTTATGGATAAGATGATCTTTCACTAGCTGAAGCAAATAATAGAATTAGAGTTTTATGCAAATCAAAATTGTGGATATTAGTTTCTCCAGGCTTTAGGGAAGTTTGTACTGAGGTTGAAACTTGAAATTTCCTGTTTAACAGGAAATCTGGACGCACACATTTGGGAAAGCCAGTTTTGTGTTTCACACTGAGCTCAGATTTTTGGAGCTTCTACTTCCTCTCCCCACTTAACATGGAACTCTCATCAAAACAGGAAGCAGATCAATAACTGCAGAGCAAGCAACTGTTATTTCTATGTTATAACAGCCTGCTAGATGTAACAATCAGTAAATAGGAATTAACATAAATTAAATCTAATTTTTGCAGAACTCTTTGTCTCTTTAACCAATTAAAAAGTCTTGGGTTTGTTCTAACATTAAAAGCTACAGAAAATGGTGAATCGGGTATCAGCCTATAAACTGTGCAATAAAAACCAGCTTGCAGTCTATTGAAGTTGTGAGGGTCAGGAGCAGGGAAAGAGCTTCCCCCCTCCTTTTCACTGTGCAGACCCATTGCAGGTGTTGTCCTTCCCAGACTGCAAAAGACTGTCTTCTCCTCCAGTTCTTTTGGTGGGGCTGGGAAGAGCAAGTCATGCACCTCAAAGTCTGTTGTTTAACCAGCTGGACACATCTCAGTAGTGCATCATGGGCAACGTAAGTAGAGCTTTTTATTCCCTGGTGTGACCAAAGGGCATCAGAAAGCAGCTGGCACAGCACTGAGCTTGAGTTGTAAGCTCTGGTTGAGGGCAAAGAGAGATAAGCTTAGGTTCAGCTGTAAGTGCAGCATTCCTAAGTGATTTTTTTCCTGGTTTCTTGTCACCTAGGACATAGAGAAAGAACGTTTGCACTTGACAGTAAAACACTGCATGACAGCCCTAACAAAAGGAGGAAAAACAAATTTGGAAGCCTTATTCTTGTTTTTCTCTCCCTCACAGAACAGATGTGGACAGGTCAAGATGTTACTCTATCCTAACCAACAGTTCAGGAAGTACATGTTTCCTGGCACTACAACACAACCTATGTCTTCAAAGGAGGAATTTCTCTCATTTTCATCAGGCCTAGCATGACTTTGCAGTTACAAAGCTGGACAAAGAGCTAAGGACATTGTCTGTTGCTGGGACTAAGTGTATAAAACTGGACAAGAATTTTCATATCCTTGAAAAAGACTTCCAGACTTACTTCCAAATCAGACGTGTATGTAAGACATGAAAGCAGCCAAACGAAGCTATTCCTCAAATCTTTTCACAGTCAGTTTGTGCTATCCGCTGCCTACTTTGATAATGCAGCTACAGTTTTGACAGAAAATCATCACTTTTGTGGGACTTTGCCAATTGCAATAATATATCTTAGAGTTCAAGACGTTTTCAGGCAGCTCAGCTGAAGAGTTCAGTGCTCACTGTCCTGGATTTCTAAAGGAAATTGTCACATCATCCTTCATATGAGGAGAGGCTGAGAGAGCTGATTCTTTGCTCAGCCTATAGAAAAGATAAGGCTCAGGGGGATCTTAACAACATGTGCAAATACTTGATGAGAACTACAAAGAAGATGACGCCAGGCTCTTTTCAGTGGTGCCCAGTGACTGGACAAGAGGCAATGGACACAAACTGAAACACAGGAGGTTCCCTCTGAAGATGGGGAAATGCTTTTTTGCTGTGAAGGTGGCCAAACAGAAGATCGGGTTGCCAAGAGATGCTGTGGAGTTTCCATCTATAGAGATAAACAAAATGTGACTGGACATTGTCCTGGGCAACCTGGCTTTGACGACTGTCCTTGAGCAGGGCAGTGGGACAAGCTTATCTCAAGACATCCCTGCCAACCTAAATGGTTCTATAATTGGGTAACATATCAACTTCAAGGCTGTGTGTATCAACCTCAAGAGAGTGTGTCTCAGATACATCAAGAATACTGGGCTTGTTCTGTGCAACTGTGTGTTATCTGAGACTTATTCCATTCCCATGCATCAACATGCATTCTGAATAAACTGCGTTAACTGCATGTGTTCTTGGATAATACTAACTGCAGTATAAATCTAGGACATTCAGAATTCATTGGGCTCCTAGGACTTCCTTTTCTTTTGGTAACTGGCTGATGTGAAAAACATATTGACTTTGTCTTCTTTGGGAAACAAAATTTTCCATATTTTATTGAAAATTTGGAAACAAATTCTTATTTAGTTGGACAGCAAGTGATCTGCCAAGGGGGATCTCTTTAGCATAAAAAATCCTAGAAATATAATTTATTTGTTTTGTGCACTCATAGTGCTCATCATGGTTCAGCTGCCCAGCGTGTAAAAGTTTCGGCTGTGCAATAGAGGTTCTCACTGTACAATAGTTTTTAAGCCAGAGAGGCAGATTCAATGGGGAAAAAAAAAAGACGATAAAGCGAGGAAAAAGAAAAAAAGCCACATTTCGTTGGGGAAAGATGTCAAGACCATTACTTTAAATACAGAATGAAAACTCCTATATACACCATTAATGAGAATATTTAATTTCATTGTCCTTCCCACCACTCCAATAACATTTTTGGTTATGCAAAAGAGTGCAAGCACATGTTAAATGCTTGATTACTGTCAGAAGTAAAAGAAAACAAGAAAAAAAAGTATTTACATGCACTGCCTGGCAACTGCATTGGTAACGGCAGTCTCTGCCTAACCTTTCTCTTTTTTTCCCTCTGTTTGCTACAGAGAGGAGACTTAATTCTGCAACCTATAAAAACTTATCTACTCATAAATAAGTCATGAACTGTCTACAGTCAAATGAATATTTTACTTTTCAGATGTGACTTACACTGAGTCAGTGCTGGTTGGCTGACAGAGAGGTAAGTTTTACAGTTCTTCAAAATTCATAAACGGTCTTTTCCTCACTTGTAAGAATATATCTAGTCCAACTGTTTATGCAGAGATGATAGTAAAACATGAGAATAAAACTAGAAATGGTACTTGTGAGTTACCAGCTCCTACAGTATATTTTGCAAGGATGTATAAAATGAAATTATAAACTGCATCCCACATTATACCTGTATCAATTATGAAATGTACATATTTGCACATAACACATTCATACCAACTTACTTTGCTTAGCAACAGGTCTGCTGAATTCCCAATTAGATGAAGCTTCTAATTCCATGCACATTAGTCTTTTACTGATATATCTATATTACATGAAAGGAATCTCTAAGATCCACATCACAAAGAGGCCATTACAACTTGTTAGTGAATTGTATATAAAATATGTAACATTCATCATCAGATGGTTTATAGGTTTTCTTCAGCGGAAAAGCACCCCACAGCAGAAATTTGCCTTCACAGTGGCGAACACTAACAAAATAAATAGAGCTGTAATAACCCCTGGTGACATTTAAATAACATACACTTTTATATCATTACAACAACTTATTTCTGGACTGAGCTTCATCCATTTTATTCTCATTCCCCTTCCCAACCAAAAGTTAGGAATGCAGTTTACTGGAAATTATGGTTCAGCAGCAAATGGAAGCTTTGAGAGACTTACAGATTTTAGACCTTGGAGATGAAAGAGCAGCTAGCAAATATTACCATTTGAGACCTGTTAAAAAGTGAGAGCTTCTGAAAAATAAGCTAATGGCTTTGCACATATACGTGGTACTTCAGAAAGAGATAAAGCAAACAGTGTCCCCCTCAGTAAGATAAGGAAAGACATGACATATGGAAAGATTTTCACTAACTTTATTGGACAATGGGTTTTAACCTGAGTGGACAAGAAGGAGTAAGAAGCGTAACAGCATGAGAAGTCCATTCAGTGAAACATTTTGGAAAAAACACAGGATTATTTTTCAAAATTCAGATGGAACTGTGAATGTTCATAATCAGATTTGCAAATGTAAGCCAATCAAAAAGAAAAAAAAAAAAAAAAGCAAGTCTGAATGGAGAAAAAGATGACACAAAGAAGAAATTAATAAAATTTCTGTTGCTCTCTTTACATATTCTCTCATTTCCATAGGTTAATGAATAAAGTACTCTTTATATTATGATACATGTAAGTTTGAACAAGAATAGTTAGCTTTCATTTATGTTACATAAATACATAAGCAATACTGTACAGGATAACATTCCTGGGAGTTAAATGATAAGAAAGCTTTTGTGGTTACAGTTTCCAGAAGACAGTATAAAAACAACAACCAGCAAAAATTACCAGCTGTAATGATGCATGTTTATAGTGGTAAAAATAAAAGTCTTTCTATCTCTCTTGGACAGATCAATACTCAGGGAACAAGAGAAGATATATTAACAGCTTGGTAAAACAAGTGCACTCTATCAAACAGAGCAGATAGATCAGAGTCAAAAACAGTAAGTCATTTTCATTCATAAGGCCACAAAAAGACAATTACTTTTAAGAAAATCATAGAGGATTATGTGTTGGTGTCTGGGTTCAGCTGGAATAGAATTAATGTTCTTCATAGAAGATAGTATGAGACTACATTTTGGATTTGGGATGAAGAAGGAATCAGTGGGGGGGATGTTTGGAGTTATGGCTCCTGTCTTCCAATAATCCATTACGTGTGATGGAGCCCTGCTTTCCTGGAGATGGCTGAACACCTGCTTGCCATTGGAAAGCAGTGAATGGATTCCTTATTTTGCTCTGCTTGCTTGCATGGCTTTTGCCTTCCCTATTAAACTGTCTTTAGCTCAGACCCTGAGTTTTGTCACTTTTAGTCTTCCAATTTTCTCCCTGGTCCCACTGTGGGGAAGTGAGAGTGACTGTGTGGCGTTTAGTTGCTGGCTGGGGTTAAATCATGACAGTTGGGTATTTTGTCCAGAATATTCTTTTATGAGAGAGTCATATACTTTAAAAAAGCATTGAGTTTGTTTTCTCTTTTTTATTTAGTCAGTATAAATTACTAAGATCTTAAAAGACATGGGGAGTACTTTCATCTTAATGTGGTATAATTTAGGATAAAAAATATTTCTTTCATGTTGTTTACATCATGCTTATGTCTCTAAATGGGCAGTGTTTGCAAATGCTGATTTCTTAATGATCACCGTTTCATGATCAGAGTACAAGATAAGTTCCCATAAGAGATGTGGACTCTGCAGTATTAAACATTGTCCTACATAACTCATCATTGCATCCTGTCAGAATATCATCTATCAACCTGAAACTGCACCAATGGAGAGAGAGTTCAGCACCTTGGGATCGGATCCACCATAAGCAGGGTGCTGCTTTGGAAGGTGATCAGAGGGACGGTAGGCAGGAGAGACTATTCAGTCTTCAGATCCCCTAGAGATGATCATGACTAGAACCTGGGCATATCATATCTGTAAGACCACCATGCACTCTTGAAGAACTTAGAAACTGAAAACTGATACTGTCTAAAACCTTTCATTACATCCAAGTTTCAGCAAGAGATGGTAGAGGAGAGGTTTGTGGGTCAGAACTTTTGACTGAGAAGTTTAATGTGAGCATTAAGGAGGTGCTTGGTTCCTGAAGACTTTTGTGAATGAAGCCCCACATACATGAGGAATGAGGGGTATTAAAGTTTTTATCTAATCTTGAAGAAAAACCTCAAGGCCTATTTAAATATTTGGTCAAATTTGTTCAATACAGATAATGAGTTTTCAGAGTTAGGCACATATTACTTAAGTACATTAAATTTTAACGGTGTATCTTGCATGACTTTTTTGCAGTCATAAGCTGGAATCTTGTCCTCAAGGTCTGAGTGTTACAAACTATATGTACTTTTTTCAGTCCCCTGTGGTGATATAGGTATAAGCCTCGAACTATTTTAAGGCACTTTAAAGTGGTTAGTGATTTACATATGGCATCTCCACAAAACCATAGGATTAACATATTTTGGTTTTATGGCAAAAATTTTATGGGTTACTTTGGTACAATGTTCAGTTCTAGCTAGAGCCTTTGTTTTTAGGGCCAGTTAATCTTGTATCCTTTCCTGCCCTTCTACAATTTTAAGATTGTCACAAGAAGGATAAATTTCATGCCATTCTCTGTTCTTATTACAATCTTCACATTGTTATGAGAATGGATTTTGTTCCCTTTTCTGTCCTCATTACAGTCTGTTATGAGAATGGATTAATTTTATGACATTTTCTTCTCTCATTATAATCTTTGTTATGGGAATGAGAATATGTAATAAGGATGAGAACATATCAAGCATTAAAGGTCTGTGAGAACTCATGACAAAGACTGTAACAAGAACAGAAACCAACACCTAATCCGTTTTTGTGACAATCTTAAGACTGTAAAGACAACTCAAGGCAAAATTATACTCATCTATTCATAAGACAAAGTTTGTTGAGAAAATGAGAGTTGGAACAAAATTAATCAGATCTTGTGACAATTGGACATGGTATCAAGCTTCAGAGCATGCTTTTGAAAGTACACTACATTAATGGAAAAAGACACAATAAGACTGTCCAAATGGCCCTATACGAGAAAATACTGATTTTAAGATTTTGGTAGATATGGTCAGCAACAGAAACAATAGTAAATCAGCTTAGCATAAAACCAGTTGTGAGCAAACCAGTGGACGAGGGAAAATCAGTAGGATGTGAGGAAAAAAATTATATAAGGAAGAATAAATCTCTTATTTGAAGACAGATATTCAATAACATTGCAAAAAACACACAAAGGAAAACACCATCCTCTCAGCTGAACAGGAATGAAGCTTCACATGCTTGCTGCATGACTTGTAGAAGTTTAAACTACTTTCTGTTTTTACACAATAACTTGAGATCTGTTCACCTTCCCCATCCTACAAGATTTGTTACAAAATGACCACAGGATACAGAATCACTCTGAACTTAAATTATGGCAGTGATAGTTCACAGCACATGCATCAGCAGAGATGAAAATTAGTGTGGAGAATAGTACCTTTAATTACTATTAATCCTGCTTCGTGAGTTAGTGGGAAATTTTGTAGTACCTTTTTAATTAATAAAGTCACAGGCTGAGTTCATGACATAGGTCACTTTTTTTTATATGGGTCAATATTTTTTTTAATGAGGAAGTTTTAACTGGAGGTTAAAACTTGATTATGTTACCCTAGAGAAAGAAAATTAGAAATTTTTTACATGTTGCTCTATAAGATATCCAAATCAAATGCTTCTGGGTGTTCTGTTCTTTGCATTAATGTAAGTATTTCAGCTAAGACCCTCAAAGATATTTAAACGTCTAATACCCCCTGATTTCAGCGTGAGTTAGGTACCCAAATGTCTGTAACCTTCAATGTTCTCAGATATGCCTTATTTAAAGTCTGAATTCTAATCCTTCATTTTTACAAAAATGTCATAGCACCACTGGCAGATGTTCTTAAGAAACTCTTAGTTTTCTGCCTCAAAGATAGTAATAGCAACTTCAAATTAACAATAACAAACTACAGAAGTCTGAACACTTTCTAAAAGTTAAACTCTGTGCCTTGCAGTCTTTCATGACATATCACCATCACTGTTTCCACCTCTGTTGTCTTGGTGAGATATCTTTGGGCAAATAATGCCCCACAATCATTTCTTTCTCCACTTCTGAATGCATAAAGGTTCTTTATTTCACCATAGCTTGCATATAAGTTCATGTAAAACTCTGCTATGAGCTGTGCTATCCTGAATGGGGCTATCTGGGAGAATTGAGTGCCTTATTTATATATTCAGTTACTGTTCATGTTTCCAAAAAGTTTGAAAATGAATCTATTACCTTGGTATTTAGAATCACGAACACCTAGTCTCTAATACTTAATGTCCATGTCACAGTAGCATCTTATGGTAGATTAGCACAATTTTTTCTTAACTTTTACCCTGCCAAGTAATCTTCATGTCTGCATTTGTTCCTTGAGGCAAAATTGATGACCGCAGTCCCATTTAATCTTAAAGCATACCTTACTGTATTATTATCAAAGAGATATATTCTTTTTATTATGTAGGATATATAATCATTTGCTTAGCTTTCCTACGTGAATGATACCTCCAAGCTTCTTCGAACCTGCTGTTGTTTCACCTAAACTCATACTATCACACATAAAACCCTTAATTTTCTAGACAATCAAAAATATGTTCCTGGTTTTTTTCCCATTAAACTATTCAGGAGCTACACAAAGAAATTAAGTCTTTCAATGAGATATGGAATATATACACTGTTTTGTAATGACACTATTCAGAACTCTGCTGATAGACAACAGAGCAAAGAGACATAGCTGGCAGCTGCCATTTCCCCATTACACTTTTAGCAGTAAATGTTTCAGCTTTATACATTTATGTAGATATATGATGTCTACAGTTAAATAATGTTTTTCATGCATTTTCTTCAACAGTGATAAGCAACTGTATTGGTACTCAGTTCTTCTATTCATTCAGTGATTTTCAAAGGAAAAAACAACAACAACAAATCACACAATCTTCCTTAGCAACTATCTGCTTGAAAGCATTGGAATACTAAGGTCAATACTCAAACAACATACATGCTTATTTAATCATATTTTTATTCAATTGAAAGCTTCCTTATTTTTTTCAGGCTTTTTCCCCATTATTTTAGTCCTCTTTCCTTTCAATGAATGTATCAGACCAAAGATTGGACATATATGTAACTCAATATTTGGTATTTTTTTCTCCAAAATACCACAACAATATATCTTGAGTATGTAATTTTCTCACATTTTTTTATTCCCAGTCCTTTACAGGTTATTTTTATGTTTTCTATTTTTTATGTTTTATTCACAGTCCTTTACAGAGTTCAACACTGTTAATCCAAATTTAACTTAGTTTTCATTCTACTTCTTTTGGGCAGAGAGAAGATCTTTCATTTATAACACCAGTTGTTCCAACATCACATTTTTTCATGCACACATATTAGATTTACTTTTAAAAAAAATCTTTCACCTTCCTTTGGATTTCTGAGCTGGATTCACACTTTGTCACACTGTTATCATATGAAGGAACCTTCTGACCACCGTGCAAAGTCAGTTTAATATCACATGGAAGCTCATGCAAAATGATGTCATCTGCTTCTCTCTCCCCCCCCGCCCCAAATCAGATGTTGTATTGTTAACAGTGCATTTACAATTTCATGTTTTCTAGTTTCATTGACTCTGGTTTTGATTATCAAAACTTTCTGTCTCAAATCTCTTTTCCAGTGTTTTTTATTCTCTCTAATTTTCAGAGACTTCTCAACATCCAGTAACTTCCATGAGGAGTGAGATTCTTTGTTTGGCAAGTTTCCATTATTCTGGTAAGATTTTTTTTCTATATCTCCTTCACTCTCTGAATCTTTTGCTCTAGATTTCTTATCAAGGATTGAAAAACTGTAAAATTGTTGTTTGGGGCTCAGATAATTAAAAACTCTTGTATTTTTCCCCCTTTGCTCTTTAAAAAAATTTGTCATATAGTTCTTTCTTTAATGTAAGACAGTACTTCTTACAGAAATGCAATATGGATTCATAGTTATCTTCCTCTGCTCAAATTTACTTTAAATTATTAAAAACATTGGTGGCTTCAGTGCTAGTTATAATAAAACATAAATCTACTGATACATTATTTTTATTCATGCCCATTGCTTTTAAAAAACAGAATAAAGCACCATTTGCTGTTATTATTTATCTACCACATCTTCAAGGCTGTTCAGCTATGGAGTGTTTTAATTGACCTATCCTTTCATCTAAGGAATTCTCTGAACAGTGTTCCCAGAGCACACAGCTCAGAAGATGCTCAAAGAAAAGAGTGTCTTAAGTTCCTGCTGACTGACATTGTATAAACTCTCTGTAATATCACAGCCAGTCTCAAGTAGTTCCTGCCATGTCAGGGTTAATTATACAGGGTCCCTTTTATCTTTGAGATTATGGATTTCTGTTCCTACAAAACATTTCACAGAATTGTGGCATTTTTTAAATTACATGTGTAGGTAGAGGGCAAATCTTCTGAACTTCAACACAGGCATCCAAAGAATATGAAAATCATTGCTCCTGCTTCATGGCAGTGTTGCTGCATTACACTTACAACCTGACCCTCTTCACTGCTTGTATGAGTTAAGATTTCTGGGTCTACTCTCAGGCAAGTGTAGTCACCATTCCTGGTGCTCTGGGAGCACTTTTTTCTGAACTTTTCTTTCAATGAAATATTTGTTCTTTAGACACTCTAAAATTGTATATCAACTTCCTAAGGTGCCTCCTTACTCCTTAACTGCTTACAAATATATTTGCAGACTTTTGTTGATCCTTTGCTTGTCATTACCCATCTTGAATCTGATTTATCTCTCCAAGTGGCCTGAAGTCCTCTTGGCATTTTCATCTTCACAGGTTCCTCTTATGACATGTTTCTGTTTAAGGTTTGGATTCAGCATAACAGCATGAATCCAACTGAACTGATAAAATACATGGCTATCAATCTCAGGTAGAACACAGGGGTGTGTTTCTTCCCTGTCAAGATATACCTGTAATGTTTATTACTTTTTATGTTGTTATATTACATGTCCTTATTTATAAGGTCCTCAAAAAAGATTTTTCATTAATCATCATATAAGAATATTACAGTTTCCACTTCTTTTGTCTCCATTCCAGTTTTCTTGCACGTGAGTGAGCTAGCTTGCCATAGGAGAAAAGCAAGACTTCCTAAGAGTGCATTACTTCTGCCACGACCCTTATGGTGTACTCAGAGACGAGTCACCTCACTGAAAACAGGCTAGCCACTGAGTTGTAATCTCACAACTTTCTTGCTGGCTTCTCCTATTCATCAGATACTTGAAAAAGCAGGATTTAGGAAAAAGAGATGGAGGAGCGGAGCGGAGCGGAGCGGAGCGGGGAGGAGAGGAGCGGAGCGGAGCGGAGCGGAGCGGAGCGGAGAGGAGAGGAGAGGAGAGTGGAGAGGGGACGTGGGAGAGGGGAGAGGGGAGAGGGGAGAGGGGAGAGGAGAGAGGGGAGAGGACAGGGGAGGGGAGAGAGGGGAGGGGAGGGGAGGGGAGGGGAGGAGGGGAAAGGGGAAAGGGGAGGGAGGGGAGGAGGGAAAGGGGGAGGGGGGAAGGGGGAGGGGAGGGGGAAGTAAGGAAGGGAGGCCAACAGTAAGGAATTGACCTTGTTTTAAAAGACAACACAAGAATGAACCATGATTTAATATCTGGTATCTACAATGCTGGTCTGAATGTCTGACATGGACTTACCAATAAATTTAACTCCAGCAAGATTTTATATAAGACCCAGAGCACAGTGCAAAAAATGGAACTTGTAACTCATGATGGAAACAACAGTACAAAATGGAAGTTACAGTGTGATTCTTGGATTTTCCACTATGTTGCAAAATCTCAGAACACTATGTGTCTACTTTTCTCCATAAAGATACCCAAGTTTTATGTTGTACTACAGAAAAAAAAACAGAGAGAAAGAAAAAAAACCTGTGTTTGTTCAGGTTTTATTACTCTTTCAAACTACAACTTTAGTTTTCTTTACTTTTCTTACTTAGTTTTTCTTTAGTTTTTCTAAAATTTTTCCACTCCAGACTTGGTAATATGTGATGCACTCTGAAGTGTGTTTCACAGAAGTAATAACTTCATTTGTGTTAAGGAGGCAGCACTTCTATAAATGCTGTCTATGGTTCCTTCGTTATTTTTTGATCCCTTTGTTCAAAGTTTTATAACAATTTAATTGGAGTTAGTGCAGATTTTCTAAAAATTGTTTATCTATATAATGAAAAAAGTACTTTTATAATGATAAAAAGAAAAATGTGTGGACTTATTTGTAATTTATCAATAATAACTTTTAAGAAAGTTGATAAACAGCTGAGAGTATAAAATCATATATAGCAGTTTTAAAGATGAAAACTATTATCTCTCAGGAGGGAATTATTTGAGACTACAAAACTCAGTTGTGGGAAGATTTAACACAGGTGAAAAGCCAAGTATTAGATCCAGCAACTCATGCTGCCTTTTACAACAGTGACATTGGTGGACCACTGGAAAGCCACAGAACTTACTGTGCATCCTTTATATAGCAACACTCCTAAGACCACCTTTAACGTTTGAGTGACTAGATGGATGTTGTCTATTTTTTCTTCACCTCATTTGTGGTGTGCTGGATAACATTCAAAAATTGCAGGGTATGGGGAGGACAGAGACGGACAACAACACATGCACAGTGGCTTAAGGGATTTGGAAGTGATAATGAGGAAAAATATCACACTTTTCTGCATTCCCCACAGACAATGACAAAAAAAAATAATTCTAGTTTCCCACCAGACCTTGTCATTAGTACACAGAGAGCTGTTTTCACAATGCTGAACATCTCTGCTTTACACATTCTTTGTTTCAGAATCAGCATTCTCAGAGCTATGGATTTCTCTGAATAAGTTCTTCCATCTAAATAGTCAATTATCTTCCTTACAAAATAGGCATTCAAACTCGTGCATTTTCACTGTTTTCAAAGGAAGTTAAGAAAATTTCCATATGATATTCTTGCTGCCAAGAGCAGTTTAAAAGATTTAACAATTTTTTTCTTGTTTTTTCTCTTCCCTTCCTTTCTGAAGGAAATAACAATCATTTATCTCAGCAAGACATTTTTCTTGAAGAACAATAAGTAGATAGAGATGACACCAGTGGTCGTTTAAGCTGATCCAACTTATTTGTCAATAGCGAGATGGGCCAGGAGGTCATACAGATTCCATTTAATTTTATTACAGCCTAGGAATTTTTACCCTCCTAATATATTGATGGTATTTTTCTGCATTTGTATTATAAAAATCCCTTGCCAATTGACTTTCCTAGGGACAGATAAGATACTGCGTCTTTCTCCTTCAAGCAAAGGTAGAGATAAATCTGTGTGGGAGTAGAGGTTACAAGCAAGGAAAGTCTGAGCTATTATTTACTCACCACTTCACAAAGACAGAAACTGGAACATTCTTTAATATTTTTTTAATCATGGAAGGTCACAGGTGCTCAATCACACTGAGCAGACCCATTTACAGAAAAACCCTTTAGGTCTCAGAACTCATCCGGCAGAGATCATTCAGCACCTCCAAAGAAGGGGAATAGATATCTATTACAGCACACTTCTCTCTGAGGGCAGAGTGCTTACACCTTTCCAGTCTCTATAAATGTCTCTAGTGCAGGACTAGATAGGGGATGAATAAGGAGAGTTCATTTTGCATCTTTGTTTTTCTACAGTGCCTGGATCTGTATCATGCAAGGGGTTTTCTATCAGCTGCAGCTGAAATAAGTGTTCAGTGCAGGTATTGTGTGCTGCTCCAATAAAATCCAGAAGTAGTTCAAAATGTTAGCAGACACAGTAGAGGTATTGAAATAAAGTATGTCTGTACTTGTTCCCCACATCTACATTTTTTGGTAAAAGTAATTGCAACATATATTGAAGACAAAGACATTCAGGCATTTCAAGTAGTAAACTGCAGCATGAACACATAGTTTGTGACTATGAAAAGACTATCAAAAGAGGAAAGAATAAATGAAGTTTCCAAATAGAACTGCTAAAGAAATGTATATTATGTACACCTGGAAAGTCCCCAACTCAAAAAAGTAGACCACATCAGTTTCATTTCACCGAAGTGCAGAGCAGTAAGTGAGTAAGAGCTGCTGTGAATTTGACCTGTGTACTTATGGACCTCTGCGAATTGAGGCTAACTCATGCTCCCTATCTTCTAGCTCTCATATCCAAATATCCCCTGATATACCATATTTTCACCCACCCAATGACAGCTTCTGGCAGAAACAGTGGGACTGGTGCAGTGATACCTTTTCTTGTACATCACAGGGAAACAGAGAATACAGTAGTAACTCCAGAACTCAGTTGCACTCCTTTCATCCTGGAGCTGTCCTGAGGACTAAGTGACATCCAGATGTTCTAAAGGAGTCATACTGGCTTTGAACTCACTTTTTTTCTTGTCTCCTTGTCCTGGATCACAATTTCTCTGGGAATTACCAGATAAATCTGATTTTCAGCTGATTGGAGTTTACAGCTTGTCCTTAAGCAGAACAGCTTATCTCAGTCCCTAGGAAGACATACCAATGTGCTCTCTTTAGGCCAGCATCTGCAAATCAGTGGTGAGAGCCTTTTGCCTTGCACCATGACTGATATAGAAGCCCATTACTCTGCATACATATAATCAGTTGTAATACAAAGAATTGGATTTGTCTTTCAGGAAAAAAAAAAAAACTAATACATGGAAGGGAAGACTAAAGTAAGTAGCAAACCACAGATAAACCAGCTATGCCTTGTATTCATTTTCTTCCCCTCATATTTCTATCTTCCATATAATTATTTGTTTTAAAATGGAATTAAAAAAAACCCCAAACTCAGAAAAATGCTTGTTCATAGAAAATAGATGAATTGTCCCTTATATGCATGTTGAAACTACTGGAATAAACCCTATATTTTGACATGCAATTTGAAGAAACATTTCTGTACTGTGGAGATAACATTTGCATCATGTAATGAAAGGAATGGGATAACAACTACTTTCCCTTATTGAATAGGTAAGTAAATTGAATTTGAAAATCCCCGTAAATAGTAAGTGGGGAAGTTAGATCTCCCCACAGGAGTTTTAACCTAAACATCAGTTCTTTCCTTTTTTTTTTTTTTTTTTTTGTTTGGTTTTATTTTAATGTGTGGCTTGTCCATTTTAGTTGTAACTAAGAGACTTTCTCCCTCGAGACTACCAGCTTTCTTTGGTTTACTGGCCCCAGAAATGAATTCTGAAATCATGAAGCCACCATTTATATGAATGAGAGATGAAAGATGAACAGTAAATGCATGAGCTTAAGATCTTTTCTTTAGTTTTTACCTGTTCTGCAAAGAAAAATCAGTACAAATGGGGCATAAAGAGTGACTAAATTCAAATATCTTATTTCTTTCAAAAATGAATGTCATATGTGAGTACTTGGGGGCAGGCTTTAGTCCTACCCTGAATAATCCCTTTTTAAAGACAATTTACAGAGTTGGATTGTATGATACAATAACTTTACTAATATTAGTAGTTGCCTTACATTAAGAAAAGAGAAAATAATTTCTGGCTCTGTATTCATATAACTTATTTAAATTGTTCTTCACTTTCATAGATTTTCTGTCTCTGATTAAAAAAAAGTGTCACTCACTGTATTTACTTTAAAAATATATCCTCAATCTCAAGATTATTTGAAAACCCATTCTGTAGAAATGCCAGCTTTTGATTAATGAGTCTTATTTATTTAAATCTTGCTAGTTTATTTTTGGAACAATATTGCTGAAATTTCCAGAGAGTCAACAAGTTTTTGCCTAAGACACCATACTCAGAGAACAGAATCTATTGTTTCTCTCTGCCATGAGTTCTAGTGACTTTGGGCTGAATATATAATTTTGCAGTGCCTCAGTTTCAAACTGCAAAAAGATGGATGAGTTCTAAGGTAAAGTGTACTGATTCCCAGAAAAAGTAGTGGGGTTAGAAGCCCAAAGTGTAAGAAAGCTCTATGTGTCTGCTGTACAAAAGAGGAACTGTATGAAAGCAGTTACTGAAACTTGTTCATTCTGCATTTTATGTTTTCATCATATTTATATTTAGTCATATTTTATGGTCATGTTTGCATTATGTGCAAAACATGCCTGGGATGAGTAAATTTCAAATGTGATAACTTGAAGTTTTAGCATATAAAAGTTTCCAGATAACAGGATATGAAGGTGGTGTTTTCTGTCAGTCAAGAGCGGAAGATGGGCCTGTGAGTTGTGGTATTCAGAATCACAGAATCATTAAGGTTGGAAGGGACCTTCAAGATCATCAAGTCCAACCATTAACCCAGCACCACCACGACCCCTAAACCATGTCCTGAAGCGCCACATCCACACGTTTTTTGAACACTTCCAGAGATGGTGACTCTACCACCTCTCTGGGCAGCCTGTTCCAATGCTTGAAGCATTCATTCTGAAAAGCAAAAGCCCTTGAAGAAACAGAAAGGCTTGTGGAAAAGAAGAGTTGATATAGGCAATTACTAATATGTGAAGCCTTGCTGGGTAGATAACATAGTTACAGCATTTTGCCATGAAGGAATAACTACAAGCAGTAGAAAGTAACCAGCAGACTTGTCAGTGGTCTTTCAAAGATATGAGAATGGAGTGCTTGAAACCATCATTGTTTTTCTTTAGGAAAAGAGTAGCAGCTTGTGTCATGTTATGCTGTTTGCCTTCTTGCTCTTCACTCCTCTCTCCCCTAACATGCTATTTTGCTAAGGACATTTGATTCCTCACCTGTCAGTGGAGACAAATAGTTCATTGAACACTCAGTCAGTTTCACATAATTTCCAAATTTTCCAATTAATCTTCCATCAGTATTTAATAGTGATATGTAAAATTAAACCCAGCCCTTGCTGCTGCCAGTCAAGGGGTCGAGATAACATGCACACTGATCCTTTACTTACCTTAGTACATTTTCTAAAGGCATAGAGATGAATGAAACAAATACTTCTTTTGTGTGCACATAGATGATATTTGTCAAGAAAAGACATAGTAGGACATCTAAACAGCTAGTTAATGTAGCTGATGCAACTGTACACAAACCCAGATCTTCTTTTTCCCAAATACCCATTTCCAAAGATTTCAAAGCAGAATACAAACAAAATCACAGTGAAGTTTCCGGTATGTTCTCCTAATATTAGCCTGGCTTCTTTAATGAAAGGAATGGAAATAGTGAGATTCTTTACACAGTTGTCATGGGTCTGGGACAAAAAGATAAATGTCAGTTGTAGAAAATATAAGGAATATATTAGTTTTATATATTCCTTAATATATAAAGGACTATATATATTTCTGTTAATATCTAAAGGAAATTTATATAACTTTATATATTAGTTAAATTGAAATGGAAGGAAAAATAAAAAGATGTTTGATTAGCTTTCTTTCATTTTTTATTTTATTTGTATATTACACATTGAAGTACCTTAGATGATAGTATTCAAAGACAGTTTATGGAATCTGCACATTCCATTGAAATTGAAATAATAATAATAATAAACTTTGTAGAGCACTGTGGTCATATACAGAGTCATTTTTTCACATACATTTCTCTAAGGAAAATAGTTTGGCAATTAGATTTTAAAATAAAGCCTCCAGTGACACAAGCAATGTTGTTTGCTATGGAGCAATCCATCAATGAAAGTCTAAGGAAAGAAAATACTCATTGTAAAACTTGATTGAAATGGATCATTTTGGAAAGTCTAAATTTAAAAATAAAACCTGCAACTTTCTGATTAAACACATTTGCAGAAAAGTTTATAAGCTCTTCATATTGCAGCATACAGGACATGTTTTGTTTTCCCCCTGAGCAGAGGAAATTAAGGCCTCTCAGCCTTATTAAGAAATGGCAAGCTATGAGACATTTTTATTGCTATTGGGTAAACTATTATATCGTCACACTGAATTCTGCATTCACTCTTGTACTTTTCATATGAGAAAGGACAGGCCTGAAGTAGAAGTGGTTCATAGTTATATTTTATAATGCATAGCACTTAATTTTTGTTTGTCAAGATTTCTTTGCATACATGGCTTCATATTAATAACAGTATTTGAGTTTTCACTTCTAAATCTGCTTGTCCTCTGCTTCCATTTATTCATTAATAAGTAGTCTTTACATCATCATATACTGGTTTCCCACACACTTTAAAGAAGAAAATCAAAAAAGAAAATAAATTAACAGAAATTAAAATAGGGTAGAAATGCAAAAATGTTTATGAGAAAATGAACAAACAAAAAAACCAAAATAAGGCAGTTTGTATCTATGGGTAACAACAACAGTAAGAAGGAATTTATTTCACTGTGGAGGCAAAATGTCTTGCCCACTAAAGTTGCATTGAAGCAAAAAATCAGATGGACAAGTAAAAGAGTATGGTAAAATCAGAGGAAGTAAGACTATATATGTATTAAGTCTTGAGGAGCATACACCCAAGTTGCCTAATTCAGTATTGGTGGAAACTTCATGGAGTGAATAAAACAAAAGCAAGCATCAAAGACAAACACTGTAAAGAAATGTGAGGATGGTCTTATTCTTACTGGAAAGGTTCTGACTTTTTTTATGACTCACTTTAGGTTTTCAAAATCACAAAGTGCTTTGATCCAGATAAAATTCTGGATCGAAGAAGAACATAAACTATAGAAGTCTGGGATGGGAAGAAAACAAAGAATCTGTGTCCCAATCATATAATTCAAACTATGAGATGCTATATTAATAAACTCACTGTACTCAAAAGGGTTACTGATCTGAGTAGGTAAGAATTCAAGAAAGTATCTAAATATGCTCAAAGATAGTTCCAGTTGGCCTATTACAAACAGTCCGAGAACACGCCACATAATCCACAGGCTTTAAACTATCTCAAAGCATCTTTACAACTCTTTTACCTTTGGATGCCCTTTGACTTACCTTTCTAAGTGCATATTTAGGCTACAGCAGGAATCATAGCAAAGAGCTTTAAAGAAGGTCCTCTGAAAGCAGCCTTACATTTTAAACCAGGGGCCCTTTATCCTAGAAAACCTTTTAAACTGTCTAATAAAGCAAGAGAAGATCACTGTCAGAACATCTCACTTCTACAACTGTAATTTTCAGTGTATTCTAAATATGATCCTCCTTTGTGGAGCACAAGTGAAAAAATTGATAGAAATAATATTCATTAGCACAATTTTGACCACAGCCTCCAGCTCTCGCCTTTGCACTGGTACTTTTGAGGTTATGTCAACAGTTGGACTGCGCACAAAATGGAGTATCACTGCTTATTAGGAGATTTAGATTGCCAACAGATAGTTTCAGGTTGTTTCCTATGCTCCTTACGTTTTCCTTCACTTGACTGTGGGATACTTCTTATCTTCAAGAAAAACATTTGCTGAATTTTTCCAACATTCAACACTGCATTTCCAAAAGTCAAGCTTGTTAAAGAATATCATATGCTAGAGGAAAATAATTGTGTGAAAATTTGTTTCACATATACGTCCCTAGATGTATCTTTCCTAAACAGAATTAGTCTGAACATTTCCAGATTAAATTACAGGGAAGGAACAAAACTTCTGTCTCAGTCTCCCATCTCTCTGTCTCTCTTTCTCCCCACACCCTACACATATGTTCCACATCACAGGAAAGGAACAAAATATATATATAAATATAAATGTACATATATGGGAGTTTTATATATATTTTTATAAATATATATAAAACTTTCCCATAGGAACTCATCACATTATCTCGTAGTAGAAAACTTCAGTCAGTGTTGTTAAAGTCTTTCCTCTACTCTGAGTTATAAGGCATTTTTCCTTCCAAGTATTTTGACTTCATAATGTTTTATTTAGATAACTCTTTTCCAAACCTCTTTTTCCGGCTACCTTCACCCCTAGTATGAATTGATATGTCTGTATTTTTTGAAACTTGTTCTAGACAAGGTCTAAAACATAGCCAGTCAAGTATTTAACAACCTTTGATAGGTGGTGTTTCAAATATTTAATGACTACTATAGCATCTGTGTTCTAGAGATCATTCTGATAATTACAGTTTTTTATAAACCCTGTTTGTTTTTTACTGAGGAAAGTATATATACAGATTTCCACTTGGTGCAGGTTTCTAAACTATCTATCCAAACTTAACTATCTTTACATTCCTTGGCAATAAAAAGTTAATTAAATTACATGTAAGCTTAATGCAGAAATATCTAGCCTGTCAAAACAAGTATTATACCACCTCATCATTCACATACAGGGTAAAATATACCAATTTTTTCCCCCTTTTTTTCCCTGTAAATCATGCCTATCATCAGAACATTTCTATTCTTGCAGCCTCTCTCTTGTCTGTGGGTAGGAGCATGCTGGTAGATTGCACCTTCTCACTGCCCTGTGCAACAAGCGCCAGCAAGCACAGCTCTTCCAAGGCTGAATCCAATCTCCTGGGCAGCAAAACATTTTGAGTGTGTGGCACTGCCTCAATTCATCTCAAAAGCCATCTTGTGAGCAACTTTTTAACAAATAGTCAGAACTAGGTATGTAAGTGGTAAGTTTAATTTGTTTCAAGGTGTCCAAGAAGCATAAAGCAAATTCCCAGTCTGTTACATTTACAAAAATCTTTTGTATTATCACTTCATTATCTTTGTTTACTATTAACTTTGTTATTATTACTCTGTTTTCCACATGACAAATGACACAGGTTATCTAGTATTGGAAAATTTCTGATAAAGGAAATTATTATATGTGCAACTGCCTGCTCCATTTTTCCTAGTGAAAACTTCTTACAAGGAAGGAGACTGACCAACAAATTTCCTTAAAGATCTGTAACAAACTTTAAATCCGTATATTTTTTCTCTCAGGAAAATTAAAGTAATCGTTTAATCAGTCCCTTTGCAATCTCTATGATGAACAACTTTATTATGTGCTTTCCTTTACTGATTATTTAAGGTCAAATACAGTTCTGTGCATTTACTAACATGACATGTGAGTGCTTGGAGTTCATAAGTATTACTTGTCCTTGTCATGCTGCAGTTAGGATCAGTGAATCTATTGATTCTAACATTACCAGAATTGGGCAGTGCTGTTTATGAAACTGAAAGAAATGTGTAATTAGCTCATTTAAAGATGTATAGTCCCTTGTATTTTCTAACTGTTGTTATGTCAACAAATTTTATTGTGGAATTTCTAAAACACCTCCTTCACTATTCCATTAGCCTTCTCAAATCTAGTTTAAATTTGGTCTTGTGAACAATAATTGATTTAATATTTTTAAAAGATGGTCTAAAATGGATTTTATCTTTTTTCCTACTATTTTTTCAACATGCCTGATCCTATTCTAATGTCAAACATCTTACAGGTTTTTTTGCTTTTTGCTCTTTCTCTATTTAAATTATCACAGGACCGAATTCCATTGTGCAGACTCCTTGGTTACTTGGCAGGGCCTGGAAAAGCTATCTATGAACTCTGTGACATAGTGAACATTTTATTATGACTTCTCTAGATTTAAATTGCATTGTCTTAGAATTTCCCATCATATAGTCTGGTTTCTATTAGATAGCACTGACAGCCTCTTCTTGTAAGACCACCAGTCAATTTTCAGTTTCTAGCACCATGGGTTTGAGTTTTGTTGAACGAGAGATTCACGCCTCCCAGGTTCATTCAGCCAGAGGTGGGTGAAAACAAGTAATATTTTACCTTAGGATGGTGAGTTAGCTGTTACTCAGAGAGTTAGGGGAGTATTCATTTCCTTATACAAGAAATTTTGAGACCTTCTGGGATATACAAAGTATATCTCTGCTGACCCACGGTTGAGAAATATTAATTAAATCTGATTTAGAGCAGAGGCATAGAAGGGCTACTAGGTTTTTGAGGGAGAGAAGAATCCTGTTTATGAGAAGAAGCAAGAAGAATTTGACTTTCACAGTCTAGCCGTATAAAGGTATGATCTGAGTTCTGTCTAGTAATTAATCTCCACAAATACATAAATATTCTGCATAAATGACTATGTGAGCTTGTATAAGAATGGATGCATGGGATGGATATTAAGAATAAATCTTGTTATCACAGGATTTAAATTTCAAAGAAACTTGCCTCCATACATAATTTAGCTAGTATCTAACAGAAATGTAGCTAATTTTAAAATGGAGCGTAAGAAATATTGTAAAAGGTATTTCCATTTCCTTGATTCATGGCAAGGAATGGAACATACTGAACCTTCAGGCCTTACTTTCTCATGCCATTTACCTCCCTTGCTCTGTTACAACAGGAACTTTGGTTGGTTGATTGTGCTTTTTAAGACATTTATTAACCCTTGTTGAAGTCCTAATGTGGAAAAGACTGTTGTAATGTTAACATATGACAGTTATGTTCATACATATGTTAAGAGTTAATAAAAATACACTTTTTGTCTGCAATTGTCCCTTATATTTTTTCATAAACTAAATACAAAAGCAGTTCAGCGAATTTGTTTTGCTGTTAAAACTAAAGCATGAAACATGTAGAAAATACTCAGAAAAGCAAAATCTGCAGTTTTGAAGCTCAATATCCGTGGCCATAGCAACAGCATACAACAGCTGTTATAATTAGCACCTGAGATTGACACGGAACTGGTTATCTTAGAGGGAGCCAGTAAGGAGAGGACGTGCAATTCAAGATGGAGGATGGTCAATGTAATGCCCTCCTGTGACAGCTGGTCGCTTTCCTTTTGCAATATTTTATGATGACAGGAGTAGTAATGATTTCAACATATAGTATTCTCTGTCTTGGAATGTGTTGAAATCCATATTCTCCCAGAAACACACAGCAAAAACATCTTAGCAGTGTTTCTTCACTGAATATTTAAGGGTCCTGTAAGCTTTAAAAAATCCACAGGTTAATGAAAGAAATAATAACTGCCTTCAGGCAGTTTCTTTTTCTAATGCTCTCCGACAGACAGGTTACTCAGATATGTTGCTTCTATTTTGTTTTCAAACAATGGACTACATGTTCAGAAACTGTATATTCCTCCGTTGGTATTGTTGCGTTAAGAGGCAGAGCAATTTGGCAGAAACTAAACCCCCTTGCTTTCCAGTCGATCCTCAGATATCAGAGGGACTGGAGGCGGCTGAGCTTAGGTTCTGAGTGATGCCCAAAGTCAGCGTTAGTAGTTCGGTCGCGCCCAACACCTTTGTTGGACTATCACGGGTCCGGATGCACTACTAACATCACGCTACCTGCTCAGCCGGACACCTCCTGAACTAACACAGCCGCACTCAGAGGTACGGTCGCGTTCAGGGACACACACACACGGCTGAGTCAATCCATAGTGCGATTTATTGAAGCAACAGATACACAGGTTCTTTGGATTGCCAGTGATAAATTCACTGTCGGCAAAGCACGTGCAAATACCAAAAATATGAGTGACACTACTTGGCTATAAACGTGTTAAAAGATGTAAAGTGACTCTATATAGAGATTTCTAAGTTTCCCAGGGAGGCACTTGGTATGACCAAGTGTTCAAATCTTACCCAACGGCGTCCTGATGGGGGGGAGGGAGGCTCAGCCCGTCGACTGATCCCAGAAGTTAGAGTAGTACACGACGATGGTATCTTCCCTAACATCCAGCTCATAAAACACTATTTTATAGTGTTTTACTTTGCAGGTGGAGCTTGAGTGACTCTAGTCATACATACCTTTATCAGGATTGGTGCAGAATTCTCTCGCTTCGCATTTAAAGGTACAGACTAGGAAAAATTCAGTGCGCACACTCATTGAGGAGGGGTCGCACCTTGGGAGGGTGGTAACTTTTCAGAGGGGTGTGCATTTTAGTATTATAATGATATTATAATAAGTAAAGTTCACTCCAAGTACCGCACTTCATCAAAGTTGATAGGTCCTTGGCCCAGGACATTGCAAGCGCAGCTTATCAATGTACATCCTGTGCATCCCTAAACTCCCCTGTTCACAGAACGTGGCCACGAGGTCTCCACTCCGCTCCACCCTCCATGTAATCTCTCCCAGAGTCAGCACACCAGGCGCCCCTGATGTTGCCAACATCCAAGGCTGTCCAGGGAGTCTCCATGGCACAGACCCGTTGTACATGAGTGCTATGTTCCATATGGTTTCAAGGCTGTTCTTAGAGGGTGAATTTCCAAAGTACCCCTCAGCGATTACTCTACAGGTATATGCTTCTTTTCCGTGCTCATAACCAGTTACTAAGTGTATGTCATTTCTGTGCATGCGTGTGCACATGTGTGCAATTTGTATGATACAATGTCTGCATATAATTACTGTAGTCAATGACCTTTCCCATAATACATTACAGAGAGACATCTGGGCAATTGTAAACATTCTTTTTGTTACTTTTTTGTTTATTAGGCACACAGAAATAGTATTGCTAATTTCAATATAAGCAAGTGCTTGCCATACAATAATAACCTTGCAAACAAAGCTGGACACTATGTGGAATGAGCATACTCAAAGCATGAAACAGAAAAAGAATAAAGATAAAAAATTAAAAGTAGAATTGGAAATGAAGAAAAATGTACTCCTGGTGAAAAAAACAATCTCATGTGATAATAAAAAAATTAGAATAAATTCTGATTCTTATTATACCCAGGCAACTAAATCTGTTCTGAAAGTCAGTTCTCTGTAAAACTGTTAATGTTGGACTGGTAGTTCGACAAAGTGCAGATTATGGGACAGATACCCATATGGACTTTGTGCCATTGAAGTCAGCAGAATATCTGACCTAGTGGAGGGAACATTATATTGAGAACAGGTTGGAAAACAATTGTAGTGCAAAAAGAACAGCACAACTAAGAAAGGACAATGGGTGATAGTAGTAGGCAACTCTCTTCTGAGAGGTTGGGGGCACCCATTTGCCAACCTGACACAGTCTCTAGAGAGGTGTGCTGCTTACCAGGGGCTTGTATCAGGGATGTCACCGAGAGACTACCAACCTTGTACAGTGCACTGACTAGTATCCACTGCTGTTGTTTCACATGGGCACCAGTGATACAGCCAGGAGCAGTCTGAGGAGTATCAAGAAGAATTACAGAGCCCTGGGAGCTGTGGTAAGGGCCTCTGGAGCATAGGTACTTTTTTCATCAAACCCCCTAGTCAAAGGGAAGGGAGTTGAAAGGGCCGGGCAAATCTGGCAAATCAACAAATGGTTACAGAACTGGTGCCACAGCCATGGGTTTGGTGGCTTAGACCATGGGACTTGCTTTGAGAAACCTGGTCTACTTGGGGCTGGTGGGGTCCATTTGTCAGAGAAGGGGGAAAGCATCTTTGTCCATAGGCTTGCCAAACTGGTGAAGAGGGCTTTAAACTATAGTTGCCAGGGGAGGGAAACCTCAGTCCATCCCACTCCTACCAGTTTGATGCCAGTGCCAGCAATAGATGCCCACAGCCTGGAGAAGGATCATGGGTCAGGAGGAGAGCACCAGCAGAGCATCACAAAGGAATTCCAGCCAGTCCAATCAGTAAGTCAGCTTCATCAGGGAATCAGCTTAAATGTCTCTATGCAAACTCACGTAGCATGGGGAATAAACAAGAGGAGTTAGAGACATGCACACATCTGCAGGACCATGATCTTACTGGCATCACAGAGATGTGGTGGGATGGCTCCTATGACTGGAGCATTGGAATGGAAGGATAAAGGCTGTTTAGGAAAGACAGGCAGGGGAGACAAGGAGGGGGTGTTGCCCTCTATGTCAATGACTAGCTGGAGTGCCTGGAGCTCCACCTGGGAATGGGTGAGGAGCCAACCAAGAGCTTATGGGTCAGGATTAAAGGGATGGCAGGGACAGGTGACATGGTAGTGGGGGTCTGCGACAGGACACTGACCAGGAAGACTGAGGTGACGAGGCCATCTATAGATAGATAGGAGCAGACTCACATGCACAAGCCCTGGTCCTCATGGGGAACTTCAACTACCCCAAAACCTGTTGATCTGTTAGAGGGACAAAAAAACAAGGCATAAGCAATCCATGAGGTTCCTCAAATGTGTTGATGATAAATTCCTTCTCCAAGTGACAGAGGAGCCAATGAGGAGAGGTTCTATGTTGGACCTTGTTCTCACCAACAAGGAAGGGCTGCTGGGGAATATGAAGCTCAAGGGCAGCCTTGGCTGCAGTGACCATGAAATGGTGGAGTTCAAGATCCTTAGGGCAGCGAGGAGGATGGACAGCAAGCTCACTACCCTGGACTAGGCAAGAGACTTTGGCCTATCAGGGATCTGCTTGGCAGAGGACCATGGGATAAAACCCTGGAGGGAAGAGGGGTCCAAGAGCTGGCTAATAGTGAAGGATCACCTCCCTCAAGCTCAGGAGCGATGCATCCCAACAAAGAGGCAGTCAGGGAAAAACACCAGGAGGCCTGCATGGATGAACAAGGATAAAGTCAAACACAAAAAGGAAGCCTACAGAGGGTGGAAGCAAGGACAGGTGGCCTGGGAGGAATGCAGAGGAATTGTCTGAGCAGCCAGGGATCAGGTTAGGAAAGCTAAAGCCCTGATAGAATTAATCTGGCCATGGACATCAAAGGTAACAAGAAAAGCTTCTATAGGTACATAGGTGATAAAAGGAAGACTAGGGAAAATGTGGGCCCTCTCCAGAAGGAAACAGGAGATCACGTTACCTGGGATATGGAGAATGTTGAGGTCTTCTCAAGGACTTTTTTGCCTCGGTATTCACTGGCACGTGCTCAAGCCACGCTGCCCAAGTTGCAGAAGGCAAAGGCAGGGTCTGGGAGAATGAAGAACCACCCACTGTAGAAGAAGATCGGGTTTGAGACCATCTAAGGAACCTGAAGGTGCGTAAGTCCATGGGATGTGGTGAGATGCATCTGCAGGTTCTTGAGGAAACTGACAGATGAAGTTGCTAAACCACTATCAACTGTTTTTGAGAAGTTGTGGCAGTGCAATGAAGTTCTCACTGACTGGAAAAGGGGAAACATCACATCCATTTTTAAAAGGGAAAAAAGGAAGACCCAAGGAACTACAGGCTCTGTCAGTCTCACCTCTGTGTCTGGCACAATTATGGAGCAGATCCTCCTGGAAACTATGCTAAGGCGTAAGGAAAACAGAGAGGTGATTGGTGAAGCCAACATGGCTTCACTAAGGGCAAACTGTGCCAGACAAATCTGGTGGCTTTCTACAATGGAGTTACAGCGTTGGCGGATAAGGGAAGAGTGACTGATGTCATCTGCCTGGACTTGTGCAAAGCATTTGATGTTGTCCCATACAACATCCTTGTTCCCTAAATTAGAGAGACATGGACTTGACGGATGAACCACTTGCTGGATAAGGAATTGTCTGCATGGTCTCAAAGAGTTGCAGTCAAAGGCTCAATATCTAAGTGGAGACCAGCAATGAGTGGCATTCTTCAGGGGTCAGTATTGGGATCAGCACTGTTTAACATCTTTGTGAGCAGCATGGACAGTGGGATTGAGTGCACCCTCAGCAAGTTTGCAGACAACACCAAGCTGACTGGTGCAGTTGACATGCCTGAGGGACAGGATGCCATTCATAGGGGTTTTGACAGGCCTGAAAGGTGGGCCTGTGAGAACCTCAGGAGGTTCAAAAAGGCTGAGTGCAAGGTCCTGTACCTTGGTCTGAGCAATCCCAAGCACAAATCCAGGCTGGGTGGAGAATGAATTGAGAGCAGCCTTGCAGAGGAGGACTTGAGGGTTTTGGTTGATAAGAAGCTCAACAGGACCCAGCAATGTGTGCTTGCAGCCCAGAAAGCCAATCATATCCTGATCTGCACAAAAAGAATCATGGCCAACAGGTCAAGGGAGCTGATTCTCCCCATCTACACTGCTCTCATGAGACTGCACTTGGAGTACTGCATTCAGGTTTGGGGCCCCCAACAAAAGAAGGACATGGACCTGTTGGATTGAGTCCAGAAGACGACTACGAAGATGATCAGAGGGCTGGAGCACTTCACCTCTGAAGACAGACTGAGAGAGTTGGGGCTGTTGAGCCTGGAGAAGAGAAGGCTTTCGGGAGACCTTATCACAGCCTTTCAGTACCTGAAGGAGGGCTACAAGGAAGCTGGAGAGGGACTTTTTACAAGAGCATGTAATGATAACGAGTAATGGCTTTAAACTGAAAGAGGGTAGATTTAGATTAGATACAAGGAAGACATTTTTCACAATGATGGTGGTGAGGCACTGGAAGAAGTTGCCCACAGAAGTTTAGTTGTCCCATCCTGGGAATGTTCAAGGCCAGGTTGGGTAGAGCTTTGAGCAACCTGGTCTAGTGGAAGGTATCGTTGCCCATGGCAGGGAGCTTGGCATTATATGATCTTTAAGGTCCCTTCCAATGCAAAACATGTTATGATTTTATTATTCTATGATTTTAAATTGTTATTTCTTCATTAATTTATAAAAGTGTCACATACTTCATTTAGTCTAGTAATCCCATACGTTGCTGTTGTTTCCACACTGGGATTGTGATAGAAATTTGCTGCCAAATCAACAACTAAAGGGTAAAGTCTTACTTAATAGGGAGATTTTGTTTATTAGCATTGATATTAAAAAGTCTGTTTGGGGATTTTTTTATTGCTTCTTACAAAACAACTTTTTTTAATAAGCATTAAAAAGTTAGGCATACTGTCTTGTCTACAAATATTGTGAAAACTTATGATTTAGTGATTTGTTGTAAATGGATTTTCCTAAATAAACCTTAAAATTAATTAAATACACCAGATAGAGTTTCTTGCTATGTTTTTATATTTATTTATGTATTCTGTATATGTATTATTATCAATAAGTAAAGGGGAAAAAAGCAAAATTCATACATTCTTCTAAGCTAAAAACCATATATATACACATACATATATATAAAAAAAGAATTTAGAAGAAATTTAAAATGTAATGAAATTGTAAGGAGGGGGAAAATCGGATGTAGACCTGGATTTCAAAAGGTGTTGAGTCTCATCATTGTAACTGAAGCAACTGAAAACTATGAACTTGGGATATACATGAAACAGCGTTTACTATTTTCTTTGTAATTATTTGGATGGCTCTAGTGTATATCATATCTGTATGCTGCCAAATAGCAGATTTATAACAGTATCACTGTGGCAGCGTGTGTGTCTTCAAGTTTGTGTCTTCAAGTGTGTGTAGATGGAGGAGGGAGACAGGGAGGAATCAAAAACACTTCAGTATCTGTGGCCATGTAGCTTCACTTTTTTATGTAGCTGTATTCATTTCAGTGCTTTATTATGACATATCATACATCAACATTACAAGCTGGCAAGCAGAGATAAATAGTGGCAAAGCTCTTTTTATGCTACTTTGTATTGCTGAATACTTTGGAATCTCATTTTTAACAGTTTAAGGCTGAAATACCATAGATTCCCAACAACTTTATTTAAATACACAGATGAATAGTACAGAGCACACATTTAAAAATGAAAGCGGCTCATCATCAACATCCACACACTTACACACACACAAACTCATAGAGAGCATGTCAAATGAATTAAATTCACCAGCTTTCTCTTCAGTTCTGTCTTTTATTGGAAAGGATAATGACTTCTTCTCCTCACAGAAAACATCAAGGAAACAGCTAGGGAAAAAAGCAGCAACTATGGTCTGATTTAAAAGGCTAATATTGTCTGGAAAATATTTATTTCTGAAGGTTTTTTTTACTTCGTTTGCATGTTTCTAAGCTTCAACCTACGTTTTTTCTTATTTTGTGTTTAAATACAACAAACCAAACAAGCAAAGTTAGTGCTTTTCTTTTGCTCTGAAAGTACAATATTATAATAGTAAAAGTAAGAACAACCATAATAGAAATAATGATGATGATAATAATAATAGAAGTGCAGACAGCATCCTGTCATCCTCACACCAACCAGAAATGCCTCGAAGTACAGGAAAAATAGATGCAGCAATTTAGAATGCAACAAGAGAGAATAAATACAGAATACAGCCTGACTGTCTGAATTTACTTCAAATCAATGTAAAAAGTGAATTCTGTACATAAAGACCCATTTCAGATCAGAGAATTCTTCACCCTGCAGAAAGGGGAGCTTTTATGTCCCCCACTATCCCCTCCCATTAACAACGAACAGTGTAGCTTACATGCTGCAGAAATTGTTATATCTACACATCTGGCTAGTTAGAGAAAAGCTGTTGCAGTTAGAGAAAGACCCATGCATAAGCCCTTTTTCCTGTAAAAATGGTGGTCTAATCCATCATTGAAAATCATGGATTTTCACAGTTATGCTTATGCCATTGTCTGTGTAATTAAATCTTTCTCTAGGAGACATAAACCCCTGCCTAGATGTGCTCCGCCATGAATACCCTCTGCTAATCACAGCTGTGATTACAACACTTCTCTCTTACCAGGAGAAGTGAGTCCCTAAAAACAGAAAAACTGGGCAAACTGACACTCTGTAAAATGAACCTAGGACTGCAGAAATCACCTTCAAAACCATTGGCTACTCTGGTTATACATGACATAAATAAGATATGCCACATACACCCTGGTATATGACATCTCTCAGAAGGTCTAGTGACAGACGCATTTATGGAGGTGTTTGTTAGCCTTCCAACAAATACATATGAAACCGAATTTCCAGAGAACCTAGTGGATTTTGTGAAAAGGTTACATTTTATTGATTTGTTTAAAGAGGGAAAAATAGAAATAAGCACTTTCACTGAAAATTTATTGTCTTGATTACACCAAAATTATACATTAACAAATTTTCAAAATAAGGAAAATATAGATGAAAACACATAAATGTAATTTTATATGGCAAAATCTAGATATGTATGGGGGGGAAGTCAGAGTTCTTTGACTGAAAAAGACAAAAACCTCCACTCTTCCCACCTGAAACCACAGGAGAACATAAAAAACAGGTCAAATGCACTAATAGAAATAAGAAAATAAAATTTCCCCTGTTTTCTTTCTTAGATGTCTGAGGCTGAAGGTGGGAGGGGTCAATCAGGGAAACAATTTACCTGTGGCACCTTTTAGGACTCTGAAAGTCACTTCGCAGCTTCTTCATTGAAGTCATCATGGTAGAATGTTACTCCCAAAATAAAGTGACCATTTTATGAGCTTCCTAATGCATGAGGCTAGCTGAAAGCTGTGTAACTAACAGCACATTGTTTGTACAACAATGTTAAGGTACATATAAAAAGGAGTGATGGTTGTATTATTTTAAAATACCTTGTAATATCCTACATCATGTTAGAAAATTATTTCTTAAGAAATTAGATTAAGAGTAATAAAGAATCAAATTCTTACTAACAGTTGATAATCAAGCAGTCTTTTCTTAACAGTCAAGGACAATGGAAATACTTTTATTTCTACTGACTGGTTATGCACATCTATTTTCAGTCTTCGGGATTACTTTTGTGATTGGCAATGTACTAATTTATTTGGATAAAATCTGATAATAATGACAGGGAAATTATATAAGAGAATCATCTCATTCTATGTTAATGAATAATTCTGCTTCACTGCGGAAAAACCATGAGATTTCAACACCATTGATTCCCTCTAAATACAAAATAACTTAGTACAAGATACTGCATGTTTTACAGGGTTTGTATTTTTGTGTGATGCTGCAATAAAGTGCTTAATAACTAGACTCATTAATGCTAATTGTAAATCAGTGAGATTAAATATTTCTATAAATCTTTTTATTAATAAAACGAAGGCTCATTAAAGAACTATTGAACTGTTAAGCTGAAATATTTCAGTATCAGCATTTTATAAACATTTCAATTACCACAGGTTGACAACATAGTAGGGGAGGAATAAAAGAGTCTAACAATTGCGTAGGACACACACTGCCAGCTCAGCTTGTTGTGAAATAAAGGATAATGTTTCAGTGCAATCATAATGTACAGCAAATTGAACATTTTTTAAAATAAATATATAAAGCGTCTCTAATTTGTGCCATTCAAGGACCTTCTGAAGGACTGTGTGCTACTACTGTTCACTATATCATTTTACTACTATCCTTAGAAACATGGATGCCATATTGAAAGGAATTTGAACAGCTGAGGACAAAGAAATGCATACTTAAACACCAAAAAGCTAATCATAACTTAAAAGAACAAAGTGAAGAATAAAGTCCCCTCAGTAAGAATGTTTAACACATGTAAGTAGTGAAAAATGATAGCTGGAAGTCTACACTTCAAACGTGCTATAACACATCAGAAAGCAGAAAATTACCACAGAGCAAGTGTTGGGACACTGTCAGACAATATAATGTCCTTTTCTTTTGAAATTGTTCATATTAAACCTGTACTTAGCGCTTTTCCTGATAATTATTATGTAAGTGCTGTGGGGAAAAAAATAAGACATCTGCATGAGGTACTAAGTAGAGAGAAATAAATCATTTGAGTAGTTTGATTTCGCCATCAAGGTGTCCCTTATTCTCAACTTCTGAATGATATTAATCTGAAAAGAAGCTGATGTGGGATAAAGTAAGGAAGAGAGAGAATCTAATGGTAGAAGCTGTAAGAAAAGTTGTACTTTCAGTATCTGGGATTTCTCCACTAGGGGAAGAAAATAGTTCCATTGTAGTCTCCAGTTTCTTGAATTATAGCTGATGGAGAGAAAAAGAGCCTTTTATTTTGAGCTTAGTGTATCATGAAAATAATGCAAGATATTCTCTTATTCTCTTTATAGTTCTGAAATGTGTATTATCATCTAGTAGGGACAGGACATTCTTTTTCATCCCTTTTTGTTGGCGTTGCATGAACCTATTTCTCTCTATGTCAGTAGATTTTCAACCCATGAGGACAAATTCATCTTTCACATAAGTGTTGCAATTCTCTGAAGTTAAAAGGTCAGCAAAAAGTTACTCAGAAGTACAAGTAAATCTGATATAAACATATCATCAGCGTAACTCTTTTCCAAAGCTCTTTTGTCCATCAGCTGAGGTGGAAGGGCAAGTTGTTCTCTGATATGGTAATCTCTCATTGTCGGTTCTCATTGTGGGAGCATGAAAGGAACATGACCTTTCTCCTAAACAGCAAGATATTATTAATGCTTAAGTAGCACAAGGGTTACTTAGACTTGATTTTTTTTTAATTACCTCAACAATATATTTTATTCATATAGATAAATTCCTTCAAATTCCATGAACTTTAAAATCTCATATACTTGTATGATTAGAAAATTGTATACTAAACCACTTTCAGAATTAAACAGTCAGGAAGAATCTTTTATTTTGAAACATTATCAAAGCAGATAACTGATTTAAAAAGAATCTTTAACAACCTTAAACATAATGTGAAGGAACAGTCTTTAATACCTTGATGTTTAGTTTTTGTTGTTAGGTAAGAGACAAAGTAAGTTTTCGGCACGTATCCTAAGACACCAAAATCTTGATAACATAGAATATTTGGCTTAATTTTTATCAAAACCAGAAACTAGCTGTTTTCCACTTTGATATCTACCTGCAAACAAAATCCAAAATATTTGGTTGACCAATTGGAACCTCACCTAGTCATATTAAAAAAAGTTTAAGTTTGCTGTGATGTATTTTGCTTCTCCAGGTTTAAAATCTTAGCAGAATATCTGGAATATCTAAATTACTTTCATTTACATATACATGTGATATACATGAGCAAATTTTGATTAATGTTTACATTATTTATCTTACAGAGTACTTAAATCTAATGAGCACTTACACTAATCACTTTTGCATCAGGAATAGGGGAATAACTTGAAAAGACTGCATAACAACAACATCGAAGAAATTAACAAGGTCAAAAAATACTCAATAAAAAGTAGAATAGCTTCCTAGTGATACAGGTAGAAAAGAATGAAAACTTTAGTTTGAAAAAAATAGTGATAAACTAATAGTGATAAACTACTTCATGTCTATCATAGAATCATACAATCATGGAATCACAGAACATCCTGGATTGGAGGGGACCTTCAAAGATCACCTAGTCCAAGCTCCCTGCCACAGGCAGGAACATATTCCACTAGATCAGGTTGCTCAAAACCCCATCCAACCTGACTTTGAACACTGCCAATAATGGGACATCTACAACTTCTGTGGGTAACCTGTTCCAACGTCTCACTACCCTCATGTTAAAAAAATTTCTTCCTTACATCCAATCTAAACTGATACTCCTTTAGTTTAAAACCATTGCTCCTTATTTTGTCACTACAGGCCTTGGTAAAAAGCCTTTGTCCGTCTTCTGTATAAGCCCTCTTTATACATTGATAGGCTGCAGTGAGGTGTCCCCAGAGCCTTCTCTTGTTCAGGCTGAACAAGCCCAAGTCTCTCAGCCTTTCTTCATAGCAGAAGTGTTCCATCCCTCTGAGCATTTTTGCAGCTCTCCTCTGGACCTGCTCCAAAAGATCCATGTCTGCCTTGTTCTGGGGACTCCAGAGCTGAACAGAATACTCCAGGTGGGGTTTCATGAGGGTGGAGTAGAAGGGCAGAATCACCTCCCTCAACCTCCTGGTCATGCTTCTTTTTATGCATACCAGGACATGATTGGCTTTCCGGGCTGCAAGCACAGATTGCCAGCTAATGTACAATTTTACACCAAGCTGTATCCCCAAGTCTTGCTCCGCAAGGCTGCTCTCAATCATTTAATCCTCCAGTCTGTACTGATACTAGGGATTACACCAATCCAGGTGCAGGACCCTGCACTCCCATTATCAAACTTCATGAGGTTCACATGTGCTCATTCCTTAGACTTGTCAGGGTCCCTCTGGATGCTATCCCTTCCTTCTAACAAATCAACTGCACCACCCAGCTTAGTGTCATCTACAAACTTGCTGAGGATGTACTTGATCCCACTGTCTATGTCATTGATGAAGATATTAAATGGTATAGGTCCCAGTATGGGCCCTTAAGGAACAACATTAGTTACTTGTTTCCACTTGAACATTGACCAATTAACCGTAACTCTTTGGACACAGCCCTCCAAGCCAATTCCTTATCCATCCAATGGCCCATTCATCAAACCCCTATATCTCCAATTTAGCAGCAAGAATGTTGGGGGGGGACCATATCAAAGGCCTCAGAGAATTCTAGGTAGATGACACCCACAGCTCTTCCCTTGTCTACTGATGCAGTAACTCCATCATAGAAAGCGGCTATATTAGTCAGGCACAATTTGCCCTTGTTGAAGCCATGTTGCCTCTGTCTAATCACCTCCCTGTCTTCCATTATGTCTCAATACATCTTCTAGGAGGATATGCTCCATGATCTTACTGGGCACAGAGGTGAGGCTGACTGATCAATAGTCCCTAGGGTCCTCCTTTTTGGCCTTTTTAAAAACAGGAGTGATGTTTCCCTTTCTCCAGTCACTGGGGACTTTGGCTGACTGCCATGATTTTTCGAATATGATGTGGAGTGGCTTGGGAACTACACCAGACAATTCACTCCAGACCCTGGGATGCATCTACTTTAATTTACAAGCAGCTACTTTCATTTCAGGAGCTCGGAATATTTGACAACTCTTGGACGCTTAATTTTCACAGAAATTTACAATCGTTATTTCATATTCTACTGTGTGATATAATTGTATATGTTATTTGCCTTACTGCAGATTAACAGTAGTGAAGAAGAGTATTGCAGAGAAGTGAACATGAGTTTTGTACTCAATTGTAATAAAAAATATCAAATGTCTTGCCAAAAATGTAATGTGGCCAAGATGGGAAGTCTAATGTAGTCATCTGTTTTATTAAATATGCCATTTCCTCTAACATTGTTAAAGATACATTTATTTTATTTCTCCGGGGAAGATTTCAGAAACCTATGTTCCAAAGTGTACTGAGTTTTGACTCAAAGGAAAGAGTAACATATATTGAATTGTCACTTCCTTCATCCAAAAATCTATGCTGAAACTCATCACTGCTTGTTGGCCAAAAGAAAAATCATTGTGTCTTCCAAAAGGGACAGTTCTAGACGTTCCAGGAAGACCTAACTGTTATGGATGATCTGATACTTAAAGGGGAATGAATTGTGCTGCTGTAATCACTGAGTTCAGAAATGATGCTTCTGTCTTTGGGACAGAGGAAAGTAGAAGGGTGGGGAATGTGTGAACTCAATATGTTGAAGAAAACATGAAAAAATAGCCATCTGGCCTACATCACCAAAGACCAACCGACATGAGCAATGCCCTCATCCCAGAAACCCTCAGAAAAAGTCCAAGGGTCCACAGCAGTGGTGTGATAAATTTCTACAGTGAACAATGAACACTAAGATTGTAATGTATTATTATAATCCCAGGGGTTCTGCTGGTTTTGCCTGGAGTTAATGGGAAGTTGAATACTCTCTGGTAATAAATATACATGTAACTTTGTCTGGCACAAAAATATTGTGTGCCTAGTAGTAACCAATATTTCCTTTTATCATACAGAAAAATTTCTGACAGTGTCAAAAAATTAGACATTTCAGTTATAAACTATTTAGTACCTGCTATCACATCACAGCAGATGCATTAAAAACAAAACAAAATAACACCAATACAAACTATGAGATATTGATTAAGCAAGACTTTGAATTTTCTTGGAATTGTTGGAATAAAAAAATATATTGACTGAATGCACCAGTCAGGCTTGTCATTTACATTATGTATCTGTCTCCAACAGGTTTATTAATACTTTAAAAGAAACTACTAGTCTACTAGGGAAAATTAGGAAAAGTTTACTTATTTATAAGTTCTCTAGGTCTAATTCATAACAGAAATATGAAAGTGTTGTCATTTTTTTATAAAGAAAAGAGGAGACACAAGCTGGACCCTAAAGGAAAAGCAAAATATGCAAAAATATTAGGAAGATACATTCAAGCTTACCATTTTTATTTTGTTATTTTTCAAACTCTCTTCAGAATACAAAAGCCTTTTGAGTTATCCTGACTTTATCAGAAAAGTTATTGCCAGAATCTATGGAGAAACCAAAGACTTGTGGTCATTGTGATGTTGGCTGTGTAGCTATAAGAAATTGACTGTTATTAGCCATAGCACATTTCATAACGGACACTACTATCAACAGCTCAATTGATTTGTTGTCCATCTGAATGTATTTTTCACTAGTCAGCCCATAGTTACAGGATCTGCCCATACCGCAAACAAAAGCAAAGTTTCAAACTTCATAATAAATGTTTTTTGATATCTGTACAGTACACAAGCATCTTGTGAAAAGTTGTTTTATCCTGCTTCTTGTGGAAATAAATCATTCAAGAGAAAGGCCTAAGCATGTTGAATTATCTTGATATATAAACAAAAAGCCATGGGTATATCTCAGTGATCTCTGAGGAACACAAGTGCTGGCCTAAATTGAGAGATCAGGTTTTGATGTGACATACAAGCACAGTTTACTAAACAAGGTTTTGGGCAGGGCTGCTTGTGTTTGTTCTCCCATGAGCATTGTGCCCACACAAACCATGTGATTCTACAATCTGAAACAAAATTATGGAAAAAAAATCATATGGTCATTTTAGGATTGCAGCTCAAAGCTTGTTATCACCAATTAAATAAGAGATGGACTGGTTTTGCCAGGGACAAACTAGTTCTGATCCCGATTTGTGAAAATCTCCCAAGCTGAGACTACCAGGCCATTAGCCAGAGAGTTATGACTCTTACTCAAATTGCTGAATTAGTTCTTATTCGGGGGACAGGATTTCACTGGCTGGTATTTTGAAAACCACATAATTTTTTCACACTTTGTTGCTATGATTTTCCTTCTCTCAGCTATTCAGTCACCATTTTTTCTTTCAGTAGCCTTAAGGCAGAAAGAACTAAGTATAACAGTGTTTTCTGCATTGATGATTTTTTTTACTAAAAGCAGATCAAAACAAACTGAAGAGGTTGATTCTGTGGAAAAATGTCGAGTCAAAATGTTTTTTAAAAATATGTGAACTAATTCTGTGGTTTAAACCTCCCTGCCTTACATCACACAGGCAAATGATCCTGACCAAAGTGAAAACTCTAGATTTTGTAAAGATAACTTCAAACAGGCTTGGTATGGAAATGTGCCATCGACTAATTTTGGAAGTCATCCAAGAGAACTGACAAAATCTATCAAGTATCTCTGTGGATAATAGGCATGCAGGGCCACTCAGCAGAGGGTGTAACCAAGGTGGTAGGGAATTAAAATAAAATAGAGTTAGAAAATAGGTTTGTGAATTTGTAGCAAGTTGTAACTATAAGAACATTATGCACCAGCAATGCTGCTCCAGAACCCACCTAACCCTTCCCATCTTGATTTAACTATCAAGGAGTTAAGTGTAACATTGTGATCATGGTATTATGTTTTGTTCTAATAACAAGTAGCTAGAAAGAAGGAACACCTTGGTCAGTTCTACGGTCTGGTGGGTAGGTAATTATTCATTCTATAGTCTTGACTTAAAACAAAGGACTGTGGGGTGAATGATTGCATATTGGACCGATAGCCCGTGAAGATCTATTTAGTGTTGCCAAGTTTAAATGAACTTTGTAGGAAAGGTAATTCCGGCAGGGGGAGATCGCGACCACCGACTCAGAGACCACCCATTCAAGAAACCCTCCGACTCAAAAGATTAAGGAAGTAAAATCCCAAGAAATTATAGTGAGCATGCGTGGCCATTTATATGTGAGGCGAGGAATATTTAACCAATCATTGTATGGAAACTTGATGAATATGTATTAATATTGCCTATAAATGTTTGATTTTTGAACTGATCGATGAACACGATTTGGGAGGAGCTATCCCCCGTGTTCCCAGCGCCGTGAATAAAGAATGCCTGCCTTTTAACACTTCATTGGTGTTACGAGGTTTATTCCCGATTTCGGTGACAAGGGCAACCTCATTTGCCATGAGGGAACTACTTTGAAAGCTTTTTAAAAATCATGCTAAAGTGTTAAAATATTCTGAATCAAAATCCTGGACTTAACAACAATTAAAACTTAAGAAGAATGAACATTTAGTTAACATTAATATTTAATCAACAAATTAATATTGACATGTAAAAGAAATACTGAGAATTCCCTTTCATGATTTTTAACACAAATTGGGATAAATGCAGACCTTGGTAAACAGGATGACAACAATGTGATTGCAAGATGTATCTCAGGCTAGAGTTTTGTTAAAATACTGGTCCCTTTTCCAACAAAGGCAAGATACTCCAAATGTCTTAGAACTAAGGAATGGGTAACACATCTCATTCTTAGTCATCCAGGTCTCCTCCCTCTGGCAATGATCAATGCTTGATGTGCAGAGGAAGGCCGAAGGCTACAGTAATGCACCTAAGCATTCTGGGAATGCAGGAAGTGTTAATGAAGAGGAGAAAATTTCCTTCTTCCTTCTGAAGACCAGTTTAAAGCATAAAAAATAGAAAATCCATATGAAATCAATTATATGTTTACATTGTGTTATCATAGTATATACCTATGCCATAAAACCTACAGTATGTTCTCACTTACTAATATTTTATTTAATGTAATCATTCTCACTTTACATTTAGTACTGAACTATGTCTTCAGCTTTTAAAAAAAAAGACGTTGGCATTATCTGTGAAGATGAGAGCCAAGTAAGTATAAATGGCATGTGTAGGAGTATCTATGCTTACAGACAGACGTTAAGGTATGTGAGGGTGTGGCTGGACTAATGATGGAGTTAAGCATTTGATATGTTCAATGAATAGATATTTCCAGAAGGTTAAACAGTATTCCAAGTTATACAGAGTAGTTGCCTAAATACTGATTGAATGCATTAAAAAACTTTAAGGACCTGGAGATAAGCACTTGCTCTGTTAATAGAAGTGCTGTCCATTTTCACCTAGCAGCTTATCTCCTGAGTGACTAAAGGGACCTCAGGCCAAGTTACAAAGGAGTTTAATGGCCTTGCAAACAAAATAACTGTTAAGAGACTGTCTTATTGCCAGCTAGACAATAACTTCAACTATGTTTGAATAACACTCATCAGTTTAAAAGCCATGCCTGATAGACACTCAAAAGGCATGAGAGATCCCAAAAATATTTGGCCTTACTCTTGATGGATTTAAAAAATTTGTGAAATTTTGTTATGAATCAACAGCGGGAGTTTTAACTTCATACATCACAAGATCCTGCACCTTCTCTGTTGCCACTCTGAATGATCACAGAAGGAACATTTCTAATGCTTTGCAGAAGCAATCAGATTTGTAAAGAAACTCAGAAAAACATGTTGACTTGGGACCAGATTAATTTATGCAAGTATTTGTTTTAGCTATGCATACTCTATAATGTTTAGATAAACTGTGGGTTATGGAATGTGCAGAATACAAAACCAAAGATTTTTATTGTCACTGCTTAGAAATTAGGTAGATAAGAGGACTAAATTCACAGCAATCTCATTTCTTTTCTCTCTTTTTTCATACTGAGAAAAAAAAAGTCATTATCATTAAAAATGGACTAATGGAAGTTATGTCCAGATACAGTTTACAATTGGACAATCTTTGATACCAGCATTTATATCTAAACTAACACTGGAAATCACAATTGGATTAAATAATGTTAACCACTAAAATATAATTTCTTACATAATTTTTACTCAAAAAAAAGGGTAACATCATTTTAACAGTTGCAGTTCTATATTATGATAATGAACTTAATCACATTTCATACTTCAGGGTTTTATTTAATAATCTATAGACTCCAGGAAGGATTTGTGTTTGACGGACAATTTGATCTCTGGGATGGGATTTTTCCCCCGTTTCCTCTGAGGCACATATCAGCCTTGGCCATGTCTGTGCTCTGAGATGATAGATAGACTCTAGCAACTACGGGTACGTGTCAGACATACCTTTCTCCCCTGCTTGAGAAAGGAATTTACTACTTTTTTAGATTGGCAGGACCCTTTAAAGGACTTATACCTTCTGATATATGAAGTGTGATTGACTTGCTGAGATAACTGGAACTTCCTTGCCAAACAATGAATGCTGCTTTCATCGCTCCTGCAATTACTTTTCCAGAAATATTTAACCTGACTAACATCTGTTTGTCATATTATATATCTGGTTAATATCTCAATAACCCATGAACATCCTTTCCAAAATCTAGCAAATAGGTTTATCACGACATAGTGTCTTAGAGAGTATCACTTGAAACTAAAACTCAGATACCTTAGCATCAGTGAAATGTAGGGTTGGAAGGGGCCTCAAGACATCATCAAGTCCTATCTATGACAGAATCACCTAATTTATTCAGTAATCAGTCATAATTATTTGGGATTTTCTGCTGGAAAAGATGAACATTTATAGCAAAGATAAATGATGGTGTGTCTTCTGTGATACTAATATATACTAACAATCTCCTTGTAATTAATTTTAATAACTGGTGCTACTGGTTTGATGCTATAAATAGAACTAGATTGAAGCCAAGCCATTTTCCGAATATTCTGCTCAGGATACTTCTGGTAGGATCAGCTAAGGGATGACTTTGCCACAAAATTATCATTGTGTGACTTCTATGCAGTATGTGAACCACATGACATTTATATATAGGTGGCTGACTACCCAGATATTCCCCATTTTGTTTTATTTATTCTTTTTTTTTAGGTATTGTATTCTTGTCTATGCTATATTTCAATCTGTTAACTTCAGACCTATTTTTCATGATCATTTTGATTTCTGAATGTGTCTCCCAGAATAATTGGTGCTATTGGACTGAACTCATCAAACGTCGAACTTAATGCAAACCAAAGGCATCTTCTCAGGAGCTATCACTTGCTATTGTGTTTGGCAAGTATGGTTATCAGGCAATGAACAAAGCAGATCTCCTACTGGTATCTTAAGCACTGTTAGCTTGAAAAACAAAGGAGAAGAGACTGGGGGAAAATCAAAAGTACAAAGTGCTATTGGTTTTACTGAGAGATCATCATCATCTGAGTATGTCTGAGGATCTACAGTTTTTATTTCTAAAATATAGAAACCTCAATGACTCATTGCTATGTACCTACTCCTAGAGAAGAACACTCACTTTTTTGAGGTACTGTTAAAATTTAAACACCTAAAAATATCTATACACTTAGCAAGTATCTTCCTAGATGATTTTGAACCATAAAGCTTTTCCCCTTCATTTGTGGCACTGCTGCATCAAAGTGTGTGAGGAATATCTCTCTTTCTGCCTTCATTCCCTCACCCTAGCTAAGGCGAAGTAACCAAAACACAGGCACTCAGGAATATATGAGTTTTATGGAACACAAGAGGTGAAACTCATGTAGGCTACAGAGGAAGTGGGTGTCCCTGGTTTTATACACAAGTGCATTAACCACTGAAGAGAAAGGAACTCTAAACCTCCCTTCTTTTGGCGGATACGCTTCCAAAAAAGGGTAGCCACAACTCCATTCTGTGCAGTACCCTATCCTGTTCATTTGCATTAAATTCCAATAGGTTGCTTAAGAAAATTTATCTGGGAAAATATCTGGTTTTGGGATCCAGACCATGCCTGTCAGATTGTCAACCTGCCCTGCAGGAAAAACACAGATCTAGGTGCCAGGTATTCCCAAGGGGAAGAGGCAGCTGACCAAGAATATTCAGTACCAGAAAACCCACTTTAAAGGTCTAAATTATCCATTGTAATAAGTACCTTTTAACCCTCCACATCCCTATGCAATGAGATACAAGAAAATGAGGTAATTATCCATGCTGCTGCTGCTATAACTAGCCTTGTAACTAAAGGTTATTTGCAGAATCAGGATCCTGCTCCATTCAAGCACTATGCAAACAAGAAGGAAGTTTCTGGGCCAAAGGAACCAATGTATTTGCTACTTGCAGACACTTCCATATGAGTAGACCATCACTCCTGCAGGCATCCCTCTTCCCTCACTCCAAATTTCACACATATCAGAAAGCATGCTCTGTCTCTCTCCTCCTTGTAAGTTTAGGGATATGTGTGAAAAGTTTTGAAATAGTTGTATTCCCATTGAAATTACCATCAATTTGTGGTAATTTTGCACTAAAACCAGTATGTTAGGTTTTTTCCAGAAACCAGAAGATGTGAAAATTTTCTTGCAATTAAATCTATTGGAAGCTTTAGTTGAAGCACTTTCTTTTCAACCTTAATTGTGTTTATTTGCACAGAGGTGTGTTGTCTTCATCCCCTCTCCTTGCAAAAGGGAGTGTTATGAGAAGGTTTCATGAACTACAGTGCTTATCTATTCTTTGCATAAAGTAATTTTTACAAACAATAATATCTAGAAGAAATTCAGCCAAAGATCTCTCAAGCCATGCTTTTACCATACAAATAACAGGAAGTTAACCTAATTAAACTAAGAGTCACAACCCTAAAATTATAGGATTTAGTAAGTGATGAAATAATTTATTTTCTGATAATGAATGATTTGGCATAAACCATGTGAAAATATTTCCATTTATAAATAAGTTAGGGGGAAAGAGAACTCACTATGGGCATCAGTGTAGCTTGATATTCCCACGTTCAATGAGTTACCAGTAAGAGGTCTGTAAGTTCTGGGTTGCTTCCTCTTGTTACATCTCAAAGCTATCAGGGTGGGAAAAATACTAACATATAATATTTCTCTTTGGTTAAACAACAATGTCTCATACAACAGGAAAAGAAACATTTCCAGGCAACAATGCTGAGAAAGGATATGTAATTTATAATACCTTATTTCAGTAGATAAAACTAATTATATTTAATGTTGTAAGTTATAAAGGATACTTATCAGGCCCAGGCACAGACACTCCTCAGTTAAAGAAATTACTTAAAGAGAGACTGGAACATTCAGCCCTGTATTTCTTTTTAAGGAGGGGTTCCTATTTCTATATTGTGTCATTCAGTGCTACATAAGAGACTGAAATAATTTTTTTCTGCTCATGAAGTTTTTTATAATCAAGTTGTTATTAAAATATTAAAATATTGCAGCATTATATACTTTTACTTGCTAACATTAAGTTCCCAGTCTTCCATTGGAACATAATTCACAGTTCACAGATATGTTACTGCAGAAACTTTCAGAATGTGACACCATCAGTATTAAAGTAATAATACTGTTGAAATAAATCATATTGAGTTTGAAAAGACGTTTTCAAAGTTAACAGCCTAAAGCGGAGCCACAAACCGTTAATGACATTAAGTTGTTAATTGTTCAGAAACCTAAGCATTTTAATGCTATTACCTGTAAAGATGCAGCCAGCTTTCTAAAGCTGATCCATGTAATTGAAAATACTGCCGACACAAGTTATATGTACTCATTTCAGCTTTAAGTTCTATGCCTGGTTTCACCTAGATCATATGCACTTTCTTTTTGTGGGAACAGGCTATTTCATGAAATATCGCAAAGAAAAATAGAAATGTGGTTTTTGTCATGATAAAGACAATATGGAAGGGTCAGAGAAGATGCAGGCTTAGATTCCTCTGCCCCACAAAACAATTTAAAAAATCTAAGCATATGCTCCAGTTAAATAATTCCAAAGTGTTTTTAGATTATGCCTCTGCCACAGCTCAACCATTTTCTCAACTGTAGAGCCAAACTGGCATGTTCATTTTTTTAACATTATCACTGTGACTGTTGTGTCTGCAGATCTCTACCGATGCAAGCAGCACTTATGAACTAAAAAGTCACAAAAGGAAGATGTATAGGCTGAAAGAATTCTTTTCTTCGGAAAACAAAATGTTGATCACTGTGAAAGTTTTACGATTCATAAAACTGTCTTCTCTCTTCTGAATTTACACTCCCTCACCACATGAAACACTGGACAAAGTCATCATAGCTAATTACTGAGTACTAAATGAAGCAAATCCTGGCAAAGCTCATATAGCTATGGAGATCATCTGGATCCCAAACACCTGGTGAATCAAGAAACTGAGCTTCTGGATATTGCAAGAATTCACTTGGAAAGAGGGAAACACCCATTCTCACACACAGAAAAATTAATTAGGAGAACTGAACATGACATTTTTATTTTCAAAAATAATTTTGGTCTGTACCATAAAGTGATGACTGTCAGACAAGATTTACTATACATGGTAGTCAGGAGAAATGTAGAAATAAACTTAGAAGACCAATTTTGGAAGCACCTGTAGTAGCAAAAACTTTGTCTACCATATGTGTTTGGCTGATTGCTTACTTTGGAAACTACTGAAGCCAGAGCTTATACAGCAATTAAAAAACATGAAGTTATCCCCATTTGTATCAGTCCTTTTAAAAGACCCAGAAGTTATTCAAGAAAAGATGAAAATAGAGAAAAATAAATGAAACTGATAATTACAAGACAAAGGGTGGAGACACAATACAGACTAAAATAAATAAAATAAACTTATAAGTAAGTAAAAATTAAAATAAGTAAGTAAAATAAATTTGGCTGCAATACTGAGGGTTGTGCAAGCAGCTAGTCACCAAAAAAAAAAAAAAAAAGCTGACCAGTTGCTTTTGATCCAACTCTTTACTTCCCTCCAACACTAAAGTCTAGAAGCAATTCTGACAAGTGTGCTATTGTGGAATTTTACTTCTTGTTTCAATTACTGGTATTTCTTCAATGGTTTTGCTCCTACTCTGGGTTTTCTGTAGGTATGCATTTACTCATATAATCTCCCCTCAGTCAATAATTGCATCTTTCTGCCAAGGGCCAGACCTTTTCTTACATTTATGAAAAAGCCATCTTTTCCTCACTGTGTTTCATGAGTCAGTCTACATTCTATTGCTCCTGAGATCCTCTTTCAGATGGCTTCTTATTTTCTTCCATGTTTTTCTGAAAGGTAGAAACATAAAACGGGGTTTTCTGTATTACATCAATGAGTTGGATGCTCATTTCTTGTCCTGAGTTAATAAAAGATTGGTATATATTTTTTCTCAATGACTTCTCAATGTCCCATGAGTTAAGAGGTAAGTAAAGGAAATGCATAAAACATAGTGTCTGTTTCACACATAGGAGAATTTTCAGATTACTGCAGTCACTTGCTTTAGCTGGGATATATGAAGTAAAGCAGGAGAATAGGATACAGTTTTGTTTTCCTTAACACACTAGAAATTATTAAGTCTTCTCAATGGAGGATTCACTCTCCGGTAGAGCACATACCGTGTGTATTTTTCTGACGAGCACAAGTATAATATATGACCCATGAACTAGTCTTGCTACACTCCCATTGACAAAGATATTTGTGAAAGGATTTAAACAACAAACTACTCCAGCCATTTTCAAATTTTAGACTACATATTCCACATTATCCTCATTCTCCTAATGCTGTGTAACAGCTAAGAACTCCTTTTTGCCTTTTTGTTGTTGCTGTATGTTTTCTGAGTACATGTGAGACAGATCTTTTTATACCCAATACAATCTGGGAAAATGGGATTGTGAGATAATCTGGAAGAATGGTTGGAAGAAAACCACTCATAGATAATAATATTTGTTCATTTAACGTAGCAGTTTATCAAACTTCATACAATAGTGTTGTTAGAATTAAGAAGTGTGGGGTGGAGAGGATATCAGAGCTTTTGCTATTTCTTTGATAGCTTGCCTCTAAGATTTTAAAATAAAATTGTCTGAACTTCTGATTTGTAAACTCCAGCCTTTCAGCCTGAACTCCGAATTTCCTCCATTTCACATCCACTACTCTTCTTTTTTTTTCCTGTTTATCCACTCAGGAGTGACTGGAATCTATTAACTCTTTCAGTCCCTGTGACCTGGTGTCCCACAATAGCTGTGCTGATATACCCAGCTTTTCTTACACACTGGACAAACTTTTCCAAAAGTAAATAATATCAGCTGCAGAAAAACTAACCTAGCCAAGTCTGTGGTCTATTTTATGAACAAGAACAACTCTAATGATGTAGGTGCAGCTCTATGGTCTATTTACACCAAGAAGAATGATGTAATAACACTTTATTCTTTCTACTTCATAGAGAAATACATGGAAAATGGGAATTGTAGTGGGATATGATGTAGACACAGGAGCAGATAACTTTATATTCTGTCATTGGGATCCACTACTTGGAAAAAAGAATAGTTTTCCATAAAGGAGTGTGTTTCCCCTTGACATAGGTATAACTGATCCCAAACATCACTGCTGCAAGAAAGTGAGCCCAGGTGACGTATTTTAAAGTGGCTGCTGATGCTTTGATATGACTAACATTCACCCTTAAAATAAATATTGCTTCAGGAAATCTTTCTCCTTTCCTCCTTCTTTCAGTGTTTCCAAGACTGTTGGGTTTGGGGTTTTTTTATATAAAACATTTACTCAAAAATGAAGTGAAAGTGGCTGTGGTTACTGGATGAAATAAAATCATAAATGACTTCTTAGAAGCCCAAACCAAGATACTTGGCAATTAATCCTTTTATTAATGCATCAGCCCCACAAATTAATTCTCACTGCAAAAGACACATCTGTGTTGTTATTTTTCCTTGGAGATGGAAGTTTCCACACAATTGTTGCTCATTTCATGTTTCAAAATTTAACATGACCACAACCATGATTTCTTTCCCATCTACTTAATGTAACTATTCCAGACATTACTTTGCTAAACGTCTCAAATTAAACATTCTCTGTCAATTACAGATGATAGAGATCTGCTAAGATAATAAGTGCTACTACAATGCCCGTTTTAATTGCTACATTATAATCTCCAGACCTGAAAACCTCCAGAGACCTCTAATATATAAAACGCATTTCAGCTATGCAAGTGTGGAATTCATTACAAATTGTTTCTTCTCTCACTCCTTACACACTCTCTTTCCTTTCTCTTTTTAAAGAGGGAGAAGTCCTAAATGCCTTGGAAATGTGCCAACACCTTGGGATTTTGCAGTAAGTTGAAATATCACTTAAAGTTTAAGCACAATGCTTGAACTTTAATGAAACTCCACAGAACAGCGGAAAAAGCAGGAAAGCATGACCAGAAGGGTTGTTCAAAGAACAAAAACCAAATGGTGATATTTCTGCAAATGTACTATTGCCATGTTTTTCTTTAAGGGGAAACTATCAGCTTCAGAATTATTTTTGGCATCTCTCTGTAAGGACAACTGACCAAAAGACAAGCAGTAGTTTAGTGGGGTTTTTTCTCTTTTTTTTTCTTAGCAAATCAGAAACATGTTGGACAAGAAAATATTTATTTGAATACATTTTTTCCCTGAAAGACAAAACTTTTGTAACACTTCAGCTTTGGTGACTGACTCAATCATTCCAGCAGTTAACCCATCTGTTTGTTCTTGTATCAAAGAGTTTATGGTTATAAGATATCCAGAGTCTCTGTAGAAAACATGAAAAAAAAGTAGAGTTATCATATGCAAAGTTTCCGTTTATGTTGAGGTCATATTTAATACAGATGAGAAGGGGCCCATGAAAGGGAAGCGATTCAAAGCTACTTTTCTTCAGTTTCACTGAAAAGACCATTATAGCTGATTTACATTACACTGGCTGCAGCAATCAGATAGGACATCTATCCTTAAATCTACCCTTAGTCAACCCTTTCCATGCACGCTTCCATGGCTCTGTGCCACCACGGGGACTCATTTAGGGTGGGACAATCTTCAGTCATCCTTTAAACATAATTTTCTGGGTAATTCCTGGCTATTATGTGGGAAAAAACATCGAGTGAGAAGAACAGAAGCTAAGTTTCAATACTGCAAAAATTATTCCATGGAATCATGCTGTAAGAATAAAAGAGGAGAATGGAAGCCATCATCTAAAGAAACATACAACATTACATGTCCCCAAGTGAGAGAGGTGTTCTGTGTTCCTCTGCATCTGGAATACCTATGTATGACATCAGACATAGGCCTAACTTTCAACTGCTTCTTATAGTTTTTTCTAAAAAACCTAGTCCTGCACTGCAGTGGGTCACTTCGGTATGGTGACCGGGGGCACTCTGGAGTTATGACACTCTTGGGATTGATTGAGCTTCACTGTTTGATTTGTTGGGGGTTTTTTACAGGTTTGTTCAATTAAAAATCATTTTTCTGAGAAAAATTTCTTGCGATTGCACACATAATTTACATGAAAGTATTGTGAAGCAGACAGTTCAAAGTATGAGATAAAGTAACATTTAACTGTAGGTAATCAAATAATCCTTGTATTGGGACTTAATATCAGAAACAGGAAAAATAGTGGTGAGTATGAAAACACTTGTGACTCATGTTCACATTATATTTCCCTTTAGTGAGAAGAAATGTGGCTTACAGCTTTAACTATTGTTAAGGTGACATTTTCGCTTAGTCTCATACTTGGTGCCATGAGGTGAAGCTTCCTTATTACAGACTCTTTGAATTTCCACCTTGCATAGTACGAAACCAGTGCCAAATACATGAGCCCGATCCCACGTAAAGTTATGAGATCAATTGGAATTTTATTTAAATAAAGACTTCAGGATATGGCCAGACCCCACTCCAGAACCTGATAGAGTAATTCAGTTAACCTATCTGCTGAATGTGATACAAGATCTTTTTGTAAAAAGTTGACTATGGCACTTTAAAAACTGTAAAGAATCACAGAATCACAGAATCATTAAGGTTGGAAAGGACCTTCGAGATCATCAAGTCCAACCATTAACCAAACACCACCATGCCCTCTAAACCATGGCCCAAAACGCCACATCAACACGTTTTTTACATATTTCCAGCCTCCTCTTCTCCAGACTGAACAACCCCACTTCCCTGAGCTACTTCTCATAAGACTTGTGCTCTAGACCCTTCACCATCTTCATTGCCCTCTATTGGACATGCTCGAGCACCTCAACGTCCTTATTGTAGTGAGGGGCCCAAAACTGAACACAGGATTCAAGGTGCAGCCTCACCAGTGCTGAGTACAGGGGCGTGATCAGTTCCCTCCCCTTGCTGGCCACACTATTTCTGATACAGGCCAGGATGCTGTTGGCGTTCTTGGACACCTGGGCGCACTGCCAGCTCATGTTCAGCCAGCTGTCAACCAGCACCCCCAGGTCCTTTTCCACCAGGTATCTTTCCAGCCACTCTTCCCCAAGCCTGTAAGGTTGCATGGGGTTGTCGTGACCAAAGTGCAGGACCCGGCACTTGGCCTTATTAAACCTCATACAATTGACCTCTGCCCATCAATCCAGCCTGTCCAGATCCCTCTGCAGAGCCCTCCTACTCTCCAACAAATCAACACTCCCACCCAACTTGGTGTCGTCTGCAAACTTACTGAGGGAGCATTCGATCCCCTCATCCAGGTCGTGAGCAAAGATATTGAACAAGACTGGTCCCAGAACCAAGCCCTGGAGAACACTGCTTGTGACCGGCCGCCAGCCGGATTTAACTCTGTTCACCACAACTCTCTGGGCTCGGCCATCCAGCCAGTTCTTTACCCAGCGAAGAGTACCTGTCTAAGCCATGAGCCGCCAGTTTCTCCAGGAGAAGGCTGTGGGAGACGCTGTCAAAGGCTTTACTAAAGTCCAGGTAGACAACATCCACAGCCTTTCCCTCATCCACTAGGCAGGTTACCCGCTCACAGGAGGAGTTCAGGTTGGTCAAACAGGACCTGTTTTTCATGAACCCATGCTGGCTGGGCCTGATCCTTTGGTTGTCCTGCACATGCCCTGTGAGCATCCTCAAGATGAACCTCTCTGTGATCTTCCCCGGTATGGAGGTCAAGCTGACAGGCTTGTAGTTCCGGAGATCCTCCTTCCGGCCTTTCTGGTAGATGAGTGTCACATTGGCAAGCCTCCAGTCATCTGGGACCTCCCCTGTTAATCAGGACTGCTGATAAATGGTGGAGAGTGGCTTAGCAAGCTCTTTGCTAGCTCTCTCAGTACTCTTGGGTGGATCCCATCAGGCCTCATAGACTTGTAGGTATCCAGGTGTCTGAGCAGGTCCTTAACTGTTTCCTGTTGGATTATGGTGAGTTTATTGCGCTCTCCATCCCTGTCTTCCAGCTCAAGGGGCTGAATAGAAGTAAAAGAAGTAGCTATTGCATTTCAAATGGTCCAGGGTAGCAGACAAAAAAAAAAAAAATTGACTAATTTTAAAAAGCTAAGTCAGCTGCCAATGAAATATCCATTGATTTTAAAACTAAGAAGGTCCTTACTTATCAGATCTTGACCCAGTACCTAATGTATCATTGACTTCAGGACATGCATTTTATTTCCCCAATTTTTGGATAACGCCAGAGGTTACTTAGCTTTCAGGCAACACACTTAGCAAAGATTTGCCAAAGGTATGATGGCTGAAGATCTGGGAGGAACACCATTTTATAAGTTCCTGCAGATGGCAATTTAAAGTTTTTTCCATATGATGAGAACCACCTGAGCACAGGAGTGACCCAAAATCCAGATCAGGCTGGTAACCATAAGATACACCTGTAGTCTGACCTATCACACACATTAGATTCAGGTGGCCTACAGATGCCAGCTTTCCCTGTAGCATGCAGCAGCAGGATTCTCCTGTAAAGGCTCTGTCAGCTCCACAACAGGTGCACAAGAGCACTTCAAATGTATGCTAGTTGATGCAGACCAGGGTGGGTGCATAACAAGACCAAACATGGAGGCAGCTCTGAGTTTCCTTCCCGGGCTTTCTCCCATATTCACTCATGACCACATAGGATTGTCAGGCTGAATCTATGTAACTTGTATTAAATGGAAGTTTAGGTGCGTTGTGGCTCACATTCATGGTTCAGGCTTGAAATAAAAGCTACTAGTCCATGTTGCGTAACGCTCAAGCTTTCACTTTTTTTCCACATATACTACATGCATGCACCAAGGCTTTTCATGGTTTTTAAGCCTGTCCATGTGGCAAGTGATTTTCTAAGGCTGAGGTCTACAGCCAACTAAGTGTACAGTGATGAAATTGTACCCAATGGACCATCATTAATTTGCCCAACACAGAAATTTCTATAGCATAATCTGGCAGTTTCCTCAACCTCTCAAGAATTGAATCTAAGGAATTCTTAACTACATTTGCTCTTCATCTCATGTATTAGAGTATGTTAAATATGCAGTATCTGCATGTTGCATAACAAAAAACTACTTGTGGTTCCACTTACTTCCAGTAATTACCAAGGTAAACCTTTGAAGGAAAGAATCCCATGATATCCCTGTGATTTCCCTGACAACCCAAAGAGGATTTAAATGAAATATTGAGAACTATAAGCAGCTTTTATTCACTGAGATTCCCTGTCCTTTAAGGAAAAAAAAAATAGCTGAGGAAACTAAAAAAAAAAACAGCAACCAAAACTAGTTAGGGAAACAACTACAATAAAAATAGTTAGGGAAACTAACTTCAACAGTCTTAAATCCAGAGCTGTAAATTGGACGACTGTAGAGGATCAGTAGATATTTGGAAATCCTGGGGAGTTTAGAGAGCCTGATTTAAGTCTTATAAGGAAAATCTTGTAAGCAATCTAGAGATTTTCACAAGTGAATGAACATTGAGTTCAGACACTAATGTGCAAATTTGGACTAAACTATCTGTGTAGACCCAGTCACAGAATAAGGCAACTGAGCCAGGCTTTACTTCAGATACGGTTCTTACCTGAGATATGTTCCTTGCAATACCAGTTAGCAGACACTCCAGAGAGCCCATACTCAAGGCTGGAAAAGTCAGAGTACAATATGCTAGCAGCACACTGATATGATTCTTGTGCAGAGTATTCACGAGAATGATTCAGGTGCTGGCTGCACCCATTGCGATCTCCCTTTTCTGTGTCCTTCAACTGCCAGCACTTTTGAGTTTGACAGGAGAAACTTAAACGCATACACATTTTCCCTTATTTGAATTACTTGGCGATTGTAATATCACAGTCTGAAGTTTAGGTGACTTTCTGTGTTTTGTAAATTATAAGTTTTTAACAATACACTAGTATTTTAGAAGACAGAATATTAGTATTATTAGAATTAGTATTAAAAAGGATATATGAAATGTAAAAAGGAAGAAAAGAACAACTGTCAAACAACAAGTGGCTAATATTGATTTCATTCTCTGGTTAATGTTTGTTTCTTTTGTGTTTTGAAATGCAGCACAGTTAAAGGGATATGTTTGGAGGGTGTGCGGGGTTTGAAAGAGAGTCCTTTTTCAGACTAAGAAGTAATTGGAAGCTTCATTTTAATAAAAAAGCAATGTAGGTCAGTGGTCTAGTGCAAATACTGGTTAATAGTAAGCCAATAGGTTGAGGATATTTGCCTCAATCAAAGGAGAAATATGTGTTTACTTCACAAATTTTTCAGTGCATTTGACACTAACAAGATGCCTTCTCCCTATTCAGAGAAAAGGCATGAGACTAAATGAACAAGACAACTGCTTTATTTTCTGCAGATGACCCTTCCCCTGGAACTGTAACATGTTTGTTAGGGAAGGAATTCCCTTTCCATGTTCATGTTCTATAGATATATAGGTGATTTCGGTCTCCAACAAAATCCTCAGTCTATCCTGAGCAGTAACTACAAACAAGAATCCAGTGCTAATGAGTTCAGAAGGTAGCGTGCATTGACAGTTTCATGCACCTCTCAGTTTGTGAATATGGTCATGACTATTTTTGTTACATTTCACCATTTTATTGCTGCCTTCCATAAAGGTTTTAGAGTAACACCCCTGAACAGTTACTCCTCCTGTTTTCCTCTAGCACATTTATCTTATCATTATTTGTTGTCTGTAAAATTTACTTTAATAGAGTGTTTGCTTATCATCACACACTGTTCAAGTCCAGGTCAGGTATTCCATGAGTGAAAAGGAAACAAAAGAGCCCAAAAAAGTCAGTTTTGTGAAGCTTATTATTGTCACTCCAATAGGAGTTTTTCCAGAAATGGGAAGGGGAAAGGCAAAGGCAAGGGTGGCAGGAGGGAGGAAGAGGAAAGAATGAGGACAAAAGCAGAGACTTCTGAGTAGAGACCTAGGGAAATACAGAGAGCATAAGACACCATCCCCTGATGAAAACATAGGGAGTTAATTTGCTGTATGCTGATTTTTAACTGCCAGTATAGAAAAACAGCTGTAATTTCAACACTGTTTCCTCCAAACCAACCGAGGTAGCCATATATAGTACCAGAGGAAGAAAGGAAATTCTGGAATAATTAGTTCTATTTTTTTAACTTAGGCAATTTAGGCTTTCTGTGCCCACTCTTGCTCCTGAATTTTTACCTGCTCATAAACACATGCAAATCCAATCAATTGACCTTTATTATAACTGCTAGTGGCAAAACATGAAGTGACTTATGGCCTTTGAATACCAAGACTTTTTCAGGTGCACACAGGTGACATGTTCCTAGTTCAGACTGTGTTGTGAGTGTTTGTGTGAGTAAAAATGAGAAGAATTCCTAATTTTTGGTTGTGGATACTTGTTCAGAGAACCAGTAAATTAATTTATAACCAAGGCTACTGAGCTCAGTGAGTGACAGAGTTATCATCTCATTTTCAATTCTTGATTTTATTTATTTAGCAGCAATAAAAACTTCAAACTATAATAATGTCTTTTCATGCCAAGACAACTCTCTTTATGCATTAACATCTTCAGCTCTGGGAATAGTGCTATTAGTTAATTGCGATAATAAAACTGGCAGAAGAAGAAAGCACAAAATTATATGATATGTCTTTGAACAATATTATTCATTTCTCTGTAAGGAGGAATATTTATAAAAACAGATGATGTATATACTCAATAATAAAATTACTAAAGAAAAAATGCAATGCATAGGATAACAGAATGATAACAATACTATACAGTGCATAGGATACCAGGCATAGTAAACTGTTGATAAACTAGAAGTCTCCAGGTATTTTTCTAAATTGTAGTGGCATAAATTTTGCACATCATCATATCACTTGAGGACAACTGCCGCAGCACTTCTTAGCTGCACATTGTCTTTAAGAAAATTCTGTACACTTACTCTGGCTCCTGAGGCATGCTCAGAGAGTTCCCTGAAGAAAGGACTGAATCCTGTCATATTTCAACACAGTACCACTATGTATAGCCAAACCAGTTACCTTAGTTGTGGCTGAAAGAGAATTTTATACTTTTTCTTGAGTTCATTCCTGTCCAGCTATGATCCGTGCTCTGCTGCTTATCTGAGTTCACAGTAAAACAGTATCTTAAACAGCAACAAAATGCCTCCCCAACACTCTTTTTATGTTAACTATTATGTCACTTTAGCCATAATCTGGTGAGCAGTTTAGTTAATTAAGTCTTCTAATATGCAACTTCACAATGTAAGTCCTACTAAATGTTCATAATTCCCTGGAAGACTTACATTTCCACTAGTCTGTAAACATGAAGCCACATTCACATTTAGCATGCTAGAATTCCTGTGTGTAAAATGAGCTGCCTAGTCAACATTTCTAAAATTCCTGTCAAGACTGGCTGGTTAGACATTCTTTTCCCTAAGATTAGACTTCTTCAGGAAGACTAAACATTCAAGCATGATCACCTAAGAAGTCTAAAGCAAGCACAACCTGTAGAAAAAACAGCTGTGTACACTAATGGAACCCCACTTTCAGATAAATTTTGTGAACAACAGTCTGCATCTTTCTTAATCTCTCCTGTTGAAGCACTTCCATTTTACACAAATATTTATTGGAGCAGGTAGTTAAAATGACAACTTCCATCTGTCAGGTGAACTCACTAATGACAAGAGTATGGGATCAATCATTTTCCCTTCCTCTATCTCTCCTTAGCTTAATGGATATTAATTTTTGCAACCAGAAATAACGATGATGGGATCAAGAAAATGGCACTGCTGGCTCATGCTCAACTTGATGTCCACCAGGATGACTCCCAGGTCCTTTTCTGCCAAACTGTTTTTCAGCTGGGAGGCCCCTAGCATGTACTGGTGGATGGGGTTGTTCCTCCCCAGAAGTAATTGAACTGTATGAGGTTTCTGTCAGGCCATTTCTCCAGCCTGCTGAAGTTCCTCTGGATGGCAGTACAACTCTCTGGTGGATCAGCTACTCCTCTCACTTTTCTGTCTTCAGAAAATTTGATGAGGGTACACTCTGCCCATCATCTGACTCCCCTTTTGCAAATATACCAAAGGTAGTCAAGTCTTATGGTTTTGAACCAAGTGTCTGACTCCAGCAGAAGCGTCAGAATCTGCAGGCCCTTCCCTGCGTAGAGGTCCCACTTGCCAGATCCAAGGCTGCAACAAGGCATCTCTGTCTATCTCCTCAGTTTCCTAATAGCAAAATATGGCCTCTGAGAAGACTTCACTGAACTCTAGGAATTAATTTTTCATCCTGGAGCTATACATGGTCTCTTATGTATAATGGTGTCTCCATTACCATCCAGGTAACCAAAAACATAACCACAGGATTTTCTCCATCTTCAGATGTCTCCTCCTTATTTCCAAAATTTTGTTTCTCCTTAACAATTCCCAGTAGTTCTTTCAACTTAAACTTTACATTGCTTAATGCTTCCTAATTGCCTGAGCACAACATACTAGGGAAGCAAAATCTATAGGTGCTATGCAGGTCAAAAAGACTTTATAGGATCCTGACAAAAATTAACAGATGGACATAATTAAAACAGTTTGAGTTCTACTTTTAGAACAGGTATTGGACAGATCTATACCTACAGTAATATGGAGGTTTTTAAAAAGCATCATTTTATCTCTGCAGTCAGTAGTATGAAGCAGAGTAGAGATGAGCCCAGGGATCTGCTCCTCTTACTCTAGTTTATGATCTTGAGAACAAGCTTGAGTAGTCTATTACAGCTCTGCGATGGGGCAAATGTATAATAGCGCAAAAGAGGATGATGATAAGATGCTCAAACAAAAGTCTAATACTCCCACAAAAATAGTTGGAGATAAGTCCTGCTCTATAATATGGAAAAAAATTGTTCATTTTGGGCATATGTCTGCAGAACAGGAAAAGAGAACTTTTATTCTGCATTAAATATCATTTCAGCTCATTGTTTCTTTTATAAAAATAGCCTGTTTCACATTTCATGCTCCCAAATTATACAGCTCATGCCTTGCGGTAAAAATGGTACCAGTGAGAAGTAGTTTATATTCTGTGTTTGTATGAGAATAACAAATCAAAACCAGGCAAGTGTTTCAATTTCAAAAGTCTGGTTTTGTTGTTGTATATCTGTTCAACTTTTGAAATACTGAAGCATTATTAGCCTGGGGTTTGTGCTTATATTCAGAAAAGTTATCAGGTTCAGATCCTCAACCAAAGTGCTGATTTACATTCCAGTCACACAATTGCTTTTTCTACCTTTTCACATTCTTTTTTCTTCTGTCCATTCTGTCTCCTACCCACACAATAAAAAATACTCTACACAAACAATATAAAAACTTCACTCTATTGTACACATGCTGAGGAAGACTATAGATGACAAAAATTAATAAAATAAAAACTGGCCATGTCTGAGTAATAATAATGCATTAAAAGGAGTCATTAGGATTTTCTCCTCCTTTTTTGTTCTATCAAAATTTGCATGTATTCATTTTGTATGTTTCCCTTTAAGAGAGCTCTGTGTGGAAAATGCAGATCCAAAGAAGTTACAAGCTTTACATAAAATTTTAAGGTGAAATTTAAAGCTATCGTTAGAAGAACTTTTAGGATTTCACATGTGTAATACTTTCAAACTGCACTTATATTTATATTTCAAAACAAAATATTTGAAAGTAATTTGGTCCTTCATTGCTTAACAAGTGTAGGATTCAGTTTTCTTTGCCAAGCTGAAGTTTCCACAGTGTTTGAAACTGAACCTAAGTGTTCTGGCTTCCAAAATTGAATGTCTGTCAGTAAATAAGAAAAGGACAAAAGTCTGATGTTGGTATGGATAGAAGGATGAGGCAGAGACAAATTAGTCAGAACAGCAAAGACAGAAGTGTTTAGAAAGTAATGTCCCTCACAGAAGTTAAAATGAAACCAGGAATGATAAACATCCCATGTATTTCTGCTGTCACAAGTGTCCATGAAACTTACTGAGGATATTCTTTGTCATTCTACTGTAATATCTAATTCATATAGAAAGCATTGATGGAATCAACACAGGATACAAACTAGAACTGCTGTTTTCTCCTATTTATGGAAAACTACACCCAGAAACAACATTAGTGTTGGAAAATTAATTCCTGAAAGTCAGGAAATGTCTGAATTAATGATACCAAGCAACCTTCAGTTCTTTCCTCATCTCACCTTACTACAGCTACAGTAGGACAAATTCTTTGTTTCCTAGACTGCATCTTTTTCTTCAACAGCAGGCTCTTCTATTTTTGCTCTCTTTTCTCTTATTACAGATTTCCTATTTTCTGGCAGTATTGCACAACTTTGCCCCAATAAAGGTCAGTAAAGACAACCAATGTTTTTTATTTCACACTTCTGGACTGATACAAGAGGCCAAACCAGTGGGGAGACCAGCTTCCTGGTAAGGAGACAGAAAAGCTTTATTTCCAGACATGAAATGATACCACCATTTTAGGAGACAGGCACCCAAAAGGATGATATGATGGGGCAGCCTTTCTATCAGCATAACAGGAGTCCAAATTACCCACATTTCTAAAGGTGCAGGAGCAACCTACTCCTTACCTGTCTTCAGACAGTGTCACATCAGAAAGACAGCTGCCTAACACAAATATCTGGGATACACCTTCATGGTGCAATGTTGTGTTTGTTCAGAGAGGTATGAATGAACTCTGAATTCAATAGTGGGAGGACATCCACAGTTGTGACATGCTTAGGTCAGGCCACACAACCTGAGTGTCCATAGTAGAGCTCTTTAACCTTGGGGGAACACTGAGCTGACACGGCTCTACAGCTTTTTTGTATATGAAGTGTCTGTTGATTTTCATGGGCTTTAAAACTAATTTTCCAAACAAAGTAAATCCAATGAATGTTAACAGAGACTTCACTGGGCCTTAAGTTAATAGTAACAAACCTGACATGGGTATCTTCTCTATCAAAAGTGCTTCACACTCATTTAAACACAAGGTAAAGAATCATAGAGCTATTTATGTTGATGAGCCTAGCGAATCGGTCACCTAGATAATATCTATGGTAAACGGTAGACCCTCCTGCTATAATAACATATTCAGCTGTCAAGGAAGAATGGAATTATTATGTTTTCATTCACACTAGTTCAGCATGTCTACAGTTCGACCTTTTCATACTGTTTCACTGTTTAATACTGCACTAGTATAACACATTCTGTCCCTTGGTTTGAGTATGAAAGCATGTCTATTTTTGTTTAAATTCAAATTATTTATTGCATTAAGTCGAGCCTGTTTCATATAACAAGCTTGAATGTTAATTGCCTCTGGAGAGGCAGTTACTTTTACAATATTTCAGCCATGAGGTTTTGGTCATGGAAACAAAGGTGAAAGATGGGGAATGAAATGCATGTGATAATTTAACACAAGGGAGAAATACCATGATAAATTTGTTCCTTTCCTTTCCCTTCCCTTCTCTTCCCTTCCTTTCCCTTCCTTTCCCTTCCCTTCGCTTCTCTTCCCTTCCCTTCCCTTTCCACCATTTCCTGATGTGGTGCCAGCTACACAGCTTGCTCTCATATGGTTGAATTTAAAAACCTAATTTAGAAATGGAACCTGTTGGTTTCCCATTTGCTGTATTTTCATAATGCTGTCATCCATCAGAACTGACTCTTGGTGGCATTTACATTGCTATAAAGTAAGGATCAGCAAAGTTTATTCTTTAAATTAGTTTTGTCATCTAAACTTAAAATTCTGATGTGAGCAACTCAGCCAAAGATGTCTAATTTTATCAATTGCATTGTGTGCTTTCATTGGAGTTTTGCACAAACCAGTAAATTTGGCAGAGAGATTAGCCCAACTGTAATTGAAATATATTGCATTTCCTTCATTCAACAGGATTCAAAATGAGAAACATTTGGCTGGATCAAAGAAGTCAATGAGAAAGCAAAAACTTGAAAGAGAAAAACTCTTCCTTATTTTTACACAGGAGACTTAAAGAAGAGAACAACATGTAAAACGTTTGGGAAGAATTAGGTTTAATCTTGCACATGCCAGGTTCATTTACTCGACTTTTTCCACAGATGAAAAAGTGGCATTAAATCATCTGACTGTTTCACAAAAAAAATCTGTTATTATTACTTCTCTAAATGTGAGGTAACTATAATATTTTTAGCAAAGCTTCACAGCAAAAAATGTGTGTCAATAAATCTTCAAATTTTTCTATTCTTTGACTTTTTCTGTTTCTGGAGTCAAGTCATATCACTATGGTGTGGTGAGTTGACCTTGGCTGATTGCCATGTGCCACCAAGCTGCTCTATCACTCACCTCCTCAGCAGGATAAAGGGAAGAACTTAGGACGTAAAAAAAAAAAAATAATCAAACACGTGGGTCAAGATAAAGGCAGTTTAATAAGCCGAATGCAAATGTTGCATGTGGAATAAAAAGAACACAAAAGATTTATTCTCTACTTTCCATCAGCAGGTGATGTTCAACCACTTCTCAAGAAGCAGGGCTTCAGTACCTGTAGCAGTTGCTCCAGAAGACAAATATCAGAAAACTAACACCCCCCACTCCTCCTCTTTTCTCTTAGCTTTTATTGCTGAGCTGACATCATATGGTATGGAATATCCCTTCGGACAGTTTAGTTTAGCTGTCCTGTCTGTGTTTCCTCCCAAGATCTTGCCCTCCCCCAGTCTACTGGTTGGGGGAAATGTTGGAGAGACAGCCTTGATGCTGTGCGAGAACTGACCAGCAGTAGCCAAAACATTGGTGTGTTATCAACACTGTTCCAGCCACCAGTACAAAGCACAGCACTATGAGGGCTGCTGTGGGGAAGATTAATTCCATCTTAGCCAGACCCAATACACATGGGTATATTGTTTAATTAGCAGTTTGGTTGTCTATTACAACATTTAGAGACTGAGATATTTTATTTAGCTGATTGTAGTTGTTTTATTTGGCTGTTTAGTTTAGCTTTCTGCTGTCAGACATTGTAAGTTTATCATTACCATTACTGTTGTTGAGTTTTGTTTTAAATAAACACCTCCAGCCCCCATCTAGTAGATTCATATTTGGTGACGTCAGGCCTGAAGGGATATTTTACTAATATCCTTCATCATAAGCCTTTTCGTAATTGATGTAAGCTGTGTTAACTGGTAAAAAGTAATTACCAGAGGCTGGTTATAAAAAAAAAAATAATTTCATGAAACTTTTATAGACGCCCAGAGAACAACAGGTGGCTTTATTGTTAATATCTGACGTTTCTATGCAAGCATAGTAGAACTGTTTAATTTTAGGAGTAATTTAGTTTCAGTTTTCTTTAAAATGGTGCTAAAAGATGTTTGGTTTTACAAGGTCTTGATTTTTTAAAATCAGTAATTGTTAATAAATAAATAAATGCAAACTTCTTTAAAGATGCCTGAGACTGAGAGTCTTAAACAGCAGATGTTCCACACAACATTTTGCTTAGGCTTTCCTAGAATGTAGACAAATGTTTGCTTTCAGGAGCATGCATATTCTCTGAGGAAACTCCATGTTAATATAACTCCATCTTGTAGTCACACACATTTTCCCACAAGATGAGACATCTGAAAATAATATAGGGATTTATTATTGTATTGAGTCTAGCTAGGGTGGAGTTATGCCATAATAAATACCAGGCCTAACACACCAGTTTCATACTAATACTCATTAATACCCACTTAACTAATAAAGCCATTCATTACTTCAATTACTAGCTTTCTCTTATTGAATTTTCAACATGCTAAAATGGAAAGAAAAAAAGTTAAAACACTAGTAGTCTTCTATAGAACTCCTCTAAAACCCTGCAAAACAATAATCTTAAATTATAGTCTCCAGATCCTTATGGTATTAGATTTAAATGCTCCCTCTGCATCTGAACATTCCCTAGCACGAGGCCAGAAACAGCTTCTACTGCTACTGATGATAGCACCCCAAAAACTGCAGAATCTGGGAACAGTCTGTGAAATTTAAAAGAAATTGTGCATTTCAATATGCTCCTAGTCCTTTGTATGTTCATGGAATCCCTTCTTTTTACACGCAGAAACTTCTACCATGCTAGTATTAGTAAGTCCGAACATCCCAGTGTCGTTATGGGTTGGTGAACAAACAATTTCAATGGCCTCTGGCAACACTAGCTGATAAGAACAAGGAGTATGAAGATCAAGACTAGATGAGAACGCAGTTTGTGCTGGATGTGTATGGATCCAACCCAAAGTGAGGAGATCATACTGATCCTGAATACCAAATAATTCTTCCACATTCTCCATGTTGCAGTAGTCTGGTCCTGGAAGTTGCTTTGGTGCTACTACATGGGTAAATTCATTATGTACCAGTTTTCCACAGAGAATTCAACATGTTTCTACTTCTCTTACTGTATTTGCCTCTGCTAGCAGCAGAAATTTTTGACAGAGATCCCTGGGCAAAATAACACCTCTGAGTGCTTCAGCCAATTGAGTTTGAACAGCACTTAAAGTAGCCACTGCCTTTAAGATCTGATTTACTGGAGGCGAATGCCCAATGCAGCCAGATGTGCTGCTCCTCTCTTTTTTTCTCAAGCAGTGCAGTAGATAATAAGTTGATCCTTAAAGAATTGAAACTGTTCTGATTCAAGCTGCTGTTGCTGCATATATATGATTGGTTTCTTCTCTGCCTCTATTAGTTCTGATGCCCTAGTTTCGTCAGAAATTCAGTTTTACATTTGTTTTAGTTTTGCATGTATTCTTGATATTCTAAGTTACATTTTTTTTAAAATATCTCTCTTCAATTCATCTGTCCATAGAAATGCAACTTCCTTCTGTCTCTTAATAATAACTTTTTTTTTCTGGTACTGCACATTGGTGATAATCTCAGTGACTGAGCAGCTTTTCTACAAACAACATTATGAACTTATTAAGAAAACCAAAGCATTCTCCAGGTTTCCCTCCTCCATATATACTAATGCCATTTGCTCCATCTCTACTCCAGATCTAAAGTAACAATGTGGAGTGATATCTTCATTGATTGTGATATTGCTGCCAAGTTTGCTTAAGGCATGTACTGTGTCTTCTGGGGTCACAGAGATGGCTGTATGGTCAGGAATAGCTACTAACTTTTTCAACAAGCTGGTTCGTTCCATGTTGTTCTCTGTCTGTAAAACAAGGAGATTGCTCTTTTCCTCTGAAGTCTTCATCTGACTCCAAAGGGCAGTATCAATCCAACGCTGAATATTTGCAGCCAGCTGTCTCGGGGTTTAACAGCCCAAGGGAAACTTGAACATAGACACGTTGATTGTAGTCCATGCGAGCAACCCTGGAGGCTCGTGCTGGGGACAAAGGGAGAGGTGCTTGCCCCACTGAGGGGAGGGGAGGCAGGAGCAGTGGGGTGGCCTGGGCCTCCACCAACCAGCCTTGCCCAGCAACACATGTAAGCTTGTGCTTAACTGTAGCCAGAGAAATAGTCATATTACCCTTATGGCTACTCTTGTGTTCACCGCTAAGCAAGATATTAAATATTGTGCCACAGGGGACTCAGCAAATTTCAGTATTAAATGGTAAAGCTTTTCTCTATGTTGTCTTAACCACGCTAGGTAACGGGTATAACTTTTATTAAACTCCATCCAGGCTGAACCCATCTCACCATTTCTTAAGATTGCAATCTGCTGTTTAGACTGTAATAACTTACTGACACCATCAGCCTCAAATGAATTTGAATAGTTACCCTTAGAGCTGAAAGACTGTCTTATACTATCAGTACTTCCATTGCTTAGCTTCATCTTCTACTTTTTCACTAGGGTAAATATAGCTGAATTGGTGATCAACTTGCATTGTCAATGTGGATAAGAGAGTGCTTTCGGGAAGTTTATATATAAAAGTATATCCCCTCAGTATGAGTTGAACTTTCATATCCAAAGTTGGTCCCTCTGAGTGCAGCTGCTCTACCTGTCCCTTCCAAAATTTAATGTGTCATCAAAATGGCTATTTTCAGTCCTGGAGATGTGGCTTCTTAAAGAAATGTTTCCAGAAATTGCAATGTAAAAATGAAAATAGTAAACACATAAATTCACAGTGGTTACAGTGACATGGAGCAAAATTTGCTGTTGATGTAACCCCAGTAAATCAGTGGAATCAAGACAATCCCACACTTGAACCTGTGCTTCCTCTCTTTACTGGAAAAATCAAATCCAGATAAAAACTTAGTCCTTAAACTACTTCTTATTGAAGGGAAATATTTTTCAAACCACCCCAAAGGTTTCATGAGATTACATAGGTTATGAGGAATTATACACCAGACCCAACCACAGGGAAGTCTGATGCCTCCCTGGGGCCTGGGTGAGAGATGTCACCAGGAAACTCCCTGGTCTTGTTCGGCCCACTGATTACTACCCACTGTTGGTCCTACAGGTTGGCAATGATGAGGTTGTGCTAAGAAGCCCAAAGGCAATTGAAAGGGACTTCAGAGTGCTGGGGCAATTGGTTGATGGAGCGGGAGCACAGGTAGTGTTTTCATCAATCCCTTCAGTGACAGGGAAGAATGCTGAAAGGAACAGGAAAGCACACCTGGTCAACACATGGCTCAGGGGCTGGTGTCGTTGGCAGAATTTTGGATTTTTTGACCACAGGGTGGTTTACATGGCACTGGGCTTCCTGGCAGCAAATGGAGTGCAACTGTTGCCAAGGGGCAAAAGGATTCTAGCTTGTGAGCTGGCAGGCCTTACCGAGAGGGCTTTAAACTAGATTTGAAGGGGGAAGAGGATAAAACCAGTCTCACTAGAGATGAGCTTAGGATGGCATACCGGAGATGGGGGTGAAATTGAAAACCCAGCTCGAGTGCATCTATACCAATGCATGCAGCATGGGCAGCATGGAAGAGCTGGAAGCCATTGTACATCAGAACAGCTATGACTTCGTTGCTATCACAGAAACATGGTGAGACGACTCTCATGACTGGATTGCTGCAATGGACGGCTATAAGCTCTTCTGAAGGGATAGGCATGGAAGGAGAGGTGGTGGGGTGGCTCTATATGTTAGGGAGAGTTTTGATTGTATAGAAATCAATGACTGTGAAGACCAAGTCAAGTGCTTATGGGTAAGGATGAGGGGGAAGGCCAACGAGGCTGATATCCTGCTGAGAGTCTGTTATAGACCACCCAACCAGGATGAAGAGACAGATGAAACATTCTATAAGTGGCTGGCAGAAGTCTCACAATCGCTAGTCCTTGTTCTTGTAGAGGACTTCAATCTACCAGACGTCTTCTGGAAGTACAACACAGCAGCGAGGAAACTGTCTAGGAGGTTCCTGGAGTGTGTGGAAGACAACTTCCTGACACAGCTGGTAAGTGAGCCCACCAGGGGAGGTGCTTTGCTTGACCTGTTGTTTGCAAACAGAGAAGGACTAGTGGGAGATGTGATGGTCAGAGGCTGTCTTGGTCTTAGCGACCATGACATGATAGAGTTCTCGATTCTGAGTGAAGTAAGGAGGGGGTCAGCAAAACTGCTACCATGGACTTCCGGAGGGCAGACGAGTCTGTTCAGGTCACTGGTTGAGAGAGACCCTTGGAAGGAACAGAAGGGAGGAAGGAGGGTGTCGGGAGCTACAGGCCTGTCAGCTTGACCTCCATATTGGGGAAGATTATGCAGAGGTTCATCCTGAGGGTGCTCACAGGGCATGTGCAGGACAACCAAGGGATCAGGCCCAGCCAGCACACGTTCATGAAAGGCAGGTCCTGTTTGGCCAACCTGATCTCCTTCTGTGACCGGGTAACCTGCCTAGTGGATGAGGGAAAGACTGTGGATGTTGTGTACCTGGACTTTAGTAAAGCCTTTGACATTATCTCCCACAGCCTTCTCCTGGAGAAACTGGAGGCTTGTGGCTTAGACAGGTGTAGTCTTTACTGGGTAAAGAACTGGCTGGATGTCTGAACTCAAGAGTTGTAGTGAATGCCATTGAATCCAGTTGGCAGCTGGGTACAAGCTGTGTTCCCCAGGGCTTGGTTCTGGGGCCAGTCTTGTTCAATATCTTTACTGATGATCTGGATGAGGGGATCCAATGTTCCCTCAGTAAGTTTGCAGACGACACCAAGTTGGGTGGGAGTGTTGGTTTGCTCAAGGGCAGGAGGGCTCTGCAGAGGGATCGATGGGTTCAGGTCAGTTGTAAGAGGTTTAATAAGGCCAAGTGCTGGGTCCTGCACTTTGGTCACAACAAACCCATGCAACACTACAGGCTTGGGGAGGAGTGGCTGGAGAGCTGCCCAGCAGAAAAAGACCCCAGGGGTGCTGGTTGACAGCTGTCTGAACATGAGCCGGCAGTGCGCCCAGGTGTCCAAGAAGGCCAACAGCATCCTGGCCTGTATCAGAAATAGTGTGGCCAGCAGGAGTAGGAAAGTGATCGTGCCCCTGTACTCGACACTGGTGAGGTCACACCTCGAATATTCTGTTCATTTTTGGGCCCCTAACTACAAGAAGGACATTGACATGCTTGAGCAATGAAGCTGGTGAGGGACCTGGAGCACAAGTTTTATGAGGAGCAGCTGAGTGAAGAGGGGTTGTTCAGTCTGGAGAAGAGGAGGCTGAGGGGAGACCTTATAACTCTCTGCAACTGCCTGAAAGGGGGTTGTGGCAACATGGGTGTTGGCCTCTTCTCCCAAGTAACTAGTGAAAGGACGAGAGGAAATCGCCTCAAGTTGTGGCAGGGGAGATTTAGATTGGATATTAGGAAAAATTTCTTTACAGAGTTTTCAAACATTGGAACAGGCTTCCCAGGGAGATGGTGGAGTCACCATCACTGGAAGTGTTCAAAAATCATGTGGATGTGGCACTTCAGGATGTGGTTTAGTGGGCATGGCGGTGTTGGGTTGATGGTTGGACTTGATGATCTTAAAGGTCTTTTCCAACCTTAATGGTTTTGTGATTCTGTGATGATATGATTCTGTGAGTAGAATGCTTCATTTTTTTGGTCTGACATCTCAAAGGGATTTAATGTTTTCTGAAAGACAAGTATGGAAAAATGTCATATATATGACTGCAATCATAGTGATGGATTATATAACCATAGGCAGAACTGGAGTGCAAGGAAAGAGGCATACATGATCTCCACAGGTACTTCATTCTTACCTGTAAATGCTATGTTTGCAACATGTCCAGTCTCTTCTAAACCCTGACTATATCCATGCACTCAACTTACATTCATACTTACTCTTATCTAGGAAAGGTGGCTGTACTTTTCATGTGATTTGCAATTCAAATGCTAAAGACAGCTAAAGACAAATTAATAGGAGAGTTCAAAATCAGACGTAATGGGACAATTTTGCCTGTAGGCATGTGATTGATTTTAGGTATATCCAATACAGAAAATCACGTCCCATGTAATGAATCACACACCATCTTCTCAACAAAGTAAGGTTTCTCAAGAGGAAAATTGTCTGCAATATACATAAATGTAGAGATAAATTATGGAAGATAGAACCTTTCAGAATAATGATTTGTTGACTTTTTTAAAATATGGTTTAAAGAAAAGCCAGAAGCTCAGTTGAATGGGAAATTAACAATAATGGGAGATGTCCACTCAGCTGTAGCCCAAATTTTAATTAATCCAAGATTTATGCCAGGCTCCTAGCTTGTGATATGACCCCTGGAAATATCTACAGGTGTTGCTGCAATCAAGAACATGTTCACTATTCGCTAAGTCTCCAGAGGTAAAGTAAAAAGGAGATAAATTATAGTTATGCCTACAATCAGGGTGTCTTAGAACTATGACCTGGGAAACTGGCAACCACATGCGCAGACACAGGTTCCCATTGAATTGCCATAAATACTAAGACTGGTACTAGTAACAGTGCTTTATTCGGGTAACCATAATTTCCAGATTATTAACCTAATAATTTAAAAAGACCTTTTCACAGCATTAATCCCATTTAAATTTAAAATGGAAACATTCAGAACAGGAGAAGCTCTATTAGCTGCACAATGTGAAGAAATGGGAACACAGAATGCAGCTGAGTTAAAATCAGAAAGAAAGTGAAATATTCTATAGGCATTAGTTAGCTCATAAGTATTGAGCAAAGCAGCAGTTTACTTCATGGTCTTCTTTGACAACATACCCAGCATGATCTGAGATTGAAGTCAATGTCTGTATTTAATCTTTATTAGAAATCAGCTGAAGATGCACAATATGAAAAACATTCTGAGACAGGAAGTATGGTAAGATATGTTATTACATAAAAATAAGGCCAGATCCTCATATCCTATCAGCCTTAAAGATCTAATTGCACTGAAGTAGCAGGACTCCTATAGAATAAAACAGTACATGACTGCATCTATATTATCCATACATATAATTATAAATACTATAGTTGATACATATGATATATAAACAGTATAAATGTAAGAGGAAGCATTAAGGCTCTGTAATAGCCTGCAGTTTGATGTTCACCAGTCTTTGAATAACTGATTTTGAATTTTAATATTTTATATAATTGCACTGGGTCTTGCTGAGATGGAGTTAGTTTTCTTCATAGCAGCCCATACAATACTGTGTTTTAGACTGGTGATCAGAGCAGTGTTAGTAACAAATCAGTGTTCTAGCTGTTGCTGAGCGGTGCTTGCACAGCATCAAGGCCTTCTCTGCTTCTCAAGCTGCCCCTCCAGATGGACACAGCTAGGACAGGTGACCCAAATTGACAAAAGGGATATTCCATACCATATGACATTGCACTCAGTAATAAAAGTTCAGGTAAAAGAGGAGGAAGGGGGGACATTCGTGATTATGGCATTTGTATTCCCAAGCAACTGGTATATGAGCTGAGGCCCTGCTTTCCTGGGAACGGCTAAACACCTGCCTGCCAATGGGGAGTAGGGAATTAGTTCTTTATTTGCTCTTGCTTACACAGTTTTGCTTTACTTTATCTCAGTCCATGAGTTTCTCTCACTTTTGTCCTTCTGATTTTCTCCCCCGTCCCACTGTAGATGGAGTGGGAAAGTGACTTGATGAGAGCTTAGCTGCCAGTCAGGGTGAGCTCACTGCAATGATTTTGCCTGTTTGTGTAAGCATGAAGCGTGAATGTAGGGACTCACAAAAACAAATTATTTTGTCCTAACTCCACTGAGTTGGATAGGAAAAGCCTTAAAGTGCTGCATCACCATAATTAGACCAGGCATGCACACACGAGAAACTAGGGCAGGTTCATTTAAGCTCTTAGCATCTCTGAAATAAGAATTCATTCAAGTTTCCTTGTATGCATGTTAAGATGCATGAATATGAAATAACTAAAAGTGTGTCATGTGAACATGTTTCTGAATTACACTGAAAACGTAATGAACTTTTCTTTTCAACCTTGTATTTTGTGTTTTGCCAATGCTTTCTTATTTGTTGACTTAGTGAAATAAATTTTAACAGCACATTATCAATCCATCTCACTCTTAATCTACTAAGATGATTTAGTCAGGTTCAGCTCTGTTGAGTACATGTCCATCTCTCCAAACACAGGACAACTGGAAATATGTGTAAAATATTTCTTTCTTTGAATATACACAGAGAGATGGCACATATAGTTTTCTGTTCTAAAAGTTTCAACAAGTCTTGAAATATGGACTGCCAAACTTAGGATCTATTAAGCAATGAGTTAGTTAATTATTAAAAATAAGGGATCACATTTGCTTAAGTTTTTTGATTGGGATTTCAAATGTGTCTATCCTAGGATGGAATAGAAACACTTGATTCAGAAATTCAAGCAGTTTTGAATTATACAAGAGAACATATTTATGATTGTGATGGGAATATCACAATATATTTCAATCACTATAATTAATGTTTAAAGCTTATTAATAACCTGGCAAAAAAAGGAAACAAAACATGGGAGAAACGTGATTTACAAAGACAATTCTATGAAACAGGCAAAAACATTTTGAAGAACCAGTAACAATAAGTGTTGATGCTTAGCATTTTAGAAAACTAAAGAGTATGTATAGATTGAAAGCTCTTCTTTAACATCTTTTTTAATGACCTGAGAGAGTAAATACATAAGAAGGCATCCTAGTGAAATCTGCATGATGATCCTAAATAGCAAGTGTTATAAATGTTTCTGTGGAGAGCACTGAGATACAGAAACCTGACAAAAATATAGCTGTGGGTAGAAAATAATAAAATAAGATTCCATTTGAAAAGATGTTAAATAAAATATCTAGGAAAACAAGTAATCTTGAAAAAGTGATAAAAAGAAGCAGAAAGGAACAGAGAAACCCAGAAAGCAATGGAGCCAGGAAATATCCGAGGGTGATAGCAGACAGAAATTTAGATATCATTTCACATAATATTGTAGTTAAAAAGCCTGTGAAGTTCTGGAATGCTCTGTAGAGGTAATTTCACCACAGGTCTTGTTTAGACCACTCCAGTATCACCACATTTAGGATATTGAGCTCAGTTCTGGATAACTCACTACTAGGAAGATATTGACAGGACCTCAGAGGACAGAGACAAAAAGGAATGGAAGAATGAAAGGTTGGTTTATGAGAAAACTGAAGGAACTAAACTAACATGCTAAGACTAAGTGATACCCAGAATATTGGCATTACAGGAGTCTGCACATACTGGAAAAGTATGAACATCTTGAAGAGAAGATAATTACTTAGAGGAAGGCTAGAGGTATTGGAGAACAAGTCCTATGAGGAGCAGCTGAGGGAAGTGGTGTTGTTTAGTCTGGAGAAGAGGAGGCTGAGGGGACATCTCATAGCTCTCCACAGCTACCTGAAAGGGGGTTGTGGTGAGGTGGGTGTTGGTCTCTTCTCCCAAGTAACTAGTGATAGGAGGACAGGAAATGGCATCAAGTTGCACCAGGGGAGGTTTAGACTGGATATTAGGAACAATTTCTTTACTGAGAGAGTGATCAAGCATTGGAACAGGCTGCCCAGGGAGGTGGTGGAGTCACCATCATTGGAAGTGTTCAAGAAACGTATGGACATGACACTTTGTGACATGGTGTAGTGGGCATGGTGGTGTTGGATTGATGGTTGGACTTGATGATCTTAAAGGTCTTTTCCAACCTCAGTGATTCTGTGTGATAGAATTAACTACATGAAATGTTAAAATCAGAGTATTTTTTTCAGCTAAAGCATTTTACGTATTACTCTGTGACAGAGTATCTGAAGTACAGAAGGCAAGAGACATCACTGTAAATACCCACAACTAGATTAGAGAAGTAAAGCCACCAGATTATTCAATGTCTTGTTCTTCAAAGTTTCTCCCATCTTATTTAATGCCTCTTTCTAACTCCAGGCCAACAATACTGTTGTTTTGTCATAACCTTTATTGAGTTTCTTTGCTTGGTTTTAACAGGATGGAGGCATTGGTAAAAGCACCATTCTACCGTGTACTGTAACCACAAGTGCTACTAGAGGTTACACAATTTCCTTGCAAAATGCAAGTTCATTCAAATGCAGTTATTCTGTTTTCATACTTCTAGCTCCCAAACTGAAGAATACAAGATGCCTCCACTGCAGGCCAAAGGATCTTTGCTGGCCAGATTCACCATCAATTCGTAACCCTCTCTTCCTAGGCCTTTTGGTGTGTGGAGAAAGGTTTTACCATGTATGAAGGGACACTGCCAGCAGTTTGAACACAAAAGTACAGAGCAATTCCCTATTGGCTAAAGCACACAACAGATGGCTAGGACTAGAGAAAAACAACACTAATACTCCTAGTAAGAAATCCTCTGATGAGTATTTCCTGGCCAGGCAGCCACCAATCAGGTAGGGGAAGGCTACATCTTTGCTCCCTGCAACAGTGTTGCTGAGCCTTCCAATTCCCTGTTTGCCTTTTTTACCCTAGGGTTTTATATTATCTGACAGGAGTGCTTTTCCTCTTGAATCCTTGGGCTGTTAACTAGCCCTATCTGAATAATCTCAGCTCTGCCTGCCATGTTACCTGTTTTACAATACGTGGCTCTACTCTATAAACTTCCTCACAACTTGGCAATTTCCTCCGCAGCCTGAGCCAAGGTTACACAGCTGAGCCACATCAAAACTCACCTTCAATGACAGACAGATGAAGCTGTAGCAGGAAGGTTAATGTACCCTGTTGTTTCTACAAAATGGGCTTAGCCTCCAACACATACAACTCAGAGAAGGACTCTCACCTCGTAATTCCTTCTACAGCTTCCGTTTGGATTCATCTTAAAAGGTTGAACTTAAAAGTTCCTAAAGGTTGCTGCTGTTTTCTGAAGTCCCCTCAATTGTTTATATATGGTGTTTTTAATACAATAGGTGATAATATTTGGGGGTTTTGTAATAGAGTAGCTGACTTGCTTGAGCCTGGTTGTCTCCCTTCTGCTCCAGTTCAACCAGATTGCTTGGAGATGAAGCTGTGTGTTTGACTGAGACTTGATAATTGTTTGTCATCAACTCATTTGAATGCTGTAATTGTTTCTGTCTTCTAGAACAAAAATACACATTGAGAAAATACACAACAAACTGGAACAGATACGTAACTAACAAATCAAAAAATGTGCTGGAAATGACTGAAAGCTTTCCACATCCTTTCCCATCACAATATGCTTATGATCTCCCCAAATAGACATATGTGCAATATGACTCTTACACTATGCAACTCATTGGAAACAGCAATTTCTGACTATTTAAAACACCTAAGTAAGAAGAAAACATCTGCCAGTGTTTTATTAGGGAATGTAACCCCTAAGAAACTGAAAATCCTTGAGGTCACATGGCATATGCCTCATAGCCCTGGGGTATAAAAATGACTCATTTATGTTCCGTGTACCATTGTGATTATTGGTCTTCAGTAACACTCTTTTGCCATTCCATCTGCCAATATTTTGTGCAGAAGAGAATGTTCTTTTCCAGTTGTATGATCTAAAAGCATCAGAAGAAGAATCCAGGTTTAGCTTCTTGTGTTCAAACCAGTACATCAGTGAAACAAAGAGACATTATGAGCAGAATGGAGGTAGTATTCGCAGGCTGATGAATTCCAATTTTTATGCTGTTTTTTTAAACCCCACTCCAACATTTTTGCCTGAATTTCTTTAGTTTCATCCACATCTAGGCCTAGATTCACTAACAAAAGGTGGCATAAAATGCAACAGATTGAATCTGAAGACATCAGTCACATTTGATACACAAAAACTTCAGTGAGGGTTTGAACATCTGAATTTATTATACTGAAGCAAGTACTTACTGCTTCCAAAAGGTATCAAAGTGTATTGCTACCTACTATTGATCTTGTATGAATACATTTGAGTGTTATAGCCTTTTTAAATTTGAAAACTTCTATTTTAGATTCATTCTATTTACTATCTGTTTTTTACAGTAAGAACAGCTAAAAAAAAAAAAACAAAGCAAAACCAAAACCAAAACCAGAAACCAATCAACACCACATTTGAACTTTATTTGTGCACTTGAGTTGTGTTGATATTTTGACTGTAAAATATAGATTCTCATTTTTCTACTGGAAACACCAAAAGGCCAGAACATCAAATATTTGACAAACTTGCAAGCATGCAAATAAAATATCAAATTATAGTAATGCTTAGAAAAATGGGAGCAAAAAAATAGTGAATACAACAGGGTTTATTTTTTTTTACTTAAAAAATATTTACAAAAAACAGTTAAGGAAGTCATTCAGCTTTTATAATAATAAAAAGACAAAACTGTAAAACTACAATATCAGTATCAGTCCTCTCTTTCTGCCATTCGGTTCCACCATGCTCATCTCATGGTAATTTACCCATGATATAGTTTATTCTGCTTTATTTTTACAAATAGAAAAAGGAAGCATTTAAGCAGTTTTACTTCCTATGCCAGTATTTCTCCTTAACTTTAAACCTGTTATAAACATTTATTGCTTTTTTGGGCGAAAAAATATTGTTATAGTTCTTCACTTTTTTTTTTTGAGATTTATCAGATTTCTTTATTGTTTGAATTTCAGAATATCATGTGAGATCATGTATACCTTGCAGGGCTGACTATTAATTTAGACATTTTATAAGCAAGCAATCTGTCAAGAAGATAAATAGTTTGTCTGCATGACCATACTGCATTTTCTAGACCTTTCAGATTTGAAATGTGATGACCATTCAGAAGTTGTATATGCAAGCTGGGTATAAATCACTAGTTGAATGCCTTTATAAGAGACATAAAGCCAGCACACTCTGGAAATTTTTCTGCCTCTTATAATGAAAAAAAAAAAAATTATTCACACTCTTGGATTGAACACAAAACTTTACTGGTATTAGGTTCATCATATTTACTTCTTTGTAGACCAGGGTCATAGCAATTATATGTTAACTCTAGACATAAAACTGCAATACAAAAAAAACTGGAGCAGTGTTATCACTTCATGTTTAAGTATACTCACATATATGCATTTCTGTTTGTTTAGAAATTGAAATCATTCCAGAGTTTCATAAATCTTTGTCTAACTTTCTGTGCCAGAATTAGTGCATTAACACATATTTTCTGACAACTCACAATCACAGAGAAGAGATTATATCTTCCTTATATTCATAGTTCCCTCTAATAATATTCTCCAATGTTTTCTTATTCTAATTATAAAAATAAATTCAAGCACTCACACAGTATGCTATAGGTCATTTTTGCTTGATGAGCTTTGCAGTAACTTTTAATGTAAGCACCTCTATTACAGAAGAAATATTAGGATCTATGGCAGGTGTTCTGAATGTAAAAATTATGAACTTGATTTAATGTATCTTTTCCTTCAGCATTTTTGAGTATATAAAAGTTGATCATTCCATAACATTTCACATTTATTCTTTTTTTTTTTCCTGATTTATCAGTGTTTCCCCTCACTTTTGAACACAAGTATAATGTAGATTTATTTTAATAATCACTATAACTATTCCTTATACACACAAAAATATCTCTCTGTTTTTCTTGGGAACTAGGCAGAGGTAATGTTCCTAAACATTTCAGTGCTTGTGAAACTCACATTAAGCTTTTATTTGTATTTTGTAAGGGCTTAAATACCTTTGAAATATGTCTTAAGGGCAGCTTTGTAAAAAATTATCACTCTGAGAATGGTCACATTTTCTAAAACATATTCCTTATAGCTTTACCATCATAACAATGATCCATTTTTTCTTATGATGGCAGTGTAAAATGTTTATATAAGTAAACAAAACATTTTGTATTGAGTGAAAATGATCCATTTTCATAAGACTGATGTCTCTTTTTCAGAGATGAAATTGTTGTGCACACAAATTTTGCAATTCAGTTATTATGACCTCAGTTAAATTAGTCTTCATTTTGACTGTAAAACATAGTTTCTCAGGCTGGAACATCAAATATTTGACAAACTTGAAAGCATGCAAATGAAACATCAAATTATAGTAATGCTTAGAAAAATGGGAGCAAAAAAATAGTGAATACAATGGGAGGAGGTTGTTTGCAAACATAGTCAAAAATTCTGAATATTTACAGTCAAAATTAATTTCATACCTATATAAAATGGCTACCAGTCTTACAGTCAACCTTTTTTCATTATTTCTGACCACAGTACAGAATATCGGGTCTTAGTCTTAGTTTCTTCACATATACAGTCTCAAAATTTGACCTCCAATATCTAAAATCACACTTTGATTAATACAGTATATACCCACCTACCTACTCACTTCTTTTTGCTAACAAAAACTGATATGCCATAGCACACTGTGTACAGTTATGCTGTACACACATTCATATGGGTTGTTTACTTCTTTTTCTAATATTATTTTCAGACTTGATATAAAGTTTTCATGTCAGCCAAAAAGGAGTGATTAATGTCAAAAGAAGTCCAGAGGAAAAGCCTGCTTGATAATCTTAGCTGCATGTTAGATCAGGTGTTTCTAGTCTTCTATTTTCAAAAGCAAAACACAGGTTTTGAGTTTCCATCTCCAGCCCATTGTTTATTTGGCAACTGCAGGAGCAAAGATCAGCCCACAGCGGAGCAAGTCAAACTGTATTTATTGCTAGGGTCTTATAAACTGAGTCATAATTGGAACTATGTACCTGCAGAGACCCTTGTTAGAGTTTAATACACTGGCAAGATCAGCATAGCTTTCGTAGTGAAAATGAAAGTTCTGTCTAGGAGTTTAATGAGCACAATGACATTTCTGCATGCCCCCAAAAATTCCTGAGAGCATCTGGAGCTGGTTTGACTTGTTGCAACATTGATTTTGCTTTTTCTTTCTCTCCCCCTTTTTTTTTTCCTTTCTTTCTGAGGGTAAGCTTGTTTGTACATGCCTTAGGAGGAGGGGTATTTGTTTAGGGTGAAAAGTGGGAAGCTTTTTCTTGAAAATTGGTTTTAAAGCTAACCTCAGTATCTTCCTCTGGAGAAAACTTAAATCTAATTCCACCTTTCAGCTCCCTGTGAAAAAAAAGGCAATAACCAACATAATTGTGCAAGATTTAAGGTGAATATTTTCAGCATGATGTTACAAGAGTTGGATTATTTCTAGGAATTTTGTTCAAACTAAAGTGGTTGTACATTCCTTAATCAAGTGTCCAGAAATAATATCCGACTTTTTTCTATCCATTAACAAAGGCTTAATTCACCAGCCATGCTATAAAGCCATACAAAGCTACAAAAAGACACATTTGTTTACAAATTAATAAAAAAAAATTTAGGAAGAAGGGGGAAAAAGATCTTCTTGCCATCTATAGTAACTTTGATTCCTTTGGAATGGCTGCTATCTTTATATTTCATTAACCAATCCATTCAGAATCATTAGGGCTGGAGGGTCAATGAAGGCTTCTCTGGGTCTCACAATACCTGTTAAAACAGTCAACAAATCCTTAACGTTGTGAAACTTCTAATTAATTTTTTAAGGTCAGCCTGTCACAGTGCAATCAGTACAATCACTACATACAATTCCATGGAGAACAAGTTTTTAACGTATTGACTGTCCAACTATTACTCCTTTTGGGTGAAAAAACTCTGTTCTTCAGTGCCATATTAGTAATATATATTAAAGTAGGAGCAATGATATGTCAAAAACAATCAAACATATGAAGAGTTTCTGGTGACTAGATAGATGTATGTGGCAGTTCACAAAGTATGGCAGAAGAGAAATGTCAGCTTAAGAGACAAGGAGAAATGCTTATTATTGCATCTTTTCCTCATTGCTTGATATACAATTATTCCACATACTGAGCCCCAAGGGGACTTTTCTCTTCTTGACTTGGCTGGACAAAACTCCACTCCCTAGTCTGTCAACATGCTGTTATTACATACCATGTTAGTTCAGTACTTTCCATTCAAGATAAGGTATCTTACTGGACAACTGCAACTATTAAAATATTTTACTTCATAGGTAAGAGGTTTACCTACAAAGCAAATAAAAAACTTTGGGTAAACCTGAACTAAAGTAGCAATCTTTTTTAGCTTGTTGCAACTTCTAAAATGCTTATTGCTTATAATTAATGGAAAGAAAAAATATTTTCTTCCAAACTGGTGCCCTTTTTTCCTAAAGAGGCCTCTGATTTCTCAAGGGACATATACTTCAGAATCACTGCTGTCAGAGACCCACCACCAAAAAGCATGTGCCTTGTTACAGTGATTAATGACATAACTAGTCCATAATAGAATGTATTTATTTAATTTGTTAAATACAGTTTTATTCTGAAATGTTTTTCTTCTGGGGACAAAAACATCTGTTCTTGAAAATACAGTGGTATAAGTCAACTGCATGTGGCTCTTTGCCCTGCTGCTTCAGCCCTGTGGTAGCCAATTTGATGGAAAGTCCCTTATTTGTGACAGTGACCACTAGTACATATTTTCTCTACGTTCAAACAGGAAGAAATTCCAGGACATTCTTTACTTTAAAAACAAATCGTAAATCTCTAGAATACATCAAAGTGGAAGATGTCTTTAAATGTGACTATGTACTATTACAGTATCAAGGGCAAAGATCTACAGGTGAGGGACAAAGCCCTCAAGGACAAAGGAGCACAACAGAGCTGGCAGATATTTCAGGATGCTTTCCATAGAGTACAACAGCTCTCAATTCCCAGCTGTAAGAAATCAGGAAAGGAAGGCAACAGGCTGGCATGGCTGAGTGGAGACCTGCTGGTCGAATTCAATGGTAAGAAAGAAACACACAGGAGGTGGAAGCAGGGCCAAGTATCCCAGGATGAGTACAGGGACACAGCTAGGTTGTTGAAGTATGTGGTCAGGAGGGCCGAGGCATGGCTGGAGCTGATTTGAGACAGGCAGCATGGCTTTACCAAGGGCAAGTCCTGCGTGTCCAAACCAGTAGCCTTCTCTGATGTAGTGTCCACATCCAACAACTACTGATGTTGTCTATCTGGACTTCTGTAAGGCCTTTGACATGGTCCTCCATAACATCTTTCTCCATAAGTTGGAGATGTGGATTTGATGGGTGGACTGTTGGGTGAATGAGGAATTGGTTGGATGGTCACATCCAGAAGGTAGTACTTAATGGCTCTATGTGCAGATGGAGACTGGTGACAAGTGGCATTCCTCAGGAGCTCATATTGGGATGAGTAGTGTTCAATATCTTCATCAGTGACATGGACAGTGGGATCAAGGGCACCCTCAGCAAGTTTGTAGATGACACCAAGCTGAGTGCTGTGATTGACACACCCAAGGGACAGGATGCCAGAGAGACCTGGACAAGCTTGAGGAATGGGCCTGTGTGAACCTTATGAGGCTCAACGAGGCCAAGTGCAAGGTCCTGCATCTGGGTTTGGGCAACTCCCAGTATCAGTACAGATTCATGGATGAATGGATTGAGAGCAGCCCTGCCAAGAAGGACTTGAGGGTGTTGGTGGATGAAAGCTGGACATGAGACAGCAATATGTGCTCACAGCCCAGAAGGCCAACCATATCCTGGGCTCCATCCAAAGAAGCGTGGCCAACAGGTCAACGGGTGTGCTGCTTCTCCTCTGCTCTGCTCTGGTGAGACCCCACCTGGAGTACTGTGTCCAACTCTGGAGCCCTTAGCACAGGAAAGACATGGGCCTGTTGGAGCAGGTCTAGAGGAGCACCACAAAAATGATCAGAGGCATGGAACACCTCTCCCATGAGGACAGGCTGAGAGAGTGCATTTGTTCATCCTAGAGAAAAGGCAGCTTCAGGGAGACCTTATTGCAGCCTTCCAGTACTTAAATGGGGCCTGTAGGAAAGATGGGGACAGAGTTTTTAGCAGGGTGTGTAGTGATGGGGCAAAGTATAATGGTTTGAAACTAAAAGAGGGTAGATTTCAACCAAATAGAAGGAAGAAATGTTTACAATGAGGGTGGTGAAACTCTGGCACAGGTTGCCCAGTAAGGTGGTAGATGCTCTGCCCCTGGAAGCATTCCAGGCCAGCCTGGATGAGGTTCTGAGTGTCATGGTTTAGCCCCAGCCAGCAGCTAAGCACCACGCAGCCTCTCACTCACTCCCCCATGGTGGGACAGGGGAGAGAATCAGAAGAGTAAAAGTGAGGAAACTCATGGTTTGAGATAAAGACAGTTTAATAGGAAAAGCAAAGATCGCACATGCAAGCAGAGCAAAATAAGAAATTCATTCACCACTCCCCATGGGCAGGCAGGTGTTCAGCCATCTCCAGGGAAGCAGGGCTGCATCACGCATAATGGTTTCTTGGGAAGAAAGACGCCATAACTCTGAACGTCCCCCCACCCCTTCCTTCTTCTTCATCCCAACTTCATATATCAAGCATGATGTCATATGGTATGGCGTATCTCTTTGGCCAGCCTCAGTTAGCTGTCCTGGCTATGTCCCCTCACAGCTTCCCGTGCAATCCCACCCTTCTTGCTAGCAGGACAGCATGAGAATCTGAACTGTCCTTGACTACTTAACAACTCAAAACATCAGTGTGTTATTGATATTTTCTCATCCCAAATCCAAATCAGAGCCTCACACTAGCTTCTGTGAAGAAAATTAACTTTAGCCCAGCTGAAACCAGCATAATGTGCAGCCTGATCTACTTGATTATGTCCATTCTCAGTGCAGGGGTCTTGGACTAGATAACCTTGAATGATCCCTTCCAACCCAGAGATTCTATCATTCTATGATAAGCCACCTACCAGTTCATATGCAGCATGCCAGTATGTGTCTCATACCTAGGTTCATGGCAGAAGAATGACCAGATACTGACTAATAATTCCGCCAGCTTCTAACACTTAGGTGGAAGAAATAACATACAAACCTAGTGCATGTGAATGCACTGCCTAGTACCAGTGGCCAGTGTGGAAGCCATGAGTGATACCTGCTAGAGACATTCTCCCGTTGTGGAGGTGCTGGTATCTATTTTCACAGTCACATGACCTGCTTCTGCAAGAAAATCTGGAATTCAGTTCTAACCAGGGTAAAAGGGCATGTTGTTGGTTTCAGAATCTTTTGTATATACTTCAGGTTAAAAAGTCGTGGAGAATGAAGTGGTATTTGTTTCTTTAATTTGGGTTACATCTGAGACAAACTGAAGAAGGGCAGGCAGAATTCATTAGTGCTGTATCACTCTAACTGCAATTGGGAACTTCTTGTGACACCTTATTTTAAGTGTTTTTTCCATAATAGTAACTAAAGTGGTGTATAAAAATATAATAACTATGCAGTAGTGGTGCAGTTCAGGGAATAAACTACAAAATACACATTGCCTTAGTTAATGTATACTCTTCTGACTCTTTCTCTGGCAGCACTTTGTAACTCAAAGTGATTAAATTAAATTGTTTTTATATCCTTGTAATGAAGATAGAGTGTACAGCCCTGTTCTCTTAGTATAGGTCGGGATTTTATTACTTAGCTTGATTTTTGCTTATAATTGGCCTTTTTGGTTCTCAATGAGCTGTGAATAGAATCTGAAATGTTTCAGATTATGTTAAAGAGGATGCATTTACGAGTGAAATGCATTCAATTTTATGAGAAAATGATGAAGATTGTGATTTCACTGTATTTGAAGTGCAAAATAAAGCGCCTTACATGGATAATCAGGATTTCTCTGTGCTCTATGTTAATGAGTATTGGCAGCTTCAAGCCTTATTATTACAATTCATCAGACTATAATTTTTCTTTTTTCCCCCTTTTTTTTTATGAAAAACCTCCAGGACATTAACTAAGCTTCTCATGCAGATGGCTGGATGTAAAGCATCAACATGTGAGATCAGGAGTTTTATTTCATCATGTGGACATGTAGGAATGGACAGGAACAATGAAAAGATGGAGGGAGAAATTTTCTTTGTTTCATTATGTTTTTCATATACATGGTTATTTCTGGACTAAAATCACATTACATTTTAATACGCAATTTTACAACACAGAATTTTGGTCTTTTTTATATGTTTGCAATACAATTTTTACATTTTATCTTCTAGGAAGCTTCATATTTAAAGAATGGTTTCTATTTTCAGCTACTTAAAGACATTCTCTTGTGATATACATTGCATATTCTTGGTATATGTGTGGCTTCATGAAGCTGGGTTCTGTAACAACAGAATAAAATTGCAACTGCTGCCTAGAAGACTCCACAGTATAAAAGGTAAGATGGCTGAAATAAATGAAGAAACAGACTGGCATGGAAGATACATCTATTCACCTTAAATCTTGCACAATAGATGTGCATTAATAGATGCAATAGATGTGATTAGATAGTCTAGCTGTACGTGTAATTCATAACACCATTTACTTGCACAAGTAGGCTTTCCTTGGTCAGTGCAAACAGGATTATTTACATGAACATGAATTGTTTATATAAATAAGGCTTACATGATTGGACTCATACTCTGTGTAAATAATGCAAAAAATATTTTAGTCGTGTGTAGAATCTATAAAATTACCTTTCACCTCCAGAGACCTTCACTGAGAACTGGATGATATCACTATATGTAGTAATGTTGCATGTTATTTAGACTTGCTTTATCTTACTGGTCATTTATCCGTATCTGAAAATCACCACATAACATATAAATTGGCACATTTGCCTCTGTGCACACACGGGAAGCCTTAATAACAGCTGGTCTTGCCTTGGCAAACTTCTGTGGAAAAGCTTCTGTGAGCACTAAAGTTCACTGAGTTTGAAAATGTGTATGTTTATAATCCCCAAATTGCCTTTTAAGAAAGACTATTCAGACAGTGCAAGTCAAAAGTGTTCTCATATAACACAGGTAATGAAGTGTACCCTTCTCTCTTTCACTGACGTAAATTGGAAAAGGCTTGGTTTAATATAGTCTCTCTCTCTCCTTCTGGAAATTTTATTCCAAAAAGAAGCAATCTAGGTCAGCCTCCTACTGGTATACCAATTAACAGGATATGTCCATTATATTTATTATCCCTCTGCAAGGCGTCAGACTTCAGCTTAAGAACTAGCAAAAACAGTATGACCTCAATTTACAGAAAATTGTGGAGTGTGAATGTTCCTTACTTTTTCCAGTAACTTGCTACTCACTTTCCTGTACATTGTATTTAAGTATTGCTGACTTTCAAATGTCCAGATTTTGCCAGTTCCAGTACATTGTGATAGCTCCATTTTGCATTTTCAGTGACTTTCACAGTGGATTAATGTTCTAATAAGTACTGGGGGTTTCTGTAGTTAGGAAGCCGCCATATTGAACACTTCAATAAAAATCTGATTTGCCAGTATTTCCGTCTTTTCTTTTGTCCTTACTCTAAATGATAGAAATCACAACACTGAATGATGACTTTTTTCCTCATATCTGTTTCATTAATAAATAACACCCCCTTGATTACTATGATACACTAAGTAGTAAAAGGAAATGTCTTCACGAAGTACAATTCAAGGATATGATTTGAAAGAAAAAAGAATCATAAGTAATCTTGATGTTAATGGGGGTGATATGAATGTCTCAGTTGAAAAATAAACTACATAGAGTTGAAAACACACCAGAAGAGCTGCAAGTTTCCATAGTATCTAGGTAAACTCACAGAATCACAGAATCACTGACGTTGGAAAGGACCTTCAAGATCATCAAGTCCAACCATTAACCCAACACCACCATGACCCCTAAATCATGTCCCAAAGCACCACGTCCCACATGTTTTTTGAACACTTCCAGAGATGGTGACTCCACCACCTCCCTGGGAAGCCTGTTCCAATGTTTGACCACTCTCTCAGTGAAGAAGTTTTTCGTAATACCTAGTCTAAACCTCCCCTGGCGCAACTTGAGGCCATTTCCTCTTGTCCTATCACTAGTTACTTGGGAGAAGAGACCAACACCCGTGTCTCCACAATCCCCTTTCAGGTAGTTGTAGAGAGCAATAAGGTCTCCCCTCAGCCTCCTCTTCTCCAGTCTGAACAACCCCAGTTCCCTCAGCCACTCCCTTATAAGACTTGTGCTCCAGACCCTTCACCAGCTTCGTTGCCCTTCTTTGGACATGCTCCAGTACCTCAATATCCTTCTTGTAGTGAGGGACCCAAAAATGAACAGAGTATTCGAGGTGCAGCCTTACCAGTGCCAAGTACAGGGGCATGATCACTTCCTTACTCCTGCTGGCCACACTATTTCTGATACAGGCCAGGACCCTGTTAGCCTTCTTGGCCACCTGAGCACAATGCCGGCTTATGTTCACACAGTTGTCACCAGCACCCGCAGGTCCCTTTCCGCCAGGCAGCTCTCCAGCCACTCCTCCCCAAGCCTGTAGTGTTGCATTGGGGTTGCTGTGACCGAAGTGCAGGACCCGGCACTTGGCCTTGTTAAACCTCATACAGTTGTCCTCGGCCCATCGATCCAGCCTGTCCAGATCCCTCTGCAGAGCCTTCCTACACTCCATCAAATCAACATTCCCACCCAACTTGATGTCATCTGCAAACTTACTGAGGGAACACTGGATCTCCTCATCCAGATCATCGGTAAAGATATTAAAGAAGACCGGCCTCAGAACTGAGCCTTGGGGAACACCGCTTGTGACCGGCTGCCAGCTGGACTTAAGGCCATTCACCTCAACTCTCTGAACTCGGCCATCCAGCCAGTTCTTTACCTGGCGAAGAGTACGCCTGTCTAAGCCATGAGCCGCCAGTTTCTCCAGGAGAATGCTGTGGGAGACGCTGTCAAAGGCTTTACTAAAGTCCAGGTAGGCAACATTCACTAAGTAAACAGCAGCTGAACATTTAGGTAGGTTTCACTGATGAGCTAGAAGGGTCTGGGAGGAACTGTGGAAGGCACAGTCTGTATTTCTCTTGAGGTCCCAGAAAGTTCTGGAATTCTCTACACTTTTCAAAGAGCTACTGAACTTCCACCTCTCTTCCATAACCAAACAGAAATTTAAATCCCTTTCTTTTTACCTTCTCAATACTCTTTTCAATCTACTAATAGTCCTATTTAAACAGAAGGCATGTTTTCTGGCAGTATATATGCAAAAGTGTGGGTGCAAACACTGTGTGTCCAAACTCACACTCTGGCTTCCATAGCTTATTCTTTTTATGGTTAGGAGCTGATTTCTAACTTGTCCCCATTTTTCTCCAATCATTTGAAGAGTTTCCATGCAGTTTGTTTGAAAAACACATTAATTGTAGGGGTTGTTTTCAGCAACGCATGTCATTTAGAATTTCCCAGGCTGATGGGTCATCACTGCAAGACATCATGCCTAATTACTTCTGTCTGATATTATTACATGACATGGCTTATGATACCGCATCAGCCCAACAAAATTGAAACACAAATGGGTTACTGAGCAGTGCAGTCAACTGTTTGGAAGGAACAAATCTCTGTTCAACCACTACCTCTTCAGAGGAACTAAACACCAGTTAGGGTGCTTTAAGTTGTGGGCAGGGTTTTTTTTAGTAGCTGTGAGTAACAGGAACTGTCATGTATGACAGGTTTACTTTAACTGTAGGTAGAAAAGCTCTATGGACAAAATTTATTTAGGCAACGTAAAACTCACTGAGAATACTTACATGCCGTTTCATGCATAGTAGTCATCTTGTCACTTAGCAATCTGTGAAGTGTACCTTTAGAGAAATCTGCTGTTATGGTTTTATTATTTTGCTTTAGTGTTGCATATAGGGGCAGCTGAAAACTATATGCTGAAACTACTTTTCAAAGGATCTTTGTTACATTAAATTTTCCTCCAAAACTATCTGCTTTCTTTCAACAATGAAAAAGAAAAACAATAATGAAATAGTCAGTGAAAAACTGAAAACTGGTGTCAGCCAGAAAGTAAAAACATTTTCAACAAAACCTTCCCATACCCATCCAACTATACTCAGCCTTTGATGGCAGGTCAAAATTTTCCCCAGAAATTAATGACTATAGCTTCTGGTTTTGTTTTAATTTTATTAATACATGCCCTAAGGTGGAAAAGCAATACCAAATTCATCTTCCAAGAAGCTCTAGATAAGTGTCACCTACGACATAGAGAAAATAACCCAGAAAGTAAGAGAAAATATGGGCCAGGTCATATCCTCCATTCTCAGACAACTTAGCTAAATGCACTGAGATCTGCAAGAGTTGGGACACAGGTCTATGAGAACTAGCAATCTAAGTACAAAATATGCAACAATAATAAAAGCCCTGTAATTACCTGTCACGTCAGAAAAAGCACTTCCAAAACCAGGGGCACAGAGATCCAGCAGAATTACATTTCTTAAATGATTAGGGCAAAGATTTCCAGTGGAAAACTAGTATAGTTTCTCATGAGCCTTTATCACCTATAAAGGCTACAGAAAAGGGAGATTTTGTCCCTTTCTGGGTTATCAGCAATATATTCATGATTTAATGGGGAATACTTTCTAAACAACCAAATTATTCTTTTCCTTTTAATCTTGAATAATCAAAGACAATAGGGCACTGAGTGAATAAATTTATTGTCATATAAATTTTGTTAGTGCCCCTGAAAATATCATTCCTTCTTTTCTAGAGGTGATAAACTACTAATTAGTAATACATATCAAGAGACTATGTTTATGGTGTTAACTGATTGGTAGAATAAACTGACATTGAATGGGAACATGAAATTGCATACAAAATAAGTTTTATCAATAGACCCTGAAACACTGGAATGAAGAGAGTAAAGATCCAAATATGTTGCTGTCAGTGTTATTTTACTATAGGAGGTATATATAGATAGCCAAAGAAACAAAATATCTGGGACAAAGAAGAAGGAATTAAAAAACCTCTTTGTTTACTTTTGTAATTTAGAGTAATCATTTTCATGTCTTTCAGAATGGTTCTAGCTACCTTACATAAAGTGCAACAAAATAAACTGAACACTGAAAAAGACAATTGCAGGCTGCATGTATTAATTGGGTACAACCTAGAGAAAACTTTTGGAAAATGTTTTTTCAACCCACTTGGTTGAAAACCCACAGGATTGAAAAAGACAGGGTACCTCCAAGATCCTTTTCATGTCAGCAGGAAAAGCCAGAGACATAAATACATGAACAGCAATAATGGCAAAGCTCAGTCTCCCCAAACCTGACAACTTTCAGCTTCAGAAAGAAACAAAAGATGCAGAGAACCAGAATCACAGTGAAATATGTAGCACATTTCTCACTTAATGTTAACAAAATAGATGTACTGAAAATTCCTTGTAGGCTTTTTCTGCTAATAGATCTATCTTTTGACTGAGAGTAAATTCACTCGATGTACATGAACATTTGATTAGCATTGAGTGCATCAGATATTTATTTTTTCTTTCCACGCAATATAGCTGGGGAAAAAAAAAAAAAAAGAGTACCTGGATTTTGTTCCAGAGCAAAACACCTTTCCCCAAGTATAGAGATTTATAGTAACTGAATTGCATGACAGATACAGTGTAAATAATGTCTAATATAGGATGGGTATTGCATTTACTCACGATGCACATCACAGTGAAAGACACTAAGAATTAGGTTTTTGTTTTCAGCATCATTTATGTTAAAAATGTGTTCAGTTATAGTTAAATACTGGCTCAAGGAGGATTCTTGAATAGTGTTAATTATTTTTTTTAAATGAAAAATCTGTTTTCTAATGGAAAAAACAAAATGTATATCTACAAAAGAGAAAAGGAGAGAAACAAAACTGTTTTCTATGAAGAAATTCAGCTTATGTTTCATTTTATCAAAAACCAACTTCTAAAAATAAAATATTTCATAAAAAAAAATCTCCAAGTTGGTCTGTACTACCTGGAGGAAAACCACAGAGTCACTCTTTGACAGAAGCTCTGCCTTCCAGTGGGAATGCCCCTCTCAGTAGGTACTGCTGTCCCTGCACTCCACTGCAGCCAGTCTACCTATATGACAGTGCTAGAGAAGATGAAAGAACTGGACTAAATCTCTCACTGAGGTGCCACTGTTGAAATATTTTACATTTGGCCAAAGACTTCTTATGCTCGTCCAAAAAGTTTCAGCTTTAAATTTTTGCATGGGATATTTTTTTTTCCCCAGGAAGAAAAAAAAAAAAAAAACAACGAAAAATAATTTCTGATCATTGCTTTTCTTTCCTGATTAAACCAATGATGAGGTTTCATAAATCAAGGGATTTGCAGATGTTCTTGGTACCTTAGCATTTCCTGTGGATTTACATAGATACTTAGAGGCTTCTGAGGGCAAGAAAGGAGGCTTTTCACACAGCTACGAATCTGTGACTGCTCATAATTTGGAGACAGCTATTCTGGCAAGTATGTTAAAAGTCATTTCACAGTGCCTACATAGGCTCATAAAAAAATTTAACAGCTGTAATTTTAGTGGTAATGGTTGAGAAACTCTAAAGAAAAAAAATATTTCTATAAAAAATGAGGTGTAATAAGTAAAAGTTGATAAGTATAATTTTTTGGTAGACAGAAAACAGTTAGACAGTGAAGAATAACCGAGACTGTTGATTAGAATTTCTAATACATAATTTTCCACTGCTTAATTCCTCATATTACCAGAGGAAAAAAAAGTTGTTAAAATAGAAAAAATATGAATGGTAACATTAACCAGAGTTGAGTTGTTTTATATTTTAGATTGGAAAATAAACAATGAAATTCCAGGATGAAAATTAAAAGTAGGTTGGTAACTTATGAATATGTTGAAAAGAGAACGAAAACAATACTTACGATAACATTATTTTTCATAAATATACATAGGTATTGGATGGTAGAAGAGATGGGCCTCAAAGATCATCATCAGATGATACACTGTTTTCTGACTAGTGGTGCTGAAGGGCATTGATGTCTATGTCAACATTAGAGTACCTGGAGTCATTAGAGTGTAACAACTATTCAGCAGTGTGAAAGCCTAGGGCATTGCCTAGGATACAGTGCTGTCTTAATGTGGCACCTGGAAACTGGTGCACTTCACATCAGCTTAAAAAATAAAAATTCTTTCCATCAAAAGTTTTAAAGTCAGAAAATATCAGAGTAGTACTATATATATGCAGTAATCTACATGGAAGGTTTATACTAGCAAGAAGCTGATACAAGATGAGTAGAAAACTGACATATTATGCATCCAAGTGAAAAAAAACGGTCTTTGCTTCCAAAACGTTTTACATTTTCTAGTTTCCTAAATATTCCAGCCAGTTCCAAAATATAGAAATCCTCCTATAACTTATGCCAAATTTTCATATTTAGCATATATTGGCTTTCTGTCTTCTGAACATTACTGTATTCCTACTCAGCCTTAGTTCTTGCTTAATGACCACTTTACCATAACACTTTTTCCACACCATTGTCCTGTCAGTATTTCTTATGATCCCATTTACCGAGTTTCAATCTTAGATCGAAGTCTGGAGGTAAATATTCTTTAAAACAGTAGTGGTCGGATGGGGGGTTTTAATATTAAGACAATCTTAGCTGCAGGTTAGGTTTGAAATTTTACCACCATTAAAGAAGTTAAATAAGCATGACTATAATGCCTCTGAGCTTCATTGACCATTTCCTTTCTATACATATATAGATGCATCTTCAATGGAGGTGTGGTGCAAGCCCATGTTGTAGTAATGAGACTGAGAAACTCTACTTCCCCTTGAGATAACTGCAAAAGAGCTCTAAGACTTGAGATACAGTGTTTTTTTTATACTCCATACAAGAAAAACATGACCTTCGGAGCCCAAACAATACAGAGGAAATTGTAGTTTAAATTGTTTTTCTTGTCTTACTATAGAAGGCAATGGCATAGAATACATGCATTGTAGTTTAACATAAAACCTACCATTTGGTGCTTACCTTTTATTTGGCAATACAATAACTGCATTATTCTAACATATTTTGCCTGTTAATTACAAGATCGTAAAAAGGATTCCACACTCCAACTATGCAGTGCAAAATAAGACCACTGCAATAACTCATATTGGATTTGGGGTTTTTTTGATTATTCGTGGAAAAATGACTACCAAAAAAGAACCTATGTCATACAAGCTTAAGTGAATCTAACATGACCTAGTAAAAAGACCACAGGGCAAGTATTGTAGTGTTGGCTTTCTCTCTGATCTGCTGAGGCCCTTTGTCTCTCAGTTTATCCAGTTGATAAATTGAATAATGATGCTGAACTTTTTCTATAAGATGTGAACAGTGTTAATGAAGGAAAGATATATAAATGCAAGATATTGCTACTGTTACCTGAACATTTACTTTTTATTTCATATCCCTGCATCCATGGCATGGATGGCATACATGGCATTGTATCTACAGAAAAAATACTATAATTTTATGGAAGCCTTGTTATGAGCATTCTGAAGGTGTTATGATACTCCTTCACAGCCCCACTCTCTTTCTTCTCCTGTCCTATACTGTATATAAGGAGCAAGGAATCAGGTAGTAGTTTGACCTTAGAACATAAAATATATGAACACAGACTTTTCATTGAACTTGACTTATCTAACAGACCCTCACAGGCCAATATTATGCTACTCAACATTACAGCAAACCACTACACTGCATACATCTAAGTAGGAAGACACAGCAGCACTGTACTCTGCAAAAAAACAGGGAAAACTGGGGGTCCAGTATCCTGCTCCTGCCAGGCTGAAATCAGTAGTCTAAAGAAAAGGAGCAAATGGAGACAAGTCCATGCTTGGGGCAGTAGGCCAACCCTCTCCTTGTCCACCTCACCTCCCCAGGTGCCTCTGTACAATAGGTATGAGGGTCTGAATGTGGAAGGCCAGTCCATGGATGATGTGGACAATAGTCCAGCTATACCAGAGGTGTTGCCAAGGTCAGGAAAGGCTACCCCCTGCATCACAACCACCCCCATGTGGAAGATGGATTATAGTTGTAGGCAACTCCTTTCTGAGGGGAACAGAAAGTCCAATATGCCAGACAGACTCTTCTCTTAGAGAGGTCTGCTGTCTTACTGGGGCCTGGATTAAGGACATCATCAGGAAACTTCCTAGTGTCATGCAGCCCTCAGACTATTACCCACTAACTGCTCTTCCATGTGGGGAAAAAGCTACAACACATAGTCCAAGAGTGATCAAAAGAAACTTCAGGGCCTTGGATTGGTAAGGGAATCTGAAGCACTGGTTCTTTTTTTTTCTCTCCTTCCAGTTGTGGGCAGTGACAACAGAAGATACAGATGGGTCCAGTCTATTAATACATAGCTCCATTACTGGTGTCACTGCCACAATTTCATATTTTTTTATAATGGGATGGCCTGCACCGCACCTGGCTTGCTGACATCAGCTGGGATTAACCTTTCTCAAAGGGGGAAGAACGTCTTTGCTCACAAGATAGCAGGACTTATTGACAGGGCTTTAAACTAGACACAAATGGGGAGAACGGTAATATCAGGCTTACCTGTGACAAGCTGTGCAAAACTGGAAGGATGGGGTGCTACCAAAGTTCCTCAACCTGTTGCACCAGTGAAAGACTTCAAAAGAACTAAGAGGGTTACACAGATCACTGCCCAGCTGAAGTGCCTCTACACCAATGCATGCAGCATGGGCAACAGACAGGAGGAACTGAAAGCCCCTGTGCTGCTAGAAAGCTACTATCTGCTTGCCGTTACTGAAACCTGGTGGGACAAATCCCACAACTGGCGTGTGGCTACTGATGACTACAGGCTGTTAGAAGGGACAGGTGAGGACGGAAAGGCAGAGGCATAGCCCTCTACATCAAGAAATGGATAGAACATGAAAAGTGGTCACTGAAGAATTGCCTTGAGCAGGATGAAATCTTATGGATAAGAATTGGAGACCAAGGAAACAAAAGGGAACTTTGTGGTTGATGTCTACTACAGGCCACCCAATCAAGGGGAGTCAATTGACAAAACCTTCTTACTCCAGCTACAGAAGATATCACCCCACAGGCTCTCATCTTGCTGCGGGACGTCAACCATCCTGACATCTGCTGGAAAAGTAGCTCAGTGACCTGTAGGAAATCTAGGAGACTTCTGGAATGCATTTAGTATAGCTTCATAAGCCAGGTAATAGACAACCCTGCCAGAGGTGATGTCATACTGGACCTGCTGGTCACCAACGTAAGTGAGCTCATTGGTGACATCAAGGTTGGAGGCAGCCTGGGCTGCAGGGAACATGCACTGGTGTTCACAGTTTGGAGGGATATGGGGCAGGCAAAGAGTAAAGTAAGAACACTCAATTTCAGGAAAGCAAAATTCCAGCTCTTCAGGGAGTTAGCCAATAGGACCCCATGGGAAACTGCCCCTGGGGACAAGGGAGCACAATAGAGGTGGTAGATCTTTAAGGATGCTGTCCACCAAACACAAGAGCTCTCAGTTGCCAGGTGTAAGAAATCAGGAAAGGAAGACAACAGGCTGGCATGGCTGAATGGAGACCTGCTGGCCAAACTCAAGGGTAAGAAGGAAATGCACAGGATGTGGAAGCAGGGACAGGTGTCCTAGGATGAACATAGGGACGCTGCCTGTTTGTGCATGGATGAGGTCAGGAAGTCCAAGGTGCAACTGGAGCTGAATTGGCAAGGGATACAAAGCCTAATAACAAGGCCTTCTACAGGTATGTCAGACAGAAAAGAAAGGTCAAAGAAAGCGTACCCTGCTTGATGAGCAAGACTGGTAACAAAGGATGAGGAAAAGGCTGAGGTACTCAACAACTTCAGTGCCTCAGTCTTCACTGGCAGGGTCTCTTCCCATTCCTCTCCAGGAGATGGACTACAAGACAGGGACTGGAGGAGCCAAGTGTAAGAGGAGATCAGGTTTGAGACCACTTGAAGAACCTGAACATACACAACTCTATGGGACCTGACAAGATGCATCACAGAGTCCTAAGGGAATTGTCTGATGTAGTTGCCAAGCTGCTCTTCATGATATCTGAAAAGTCATGGCAGTCAGGTGAAGTTCCTGGTGACTGGAAAAAGGGGAACTTTGCACTCATTTTTAAAAAAGGTAGCAAGGAGGACCCTGGGAACTACTAACCTGTCAGCCTCGCAGCTGTGCCAGGGAAGATCATGGAACAGATCCTGCTAGAGGCTATGCTAAGGCACATGAAAGACAAGGAGGTGATTTGAGACAGGCAGCGTGGCTTCACCAAGGGCAAGTCCTGCGTGTCCAAACCAGTGGCCTTCTGTGATGGACTGACCACATCAGTGAACAAGGGAAGAACTACCCATGTCATCTATCTGGACTTCTGTAAGGCCTTTGACATGGTCCCCCACAGCATCCTTTTCCATAAATTGGAGACATATGGATTTGATGGGTGGACTGTTGCGTGGATGAGGAATTGATTGGATGGTCACACCTAGAAGGTAGTGCTCAATGGCTCTATGTGCAGATGGAGATTGGTGACAAGGCATAACTCAGGGGACGAATACTGTTTAATATCTTCATCAGTGACATAGACAGTGCCGCGTACAGGGGCACCCTCAGTAAGTCTGCAGATGACACCGAACTGAGTGGTGCGGTTGACATGCCTGAGGGATGGGATGCCATCCAGAGAGACCTGGACAAGCTTGAGGAATGGGCTTGTGTGAACCTCATGAGGCTCAACAAGGCCAAGTGCAGGGTCCTGCACCTCAGTCGGGTCAACCCTCAGTATCACTAAGGGTTCACGGATGAGTGGATTGAGAGTAGCTGTGCCAAGAAGGACTTGGGGATGTTGGTGGATGAAAAGCTGGACATGAGCCAGCATGTGTGCTCGAAGCCCAGAAGGCCAACCATATCCTGGGCTGCATCCAAAGAAGCAGGGCCAGCAGATGCAGGGAGGTGATTCTGACCCTCTACTCTGCTCTGATGAATCACAGCATCACAGAATCATTAAGGTTCGAAAGGACCTTCAAGATCATCAAGTCCAACCATTAACCCAACACCACCATGACCCCTAAACCATGTCCCAAAGCACCATGTCCCACATGTTCTTTGAACACTTCCAGAGATGGTGACGCTGGGCAGCCTATTCCAATGCTTGACCTAATATCCAATCTAAACCTCCCCTGGCTCAGCTTGAGGCTGTTTCCTCTTGTCCATTCGCTAGTTACTTGGGAGAAGAGACCACAATCCCCTTTCAGGTAGTTGTAGAGAGCAGTAAGGTCTCCCCTCAGCCTCCTCTTCTCCAGTCTGAACAACCCCTCTTCTGTCAGCCGCTCCTCATAAGACTTGTGCTCCAGATCCTTCACCAGCTTTGTGGCCCTTTGGAAATGCTCGAACACCTCAACATCCTTCTTGTAATGAGGGGCCCAAAACTGAATACAGTATTCAAGGTGCAGCCTTACCAGTGCCAAGTACAGGGGCACGATCACTTCCCTGCTCCTGCTGGCCACACTATTCCTGATACAGGTCAGGACGCTGTTGGCCTTCTTGGCCACCTGGGCGCACTGCCGGCTCATGTTCAGACAGCTGTCAGCCAGCACCCGCAGGTCCCTTTCTGCCGGGCAGCTCTCCAGCCACTCTTCCCCAAGCCTGTAGCGTTGCATGGGGCTGCTGTGACCAAAGTGCAGGACCCAGCACTTGGCCTTGTTAAACCTCATACAACTGACCTCTGCCCATCGATCTAGCCTGTCCAGATCCCTCTGCAGAGCCTTCCTACACTCCAGCAGATCAATACGCCCACCCAACTCAGTGTCATCTGCAAACTTACTGAGGGAGCACTGGATCCCCTCATCCAGATCATCAGTACAGATATTGAACAAGACTGGCCCCAAAACTGAGCCCTGGGGAACACTGCTTGTGACCGGCTGCCAGCAGGATTTAACGTCGTTCACCACAACTTTCTGAACTTGGCCATCCAGCCAGTTCTTTACCTGGCGAAGAGTACGCCTGTCTAAGCCATGAGCCGCCAGTTTCTCTAGGAGAATGCTGTGGGAGATGCTGTCAAAGGCTTTACTAAAGTCCAGGTAGGCAACATTCACTAAGTAAACAGCAGCTGAACATTTAGGTAGGTTTCACTGATGAGCTAGAAGGGTCTGGGAGGAACTGTGGAAGGCACAGTCTGTATTTCTCTTGAGGTCCCAGAAAGTTCTGGAATTCTCTACACTTTTCAAAGAGCTTCCACTGCTCTTTGATGCTGTCAAAGGCTTTACTAAAGTCCAGGTAGACAACATCCACAACCTTTCCCTTATTCACTGTGCGCATCACCTGGTCATAGAAGGAGATCAGGTTGGTCAAGCAGGACCTGCTCTTCATGAACCCCTGCTTGCTGGGCCTGATCCCTTGGTTGTCCTGCACATGCAGTGTGAGCACTCTTAATATGAACTACTCAATGATCTTCCCTGGCATGAAGGTCAGGCTGACAGGCCTGGAGGTCAGGCTGACAGGCCTGTAGTTCACGGGATCCTCCTTCCGGCCTTTCTTGTAGATGAGTGTCACAGTGGCAAGCCTCCAGTCATCTGGGTCCTCCCCTGTTAACCAGGACTGCTGATAAATGAGGGAGAGTGGCTTGGCAAGCTCCTCTGCCAGCTCTCTCAGTACTTTTGGGTGGATCCCATCAGGTCCCATAGACTTGTGGGTATCCACGTGCTTTAGCAGGTCCTTAACTGTTTCCTGATGGATTATGAGGAATTTATTGTGCCCTCCATCCCCGTCTTCCAGCTCAGGGGGATGAATACCCTGCAGATACCCGGTCTGGTTATTAAAGATTGAGGCAAAGGCATTAAGTACTTCAGCCTTCTCCTCATCCTTGGAGACAATGTTCCCCACCATATCCAGTAAGAGATGGAGATTCTCCTTGGCTCTCTTTTGTTGTTATCATATTTGTAGAAGCATTTTTTGTTATCCTTAATGACCGTGGCCAGATTGAGTTCTAGCTGGGCTTTTGCCTTTCTAATTTTGTCTCTGCTTGACATAATGAGATCCTGGTACACTTCTTGAGTTCTCTGTCCCTTCTTCTAAAGGTGATAAACTCTCCTCTTTTCCCTGAGTCCCAGCAAAATTTCCCTGTTCAGCCAGGCTGGTCGTCTTCCCCGCCAGCTCTTCTCATGGCACATGGGGACTGCCTGTTCCTGCACCTTTAAGATTTCCTTCTTGAAGACTGTCCAACCTTCCTGGACCCTTTTGCCCTTCAGGACTCTCTCCCAAGGGACTCTCTCAACCAGTGACCTGAACAGGCCAAAGTCTGCCCTCCGGAAGTCCATGGTAGCAGTTTTGCTGACCTCCTCCTTACTTCACTCAGAATCGAGAATTCTATCATGTCATGGTCACAAAGACCAAGACAGCCTCTGACCATCACATCTCCCACCAGTCCTTCTCTGTTTGCAAACAACAGGTCAAGCAAAGCACCTCCCCTGGTGGGCTCACTTACCAGCTGTGTCAGGAAGTTATCTTCCACACACTCCAGGAACCTCCTAGACAGTTTCCTCGCTGCTGTGTTGTACTTCCAGCAGGTGTCCAGTAGATTGAAGTCCCCTACAAGAACAAGGACTAGCGATGGCAAGACTCCTGCCAGTCGCTTATGGAATGTTTCATCTGCCTCTTCATCCTGGTGAGGTGGTCTATAACAGACTCTTAGCAGGATATCAGCCTTGTTTGCTTCTCCCCTCATCCTTACCCATAAGCACTTGACTTAGTCTTCACAGTCGTTGATTTTTATACAATCAAAACACTCCCTAACATACAGAGCCACCCCAGCGCCTCTCCTTCCATGCCTATCCCTTCCAAAGAGCTTATAGCCATCCACTGCAGCACTGCAGTCATGAGAGTCATCCCACCATGTTTCTGTGATAGTGACGAAGTCATAGCTGTTCTGATGCACAATGGCTTCCAGCTCCTCCTGCTTGCTGCCCATGCTGCATGCATTGGTATAGATGCACTTGAGCTGGGCTTTCAATTTCACCCCCATCTCCGGTATGCCATCCTAAGCTCATCTCTAGTGAGACTGGTTTTATCCTCTTCCCCCTTCAAATCTAGTTTAAAGCCCTCTCGGTAAGGCCTGCCAGCTCACAAGCTAGAATCCTTTTGCCCCTTGGCGACAGTTGCACTCCATTTGCTGCCAGGAAGCCCGGTGCCATGTAAACTGCCCCGTGGTCAAAAAATCCAAAATTCTGCCAACGACACCAGCCCCTGAGCCATGTGTTGACCAGGTGTGCTTTCCTGTTCCTTTCAGCATTCTTCCCTGTCACTGAAGGGATTGATGAAAACACTACCTGTGCTCCCACTCCATCAACCAGTTGCCCCAGTGCTCTGAAGTCCCTTTTAATTGCTTTTGGGCTTCTTAGCACAACCTCATCATTGCCAACCTGTAGGACCAACAGCAGGTAGTAATCAGTGGGCTGAACCAGACCAGGGAGTTTCCTAGTGACGTCTCTCACCCAGGCCCCAGGGAGGCATCAGACTTCCCTGTGGGTTGGTTCCAGTCGACATATTGGGCCCTCTGTAACCCTCAGAAGGGAGTCGCCTACGATAATTACCCTCCTTTTTTTCTTAACAGAGGACATTTTGATGCGTGGGGCTGGCTGACACACCTTAGGCAATCCCCTGCATGGACCTTCATCAGGGTCTTCATGTTGCTGTCCCTCAAGTTCCAGAGCCCAAATACCTGTTGTGTAAGGGCAGCTGGGACGGTGAGGGAGACCGGGAGGGGATTTGTCTGCTGCCCCGAGCAGGGACCTGTTTGCATTCTCTGTCATCTCTTAGGTCCCCTCCTTCTACCCGGCAGCAAGAAGGCAGGGGATCCCCTGCTGCTTGTGAAGCCTCCAACAGCTGTCCCTGCCTCATTCTTGTCATTCTTGATGTGGTTTTAATAACACATTCTTTCTCATATCACATCAGTGGATTTTAAATGCTTATTAGGTTATATGAATTTAACATCATTAATCAATCCCTATTTTTCATGCTTTGCTAAAAATGCATTCCTATGTTTTAAGGAAACACCACAGGAGTGAATTAGTCCAGAGAAGGCCATAAGGCTAATGAATTTTTGTTGATCTTTTCTACGCTTTTTAACCCTAAGCTAGGTTGCTGTTATCCAGGAGTAGAAGAAGGCCAAAAGATAATTTTTTTCTAGGTATAATTATATATAGTCTTTCTTCCCAGAGCTAAAAATACATTATTCTAGAAACACACTTTGCTACTTGAATCATCATCACTGGCTCTAATTTTTTTAAATGTGTGAACATCTTACGATGTTTCATCTTGGCAGAAAGCTTTAGGGGGAAAATAATAATAAGGAATTGGGGAGAAACAGAGCAAAATAACATGAAAAGAAAGAAGAAATAGAGCAATACTTTGGCATGCAAAATATGGAGTACTGTAGGCAGAAGAGACAACACAGGTAAAGCTATGCAAAAGAGAGGTTATTTGTAAGTGATCTTTTGAGTAGTGGAGATACAGTATATTTTCTTTATCTTTGTGTCATTTTTGTTCCTGGTTATCGTGTGTGTTGTGAAACAGTCATGGGTAATCTGCATTAGCAGAAGTGGTTTTTTGACTGTAGGAGTACCAAGGAATAAAGAAAAAATGGATAGTTATCACAGAAAGATGGAAAGTAGGAGGACAATTTTTTCTATATTAAAACAACGAATCTTAATAACTTCTTTTGGGTTTGGGGATGGTAGTGTTTCTTTATTTGTTTTTTGTCTCTAAGCAAGCAAAATATGCTTGGATCTGTTTCAGTTTAGCTAAACAAAAGGACGTGAAAAAACACAGTCACCTAAAAATGATCCTTTTGTCTGGCATTCCATATTTCCCTTTTCAACACTCTTTGTTTCTCTGGTTTCTGGGCTAAAACAGATATAATTAGTGCTGGTTTTGCCACTGTTGAAACTGGTATTATTTGTGGTCAGTCCAACGTGACTTTTCCTAGACAGCCAAGGAATATGAGCAAAGTTACATACTGGATCCTGAAATGCTAACTTTTTGAAATACAGTGTCTTGAACACATCAAAATGATCTTCAGAAAATCCATGATATTACTTCTTTTTTAATGTTTCATCTACAAACCAGCTTGTATCAAAACAAAAGAAAAATGGACACTCTGCATCAGTACGTTTGCATTAATCTTCCCTGCATATCAAGAATACAGTCCTAATCTGATCAACAAAAGAATTGAAGTAAGGAAATTTAGAAAGAAAAGAAAAGAAAAAGAAGCCCACAAATTATTTTTTCAAAGTTATAAAATCAGATCCTACTGAACTCTTTTTTCCTTCTTTATTTCTCATAATTTTGAATTCTTCTACTGAAGCCTAGAGTTTACGCCCTCCCTCTAACTACAACGTAATGATATCTTTTCCACAATACAGTAATAATTTAGTAAGTAAAATATTTCTATTATTCTCTGAAACTTAAATAATGAGAAAATATTTTAATTCCCCTTAAAAATATCTTTTTCTGAGGGATAACTTCATGAGGTTTAATACAGGCTGGGGGAATGAAGGTGAGAACAGCCCTGCTGCTTAGTTGGGAGTACTGGTGAATGAAAAGCTGGACATGAGCCATCAGTGAGAGCTCGCAGCCCAGGAGGCCAGCTGTATCCTGGGCTGCATCCAAAGAAGCGTGGTCAGCAGGTCAAGGGGTGTAACGCTGCCCCTCTACTCCGCTCTGGTGAGACCCCACCTGGAGTACTGTGTCCAGCTCTGCAGCCTTCAGCACAGGAAAGACATGGACTTGGAGCAGACCCAGAGGAAGGTCACAAAAATGATCAGAGGAATGGAACACCTCTCCTGTGAAGAAAGCCTGAGTGAGTTATGTTTGTTGAGCCTGAAGAAGAGAAGACTCTGGGGAGAGCTTATTGCAGTCTTACAGTACTTAAAGGGGGCTTGTAAAAAAGATGGGGACAGACTTTTTAGCAGGGCTTGTAGTGGTAGGACAAAGGGTAATGTTTTGAAAGTAAAAAAGGGTAGATTTTGACTAGGTAGAAGGAAGAAATTGTTTACAATAAGGGCGGTGAATCACTGGCACAGATTGCCTAGAGAGATGGTAGATGCCTCATTCTTGGAAACATTCAAGGTCAGGTTGGACACGGCTCTGAGGAACCTGATCCAGTTGAAGATGTCCCTGCTCCTTGCAGGGGTTTGGACAGGATGACCTTAAAATGTTCCTTTCAACCCAAAGATTCTATGTTTCTATGAAAACTAAAGACCTCATGAATCACTTGGGGATCTGGTTACAGATGAGGGTAACTTGATGGTAGCAGAGCTTAGTCAAATAAATATTTTCAAAAATCACGATAATTTTTGCACTGAGGATTGTGTGGCAATAACTTCACTTGTGAGAATTCTAACATTTTCTGGACTTAAATTATACCAACAAATACTGTTCAGCAAAGCACCAGCAGAGCACAAGGAACTCTTCATTCAATAGTTCATTCTTAGAAAAAACAACTCAAGAAGAAGCAGCATAAATTCTATTCACTAAACACCAGCACATAAATTATGACCTTCTGTGGTTCCAGAGTTATGTTCTCCTGTAAACCCTTGGGGCTCAAGAATTTAAAATGGAGATGTATTTGAAGTATTGAAGTATATAAAATGGGGGAAAAGACTGGTAAGATGTGATGGAGAGTTAGCTTCGAGTTTGTACCAAAATACTTTTGATTTGTAGGTTGAATACTCGAATGCCAAATCTAAGTCATTAGATGCAATAGCTGACAATGTTTAGGAATTCCTAACTGATTGGTTATCAGTCCCCGGTCAATAATCTCTGAGATAAGTATTGACTATTAAAACCAAACGTTTCTCCAACAAATGAAAACTAACATTAAGAGATATTTAATTAATGGATTGCTCAGCTTAAAAGATTACATTTTAGCTACAGATAGCCATGTTTATTAATGTATGGGCTCGTACGGCTAAACTGGTTTCAGAGCACAAAGGCAAAATGCAGGGAGTTGTGATTAGATTCAGCTTCATCTCACCTCAACAGGTCATTACTTATGCAAAGATGACTTGGAGAGGAGCTGCGGAAATGGTTCAGCCTGAGGTTGCCTGAGCAGTGCATCATGATAAGAACTGAAACCCAAATGGAGCCTTGAGTAATCCCTTAGCAAACAAAATGCCCTGCGTACCATTCCACCACTATTTCACATAGTGCTAGACATCACAACATTAGCAATACAGACTAAGGGGCCGTCACAGCACCAGATAAACATTCCAGATAGTAGAATCACTCAGGCATAATCCTGGCCCCACCCATCAAATCAGGAAATAAACCTGTAATATTTGGGCAGAAAATTTGGAAAATTTTTTCCAAAGATACAGGTGGCCTATAGGAAATTCTTCCCCGCCTTGTCCAGGACACTGTACAAGATAACCTCCCAGGGATTAAGAGACATTACCTGAGAGAGAGAGTAAGCAATTAAGAAACATATGTATGTTAATTGGCATGCTTTAAGATGGTTATTAGTACACTGTTTTAAGGTATTAATATCTAGTGCGCTCTTGGTTTATGTTAGTACATTCTGGAAATCACTTGTAGGGTTGTAACAGTGTATTCTGTGAATTAATTGTGATAGTGCATTTCTCCATTGTATCCATAGAAAAAACTGCAATAAAAAATAGTGCATTGGACCTGTGAGTGAAGTTCAAATAAATCATTAATTTGAACCTTACAGTGAAGTCTCTTTCTCATTGTCACAATTAAAAAGATGTGTTTTACAGGTTACAAGAATAGAACAACAAAGCTTTTCACAAAAATAAATATTAAACACAATTTGAGTGCAAACGCAAATGAAGATTTTTATCCCTTTGGACTCAAAAACTGTTGGATTCAATACTTTTGAATTCTATTGAGAGTTGGGCACTGAACAGCCCCCAGGTTCCCTGTGTCTTGGCAAATTGCAGCCTAGATTCTTGATCGACTTCCATTACATATAAATATGTAATGGCATTGTGACTGAAGATAACTTAAGTCAAAAAAATAAGTAATTGGTTGAGAGGAACAGGATTATTTACCAAAGCTAACTGTAGGCCAGCTCCCTCCCTACTCATTGGACAATAAAAGAGGTTTCTTGAAGATCTCACTTTAAAGGATGTTTTTCTTGTTCTGTGCCCTATCTTTTTCCTTTGGTTCTGCAGGGAGTGTAGGGGGACAATTCCAGTAGGATGAAGTATCCCTTTTTGAACAATCCCCTCATCTCCCATTCTGTGAAATTGGAAAATTTGAATACTTCTTCTTGGACATATGAAATGAATATGTATATCGCTTGCTTTTCCTCTATACCATAATGTACATAAATAAATAATCTTTCACGAATGAATAACTAATATGCCTAAGGAAAACAAAACCTATCTTGGCAGCAGTTTTTCTTTGAACAGTATGTTTGCTTTGGCTAAATCATTATTAGCACCAACAAATTATCTCTTTGATTAGTGATGTTTTGCAATATAAAACCAAGTGGTTAATTTATCTACCCAATAAAGGAAGAAACGTTGGCTTAAAAGAAAGACGGAAAAGGTATCATAATTTGCTTGAAATTTTTCAAAGCTCATCTTATTTTGGTAAGAAACCTCCAAGTTTAAGAATGACAGAACTGGGTTCTATTTATTGCTTAGTAAGAATCTGCTTTGTGTTGAAAAAGTCTTCAATGAAATAACTCATCTTGTGCTACTTACATGGAAGATGAACTGAAAGTTGCAAGATCTTCTGTCTCAAATCACAGAAAGCTGAGAAAAAACATTTTCAGAAGTCTTCTGTTTCCAGACCTGAATTGAGAATTTTGAATGACCACAACTACTATTTCAACTGTTAATGGTTCATGGAAGCCCATTATAATGCCAGCACAAACTCTGGAACTGTAAGAGAGCAGCAGAAATGGTGATAGTGGTATAGCTGTGTGAAAATGACCTCCCTTCTGCCGAGCAGAGCTCCCCAGTCCTACTAAAAGTAAACTCTAATGAAACCTGTTTGAGAGAGAAAGTCAATTAGCTAGTGTACCACACTGAACTATGCCATAGGAACATAGGTGATGGACTTACCAGATAGTTTGAAAAACCTTATGTATCAGTAAGATGATGCTGTACTGTATGGTCTCAAGATGCCTTGGCCAGATTTTCAAAGCTTCTGAGAAGCTGTCAGCTCTCACCAGGGACCGCAGTGCTGAGAACCTCTGGAAATCTTCCCTTTTCTTTTAAGTGTTTAAAAGGTCCTTCTGAAGCCCTTAACTAGAGACATTAGGATTAATAGTGTTCACTGCAGAGATTGTTACTTCATCCATTACATATGGATAAAATACATAAAAATGAGGCAAGGTCTATAGAGAAAGGGCATTTCTTTTATTAAAACTACTTGTGCAGTGTGAGAAAGAACATAACCCTTCAAGTCTTTCTATTTACTCAGTAATACAGACGCTGAAACATTTAAGAGGTGGCCACCTACACAACTGTGTCCAATTTAAAATATACAGTCTATATATTCAGAAGAAAGGAAATTCTTATCATATATCCTTTAGAAAGTAGGAGTACAGAAAAAAAGAGGGGGGGGAAAAAAGAAGAAAAATTCACACCCAATCCTTCACTTGAGACCACTTTTCTGGGAAAATGGACAAAAATTTATTATGTCTATGACAGTATGAGATGCAATATACTGTTATCATAGCCAGTCGAGGAGCCTGCTTTCTCTAACAAAGCATAGGCTTGTTGTAGGGTTGTAGGTACTTCCAATTTTCAGAACTATGTAAGGAGTTACATCGTTTTACTCTTAGCTTCTTTAGGAGATGTGGAAAATACTAGACAACATTTTCATGATCATCAGATCCTATCAATAATACTAAACTGCAACACTGGCATGAGCCAAAAGCTCTATTTACTCTGCTTACACTCTGATTATAGCTTATGGACATTCTTTACATCAGCCTAAGATACTATTTACTGACTAAAAAAAAAAAATGTATACAGAAAAAAATGGGTGTGGTCATAATAAGCAAAAGACCAAGCAATAGGGTAAAAAGAGGTTTGGTGCCAGATGATATATACTCATCTTGATTCTATTATTCCAAAAAGTGTCATAGTTAAAAAGGGTCCATCCTCTGTTATGGCAGATAATAACTCTAATAAACTAGTCTTTATAACAGAGGAAAAGTGCAATGGGGTAAAGTCCTCCTATTGCTTTCAGTGTCATTATGTTATATGACATCTAAAACAGCACCAGCAAAAATCTTAATGAAAGGTGAAAGCAAAATGGCAGCAAGACTATTAAGAAAAAAAGAAATAAAGGTAGACATATCATTTGCTGCTTAACAGCATGAGGAAATGTGTTTGGGATCTTATTCTTATGTAACTTTCAGCAATAGACTCTCCCATGTAACTTACACATAGGTTATCTTTACTCATCAACAGACAATATTTGCTTCCATACAAAGGATCATTTCTCACATCCATAGTGGTACAACTTCAGTTGTGAGTTATGCAAATTTTTTTGTTGACCACAATGACATGTAATGAGTTTGAAGAACACGTTGTAACAGCATAGGAAAACTGGAACTAGTAAAAGCATAAATCAATAAACTTGTGTTAACTTCCAAATATCTCATAAAATCTGATGGTATAATGTGTTGGGTGGATACTAGAGCATTTTTATACCCCTTCAGTAAACATATATTTTAAAAAAATCTTTAGGGAAAGCTTGTTGAAAATGTCTACCTTGTGGCAAACTATATTGTGGCATATAATTATAGACACCTCAGTAATACGTCTTTCACATAGATCAATACTTTTAGATTCCCAGCACAATTGCCTCTTTGTCTTTGCTGATATAAATGAAATTTTCATGTTGAATTAGCTCAGCTAGGGTAGAGTACCTCAGGTAAAAATTTAGACAAAGTGGTTGAGTTTATTTAGTGTGCAAAAATATGAAGGGAAAAAAAATGGAGGGAAGGAGAGAGTCACTTAGACAACTGATTAGTTATAGTATGAAATGAAGCAAAAATCATCAGAGTTTTTAGAAAAGATTTTTAAAGCCCTACAAAACACATAATAATACTTTGTAAGATAAAAATTTTGTAATTTTTATAAGCAAAAATTTTCAGGTTTATGTCACCTTTTTTTCAAATAATGTTTCTGGTAAAGGCATACAAGAAGTCCACTCTGCTCAACAGGCCTTTCTCTCTTCTGTCACTCCACTGTTCTTGGCTCCACATTACTGAAATACAAGGGTAGCTTTCAATAAATAACCACACAGCAAGGTTTTTATGTAAAATCATTGCAGGAACAAAATCTCATTTTTGAAAAAGCAGTCTTGTTTAGTTTTGTATTGTGTTCAATCTGTGCTGAACATAATTTTGAAGTTAGAGTAAACATCTGGGAGAAAATTCTGATCTCCTTAACTTACTTGGCTCCATATCTCGTAGCTTGGAGATGCCATTAAAAATAGAGTTTGTACTGACTGCTGTGACAAAACTGTATCTGAGATAGCTATAAGTTCTTTATGTTCCCAGATTTTTTGTAGTAATGTCAACGACAAGGTAACTGTATGATAACATTTAGCATATATTCCTTTAAAATAATTTCCACACCATGTGCGTGGTTAACAAATACCGTATGACCCACTAAATCTAATACAGTTCTCTATCAATAAACCAGTTACAGTTTTACATAGTGTTATCATAACAATTGGGACCATTATCTTAAATTGCTAGCTTTTTTTTTACCTTAAAAAAAAAAAAAACAACAACAATTCTTTTCAAGTAATTTGTTTTTAGCATGGCTGGTCATGTTTTAAAAAGAGATTTAGTTATCACATACATGACGCATGCATTAATATGTACACAGAAGCTATCTCTTCACTTCCTTCCTTCATTTTTATTACTTTAATTATCAAGCAATTTAATCTAAGTTTACAAGGTAGAGATATTTGAGGATAAAGTAGATCTTTCTCTTGAAATAACACAGGTATGGCAAGAAAAAAAACAGATCTAAATTTGAAGCATAAGGGACTAGGCTGAAACAGAAGAAATTAATTGTAACTTAGAACAATGATTTTCTGCCTTTAATTTCAGATATCTCAAGAAAGCCCAACAAGGAGAAGGAAAAAAAAGTCATATTGCAAATCCTTATGATGCATGAGAGAATGTTGTAGGTAAATGCTCAGGAGAGAAAAGTCCAATGGATGTTTAGCATAGTTTTCTGCACTGAGCAACTCTTCTTCACAGGCAGAGTTAGCGTCTTCTGAAATCATTACCTTCTCATCACTATTACTTGCACATGACTTTATTTGCTATAATTCACATCCCTCTCATAAATTAGTTATTGTAATCCTTACACTTAAGTGAAATGTATAGCTTTTGAATTTCAAAAGTAACTAAGTAAAGAACCGTTATCTATATTGTACAATGTAAAGCATGTTGGTAAAATGCAGAGGAATGATCAGAGAACTGATCAGCAATTATCCTGTGAAATTCTTTCTTACACTCCATTACTGTTTGGTTTTCCTAACAACACATTTCTTGTTACATCACACTGTCAAATCAATACTAATGGATATTTTCTGAATCTGGATTTTCAGCTAGCTTCTTATTTGTGAATAGTCATTTGATTATCTTTTGTTTCATTTAGGGTCTGTGATTGACAGATTGACAGCACAGGAAATTAGTCTTACGTTTATCTACCAGCAGGTACAGCACCAGTAGTAGTGTTATGATCTTCCTCAAGCTCATCTCTAGAATTCTACAGCAATGGAATAGTGTATCTTAAAAACAGAGACATTTGTTCACCATGTGTACCATACAGCAGGTTGGCTAACTCCATTATTTTATGTTATTTGGGGCTAAAAAAGGTTGTAGAAACTGGACCAAGGAAGGCAATCTTAATTTTTAAGAAATCTAATTAGTTTCTTCCCAAGATTTCTACACAGGGTATGTAGGAACCCTAAAATCAGAATACTGAAACAATAGTCAATTTTATTTCAAAATATTTTAATTAAGCTGCAAATAATTGTTTTCCACAGAGTGGTCCACCACTTATGCTATGCCAATGACACATTATTTAAGAACATAGTACTCAGAGCAGAATGCACTCAGGGGAACAAAGTTTTATTCCAAGCTACACTATTTCAGTTGGATGCATGGCTGTTGTTGTAGTAAGTCAGAACTGTATTCCAGTATGAGTCTGCAGCACTGAGACTATAAACTGCTGTCTACTAGGAAAAAAAAACCACACACACACACACAAAAGAAAACCAAACATGAAAAATCCAAAAGAAATGCAGTTAATTTCTATCTTCACATCCAAACTGCTGTGGAACAGCAGTTGGTAGTGGCAACATCCCAAGGAAATAAAGTATCCAGGAAGCATGTCAGTGTAGGAGGAGGTAAGTCGTTTGCATGGAAATCGGACACTGAAGAACATGTGTTATGTTGGTAAATTGTATGCACAGGAAATGGTATTTTTGAGGGCTGTTTCTAGCCCATAGAGTTTTTCCACAGACTGTGTGAACTACTCTGAGCAATGGATGGTCTATAGTTATACAGCCTTGGAATTGGAGACTAAACGCTTGCTTTCTGATTTTTCTGGTTTTCCAGGTTACTCAGATAAAGAGGTATATCTAATTCAGGATATAGCATTTAGCATGCAAAAACAGCTGTGTTAGTCACTGTTTCAAAATTAGTCCATACCTTCTTCCCATAAAGAAAACAGCCTCTGTTCAAAAAGCTCCAATTCTTGATACAGATGTGTCCTGGTTTTGGCTAGAAAAAAGTTGATTTTCTTCCTAGTAGCTAGTATAGTGTTATGTTTTGGATTTGGGATTAAAATAACGTTGATAATATACTGATATTTTTAGTTGTTGCTAAGCAGTCAAGGACTGTTCAGCTTCTCATGCTGGCCCGACAGTGAGAAGATGGGGCATGCACGGGAAGCTGGGAGGGGACACAGCCAGGATAGCTGACCAAAACTGGACAAAGGGATATTCCACACCATATTACATGCTCAGTATATAGTGGAGCATGGGGGAGATGGCTGGGGAGGGAATTGGCTAGTCATCACTCAGCAAGTGGCAAGCAATTGCAGTGTGCATTACTTGTTTTGTAGATCCTTTTATCTTTTTTTTTTACCCATTCCTTTTCTGTCCTATTATACTTCCTTGATCTCAACAAACAAATTTTACTTTTTCTTTTTTTTCTGGTTCATTCCCCCATCCCACTCAGGGGTGGGGAGTGGGGAGGGCAGGAAGGACTGAGCAAATGGCTGTGTGGTGTTTAGCTGGTTGCCACATTAAACCACAACAAAATCCATGAGAAAAATAACCTGGCCTTGAGATAGATGACAGTATCATCTTCTATATTTTTGCAAATAATTTAACTTCTTCCTAAGATGGATTGAACAAGTAAGACCCATTCTACAGAAAAAATGGTAAAGTTTCACTATCCTAGAATAGCCAATGGAATGGATGTCACAAGATAGCCTCCTACCATAACTTCTTACTGTAAAGTGTGCATACACAGGGCCAGTTATCATTTGCATGGGAGTTTACACTGGCGTTCTTATAAGAAGGGAATACTAATAATAACACCTTGAGAGGATTTATTTCTTACAACAAAGAAACTCTCACAAACCAGTATTAGAAGGCATATTTAAATCATTAGTGTAGTTAATAATGGGTTTGAGAGATGGTGTCTTCTCTATCTGTCCACTGGAGAACTATGCTACTAAAGAAATAAATAAACCTCCTCTTGTCAGTTTCCCTTTCAAGGGCAAGCTAAAAACTACCAATAGAAAACTCCAAAAACAGTGGTGACTTCTTCTTCTGTTAGCTTTGTTTAATAATCAGAGGTTTAGATCTTTTTGATCTCACCATCTTGCTTTAGAATTTTGCATGTCCCATAACCATTGAACTACATAGAGTGGCATTGATGTGATGCATCTAAACAGTACTGTGGTTTCTCCTGTTTTGACTGCATTTGGAGCTCCATCAGTCCAGGGGAACTTCATAATTCTGGAGCATCTAACTCTGCCAATGAATTTACATGTAGCTGCTAAGGATCACCATGAGCATGCAAGCCCCAGGAGTCTGCCAATTAGTAGCTAACATCTATAGCAGCTATAATTTCAGTCTAGCACAATACAATCAAATCTGCCTTTTTCTCAAAACCTTCAAGTCCCATGTTGGAGGCCAAAAAGAATTGTTGTGGTTTAACCCCAGCCAGCAGCTAAGCTCCACAGAACAGCTTGCTCACTCTGCCCCAGTAAGATGAGAGGTAGTCAGAGGGGAACAGTGAAAAAACTCATGAGTTTTGATAAAGACATTTTAATAGGTAAAGAAAAATCTGTGTGTGCAAGCAAAGCAAAACAAGGAATTCATTCACTCCTTCTCATTGGCAGGCAGGTGTCCAGCCATTTCCTGGAGAGCAGGGTTTCATCACACATAACAGTTACTTGGAAAAACAAACTCCATAACTTTGAACATTCCCCCTTTATCCTTTTTCTCCATACCTTCTGTTGCTAAACACGATGCCATTTAGTATGGCATATCCTTTTGGTCAGTCGGGGTCAGCTGTCCCAGCTGTGGCTCCTCCCAGCTTCTTGTGCACCCTTGGCAAGGACATAGTCTCTTCATTCTCCATTCTGCTTTCTTGCATAAACTTAATAACATTTGACAGGAGGGGTGAAGATGTTGCTGTTACTTTACTCCATCAAGAGAAAATCAGAAATAAAATCATTGAGGTCAGATTAACCAAAATGATATAAAAATGATAAGACAGTGGAATGGAGATGGCTAGCAAACCCTTTTCTTGGAAGAAAGGGAAGATATCACCCTGGTAACATATACAGGAAGAAAGGCAAATATGTTTATTACTTCTGCATAAGGAAAGCTAGTAAGATATCTCACATAAATCTGTCACTGTGAAGTCTGTTGCCTCTATTGGGATGTTGCTATTGCCAATTATTTTTCCACAGCTTGTTTGACTACAAGAGGAGATGGTAGTTCATGGATCTGTTCCCAGCTTTGATCAAAATTTCCTGAAACACTGTGAAGATACAGCTGATCAGACATAAAAGCCCACATGTACTTCCTTTAATTCATCAAAAATGTTTTCCAGAATTTTTTATTTCTAATAGAATCCATATACTGTGTAGCTCCCACAGGCAATGTACTGAAATCCATTCATGACCAAAAATGTCAAGGACAACATTGTCATGAATTCCGTTACTTGAGACCAAGCAGAAGTTAGGGTTTGACTAGCTTACAGAAAGTGTAACATTGCACGGTGTTTCATATTTTACCTTAACTAATTCATAGTTAACTAGTGAGAAGTTTGGCACGTTAATATTTTCCTACATTATGTTCAAAGTGTCAGACTATCATTTCCTCAATATGATAAAATTACTCAGAGAAAGAATGAAATACATAAGAAGTGGAATTTTTCTGGAGAAAATTTGATTCATGTTCTTTGGAATATGCAACTTCTAAAAAATACATTTTAATGAATAACGTGGTAGATGTTATATTCTAGAGGGCAAACATCTGGGCTTCAATTGACTCAATATCTGCCAGACTAGTTTAAGGCCAAATCCTGAGAGGTCCAAATTACCAATCCTCAATGTGAGTTTCAAATACTTGGCACCCTTCTAGGACCTGGCCCATCAAGAGTAAACAGAAGGAAGAAAAAAAGTATATATAACACAATCATACCCACCACACATGATTAAATTATAATCTGAGTATGAACCTCCTTAATCACATTGTAGGAAAATTTAATTTCATTCTTAATCTTTTCATCTTTCTACATGCTGTAAGATATATAATAAATCTGATTAGAGTGTTTTCAGCAGTGTATATTTAGGTTGAAACACTTCGTTTTAAGAAAGATGAAACACTCCTCTACAGAGACTTAGCTGTTTTAGAAATGTTTATAGCTAGTTTTTGAAAACTAAGGATCTGTGGAGAGATAGGCAGATGTTGCAACATTATGAAGGGAGACAAAGAGAATGTCAGGGAAATTTCACACATTCCATTTTTATTTCTACTTAGAAGTGATAGCAAAATAGTATTTTCATATTTTACACATATCTAATGTTTAATGGGCTTTAACTTACTATGTCCGTAGAAGAAAAGCAAGTCTGTTAGTTAGCATGGAGACTATCACTGAATTTTTTGAGAACTTCATTCCTATCTCTTAGTCTAGTTTGCAAAACGCATGTTATTGATTGCAAATTCAAATTTACAACTTCAACTCCACATGCCATTCCAAACTTAGGTATGAACACCTGTGCAACAAGAAACTTACTTGTCCTGTATGTGATATTTAGACCAAAAGCTGTCTCTCTCATCAACTTCTATTACCATTGGTCTGAGGGTTGTTAACCCTAAAGTACTTAGAAATTATTTCTAGCTGTATACATAGCAGAACACTTGATATTATAGTAGAACTGTGTAAATGCAGAGCAATTCTACCAACTTAGACAAAGGCATCAGAAAGCAGAATTTCTTCTTTAAATGTATCGGATAATTTTTTTTTTTTATTGAGGTGAACAGTTTTTATTTTAAAATCCTTTCTTTTTAGCAATGTAATTCTGTTTTTACCCTTACACTGAAGTACCCCTTAGTATTTTTAAAACTTTAAAGAGTCAACCCCACAGAAACAATATAATTAAAAATTGCAGCAATGCCTAGTGTGGAAGACAGCTCTTTAACCCTACAGAGCAAGCAAGCTGGGATAGGTAGTGTGGAGAAACACACATATGAAAATTCAGCTATGGTTCAGGTGGATGTACGTGCATTTATTTCTGTGATACAATCAAGCTCCAATTAACTTCAAGGAGCAAGATAAGTCTTTGCCCAGAAAGGTTTCACAGACTTTTGTCACAAAAAGCATAACAATCATATTATAAAATAAGAAAAAGAATAGCACTACATTAATTACTTTATTACTGAGGATTTATATTAAAATGTGATGGATATTTTCATCATTAATTATATTATCATATATAGTCTTACCAGCAAAATGTGAGTCTCTCAGTCAAGCTGAAGCTGCTACTGTGCTATGTGAGACTTTTTTTATCATTTATATTATTATTGTATCATGTGATCATGAAATCTCGGCAAGTTCTACAGACATCAGCCTATTTGAAGTTTCTTCCATGACTCTTCCCACCAGATAAGAATGGCCATGCAGTACATAATATTATTACATGACTGGGCAGGATATCAGAGACTTCTGAGTGCAGAATCTACTAAGGCTACATCTACATTGCTAAATAAAACTACTACAAGCCTCCCTGACGTGAAGTCCAGATGTGCCTCAAGAGATGGCATCCACAAGAAGATCATTCCCAGCAGGCAGTATAGACATGACTACACCAGCCATACTTGTTCCTACTCCCCTTCTTCAGAGCTCTCAGGCCATCTATCATCAGGTTCTGTATCTTCAGGCAACTCTGTCATCCTTCATGCCACACCTCGAGGCACATAACACAACCTTCAGTTCATATGCAAACATGACTTCTATAGGCTGCCAAAACACCCTTACATTAATTTAGCTGCTTTAAACTGAAATAAATGTCCACTGGAAATAAATGTTATCTCATAGGCCTATGAGAACACCACATACAGCCTTGGAGAAGACACGGGCTATGCAAAATAGCCTGACCATGCTGCCATGTCTCATGAGAAAAAGCTGTTTTATTAGGGAGTGTAGACACACTGTAAGCATACCTCTAGGCCTCAGGACAGCCATTGCAGCTGACCAGTGTAACACATCTCAGTTCAACTAGCTTCACTTGGTATGTGGGGCTATGAATGGGATGATATGCTGCATCTCAGCACTGCTACTCAGTGATATCCAAATAAAACCGCTGAAGAAGGTGCTGAAAATAAATCTTAATGCTCCATGAGTAAGATTTGACAAAACTGATTGTATACATTGGCATCTAGTAAATTCTCAAAGTCCTGCATATTTCTCTAAGAAAGGAAGTCATAGGATATTACAGTGGTGCAGAACGTAGAAAAAGCAGTAATATTTCCAATCTGATACTTTATCATATCTTTTAGAAAATTTTCAATACTTCTAAGCTCCAAAAGCTGATTAAAACAACATCAATCCAAATATTCTATGTATCTGTGCAACACTGATTGAAAAGAATCAGTTCCTGATCTGAGCGTCAGTCCAAAAGTCCAAGTATTCTTTAACATTATTCCAGATCTACATTTTTATAAGTAGCAAAAAAATGTACTTAAAGTAACAACTGGGCTCTTCTTTTTGCTTCTACTCACTATTGTTTTTTACCATTTATATTGCACTAGATAAAATAGTCACAAGTATCAAATATAGATACTGCTTTAGAAGTAAGAGTTGCTTCTTCATGTGTCTGCTAAATTCTGCTGGGTGGTACTTAGGGAAGAGCAGATGATCAGCAGATAGAGAGTTGGACTAACTGGGCAACTGGTAACATAGCAGAGTGGGATATTAGAGAGCTTCTGAGCAGCTGAGACAAATTTATCCACAAGAATTTGAGCAGTGACATTTCTTATTATTTAAAGCCCATAAAAGGCACCTTCTCAGTGACTTACAAAGGGGAAATTACAGTAGCGTAGGTGGGACCAGGAAGAAGGTTATATAAGGCAATCTGGGTAGACAGACATCAGTCAAACCACTGAACTCTTTAAGAATAAAAACAACGAGAAAGAGATTTTGCTACAAACACTGTAAGAAGCAATGTATGTCAGGAAAACCTTCTGTAGCTGCCTTTTACAGGCAGACAAATCACAAAAGTTATTGCTGCCCCTTCAACTGACTTTCTTTGGCCTAGCATATGAGTCCTTGTATTTGTATTGTTGTGCTAATGAGTACTACCTCTTTCTTATATACGAGTGGATTTGTAATGACAGGGCCTAGTAGGCCATTTCAACAGCCTGCAAATGACTTGTGTCACAGCATGAAATTGCTGTCCTTCCACTATTGTGACCTTCCAAACAGAACCAATAGGCTGTCCCTTCTGGTTATGGGATTCAGTGAATCAACTAATTTGTGGGTTTTAAATACTCCTGCAGGTAACACTACCCCTACATACAGAATCATTAAGTGCTCTCTAGTCAACATGAGCATTATTCACTGGTCAGTCTCTATGGTTCACATAAGGAGAGAGTGCCACTAACCAACAGTGGAAAGCCATTAGAGTTCAATCAATTTCTGTAAGTCTCTTTCTACTGTGTTCAATGTTCCTGTGTTTAAATTTCTTTGCACAGCATGGTGCTGCACTGCTGAATGCAGACAATGTGTCACAGTTTCATAACTAATTCCTCAGTCAGTGGTGACCTAAACATTTCACTTCTAATTCTCTGGAAATAGATTTTTGCTCCAAAACAAAATTATTTTATTTGGTCCCAATCCATTTCTCCTGTTTGATAAGAAGAGTATCACACAGATTGTTCAGTCTGTATTGATTTTCCCTCAAAACCTACTCTATCTCCCTCCTCTTGTCTTCCATTGACAAGTCCGCCCATTTTTTTTCCTGTACTTGATTAATACTTCGTTATTAATCAATATTCTGACTTATGGCACCTATCACTGAGAGAGATGTTACATAGTGGCACAATATGGAATTTCTCATTATTAAAGTACTTGTCTGCATATACTTGCACTTTTGCTTTTGTATTAATTGCTTATTTCATAGCAAGCTTAGCCCTCTCACTAAACCTCTTCATCTGGCACATGCCAGTTGACAATGGAAAATTCACTTAACCTTGGGAGCAGGAGTATGGCCTGAAATCTTCAAGTGTCAATCACAGTCACAATATGCAATTTCCTGCAATCCTTCATGCATCTAAATTTCTAATAAAAAAACTAGTAACAGCAAACACTGACTTTTGAACCACAGTATAATGTACAAATACATTAGGGAATAAATTCTTGTCCTTTTGTCTTCTTTATAGTTACTTCTGAAGTCTTGAATATCTTTCAGATCAAATCAGACTGAATCTATTGTCATTCTTTTCACAACTGGGTTCACCATTTTCACCCAAGACCTTCATATGGGACATCGACTTCCTTTATAAAAAGTCCTATGATAAGAAACTTGCTTCAAATCTGTTATCACAATACAGGTAACAATAAGACACAGTAGTTACAGAAACAGTATTTATTAGCAGACCTCACAGAATGCTCACTGTATACATCTTTATATTAAACTAATCTCAGGGGTTTTTTTCCCCTGCACAGTCTGGCATGAAGATTAAGGCCTAACCTTTAGACCCTGATTTTTACACCTCTAATTTACACGCTTCACATCTGTGCAAGTGCTTCTATAGCTACCTCCATAGACTGCTAGAAAGGCTGAAAGACCAATACTTCTCTGGTTGGTTGTGTTTCATTTTGTTTTGTTTTATTTCCAATCTCCAAAATACATAATGTTTTGTATCATAGCAAAGTTTTGACTTTGTTGTGATTTTGGTAAAAAGGAAATATAATTTCAGTTTAGATCAGCATAAAGCAATGTGCAACAGTACTCCACCCAGTTCTCACTCCACATATAAAACAATGGCTTGGAGCTGACAATTACTGCTTGAGAATAAGACCTTCTGGGTATGAAAGTACCAGCAAAGTGTCAATAGTGATCAAAAAAATAATCATATTGCTAAACAAAACAGAGAATGTCACTTTGTCTGTCCTTGAGTCCTTGCCTCACCCACACCTGAAAAGAATTCAGAGGAGAACAATGGGGAAAATCACAAGTGTCATGAACAGAGCAGAGAGAACTAAGCTGATTATCAGCCTTTCCATTACAAATCCTCAGGACTTTAAATGAAACATAAGGGTGATTTCTCAGGTAGAAGGTAGCAGGAATGTGAAATTCATTGTCTTCTGAAACTTCTAATACTAACAGCTCCAGTTGCCTATGTTTATGTTCTTAAAAAGGCAGAACCATTGGAGATCATATTTTAGTAGCAATCTTCAAAGTTCTGGCCTATCATTTGCTCCATTTTAAACATAATACAGTAACAATGATAAGAAGACTCATTTGACCCATTAGATGTTGTTAAGCACCACACTAAGGGGCTGATAAACAGCGTGCCTACAAAAAAAAATGCTGAAATAATGAGGATAACTGTATATAAATGTATATATGCAATAAATGTAATGATGGTAATGATTGCACAAGGAAGCAGAAGTAGCCTACAACACTGACTGCTTCAAAGCAAAACAAGGCCAGTGGATTGTTACAGAAAACATAAAACACATACATCAAAATTTTAGCAGTGATAGCCTTATATAACATGTAACCAAAATGACCCTTTGTAATACTATATGTTCTTTCACCTGAATTAGATTTTGTGGCCATTACAATTAATGGCAGAAAAACATTAGGCAAAGTTTCTACTGCTGCCAAGCATTTTTCTTTTTACTGGAATCCTGTTTTGTCTTCACATTTAAAACAAAAATGAATCTACAGAAAAGATCCATAGTGATCATTTTTGAAAGGTAGTACTCTAAGTTCATCTACTGAAATAGTTCATGTTATGTTGTGGAATAATTGCTGGAGGTGACCTAGAAATCTAACTTATATCTATTTTTTAAAGAAAGGTACAGCACTGAAGAAGCATCCAGGGTGTAGTGCGGCTGGTATGCAAGGGATCCATTCCATGGGAGTTCCCTAGGCCTCTAACCTTAGATGTTACCACACCAGGGGAACTTGGTGTGCTGACTCTAGGAGGAACTGTACGGAGGGTGGAGCGGAGTGGAGACACCGTGGCCAGGCTCTGTGAGATATAGAGAACCTGAAGGTACAATGGAACCGATAAGCTGCATATTCCCTACCCTGAGCCAACAGTCTGTCATGTGTTTGACAAAATGGTGTACTTGGAGTGAACTTTGCTTATTCTAATATCATTATAATACTATAACGCACACCCCTCTCAAAGTTACCCACCTCCCAAGGTGTGACCACCCCTCAATGAGCTTGTGCACTGAATTTTTCCTATTCTATCGCAAAGTGATAGAATTCTGAACCAATCTTGATAAAGGTCTGTATGACTAGAGTCACTCAAGCTCCACCTGCAAAATAAAACACTATAAAATAGTGTGAAAAGAGCTGGATGTCAGGGAAGATACCATCACTCCTGACTTTTAGGATCCGCCGATGGGCTGACACTCTCTTCCCCCCTATTGGGACGCCTTTGGGTAAGATTTAAACACTTGGCTATCCCGAGTGAATTCCTGGGAATGTTAGGAATCTCTATATAGAGTTGTTTTATCACCCCACACGTGTATAACCCAGCCATATTTAATCTATTTCACATGCTTTGTAAGCAGTGAATTTATCACCAGCAATTCAAAAGAACCTGTGCATCTGTTGCTTCAATAAATCGCACTATGGATTGACTCAGCCGTGTGTGTGTTGTCCCTGAACGCGACCGTACCTCTGAGTGCGGCCGTGTTAGTTCAGGAGGTGTCCGGCTGAGCAGGTAGTGTGATGTTAGTAGTGCATCCGGACCCATGATAGTCCAACGAAGGTGTTGGGCGTGACCGGACAACTAATGCTAACTTTGGCCATCACTCAAAGCCGCCCCCAATCCCTCTGATATCTGAGGAGTCTAGAAAGCAAGCGGGTTTAGTTTCTGCCAAATTGCTCTGCCTCTTAACGTAACGTATGTTTACATCCAAAACAAAATCCAGACAGCTGAGTTCTGGGCAGCTCGGATACCTATAGAAAATTATAGATCAGGTATTTTCAGAATATGTTTGAATTTGTTTTAAAATGGGGATCATGAGGGAAATGAAAAGGTTCAGACCACTTCTGTTCCCTGCAGAGAATGTGTAAGGATGGAGCTGGTGTACAAGGCAGATGCTCGTGTAACAGAAGAACAAACTAGGAAAAAAAAAAAAAGGAAGATATGAAGGGGAAAAGATGAGTCAGAAGTGCGAGTCAGAAGTGCAATTCAGAATGCTGCATATACATTTACCTGCTGCTTGAAAGAGACCCTGTACATAAATGTTGGTCTGGTTTGGCAGATAGAATGGGTTTTCACAAAAGGAAGGGAGTAGGGAAAATTACTACAGTCAGCATATGGATTTTCTTACTAGACTGCACTGAAAACTGACAATTTCCTTATATATTTTCTCTGAAATGAATAGAGTAGAGATCTCTCAGGTTAACTGTTAAGATTCAGGCTTAAGTAAACACATCAGAAAATAAAATGCTGCTAGAACTGTTGCATTTCTTATGTTCTGAAGACTACACAAAATTTTGATTTCTATGTTTTCATCTAAACACAGGTATGTATGAACTGCCACATGTGGCTGTAGCCACTGTCATTTGACTAGCTAGATGAAGATTAGACCGCTCTTTCAGTGAGGAGTGATCTGAATTTTAAGTCAGTAATGAAAGTTAAAAGAAAGAAAATCTCTTTGTAAATTATAACTAGATTGATAGTGCAGAGTGCCCATGACAATTTGACCTGGTGAAAGTGAATTTTATATTCATTCAGATTTATTATGTCTAGACTAAATTTAAACTTTATTTTTGTTAGAAAAAATAAAGACAAACATTCAAAGTAAGAATGATATTTTTAACTTTTCTTAAACTCCCTAGCAGAAAAGCCTAGAAGAGAAATTACATTCTCTTAATATATATCTAGAGCAGGTTTACAGGTTTTTGAGCATCAGATATGCACAGGATGAAGGAGAAATACATCTCTGTGATTAAATTATATCAAACACCATGATACAGAAACTCAATTTGTCTGGAGCCATGAATATTTATTCAACGATTACCCTGTATGCACATATCCCATTGGTTTCAGTTGAAGAATTCTGGCAAGACAAGAGGAAAGAAATTTGGTGTTGGAAAAACAGCATGCAAAATGCACTGAAATAAAGTTTGACTGAATATTATCGTTAGACTGTGTATCTGACAAGTTTTACATTACTCGGATTTACATTCTAAAATACCTGCTCCTCAAAGGACACACTGTACAAGGATGCTGGTCTTGTCAGAGGGGTAGAATGTGTTTTCATTAGGAGGGAGTGACTGGGACAATTACTGCAAGGTTACGTGCAAAACGATAACATAGAATTTAAATTTTCTGCTGTATTTGTTGCTGATGCTAACATGTGGCACTAACATATGGGTAGAAGTTTCTTCTAATGAACTTTATAGTGGTCTAAGGCCATTTTATTTCAACTCCTACCTGAAAAACAGATCTACAGATATAATGAACCTTGGTCCATTCTGTCAGCTACCGATTTATCTATAGACAATAGTAGTAATGTGTATGTAAGGGGGTGAGGAATTATATATTCATGGAGAAACACCTAAGAGATGTGTATGCAAGAAAGTTTAAAAAAAAAAAGAAAACAAAAAGATAAAAAGAAAAAAAAATGCCCTTGTAATTCCATAGTTAGGAGTTGAGGCATGACAAAATAAATGTTCAGCAATCAGGAATTCAGAGGTCAAAGTAATTTAGTTTGATGTTTAAATATGTATTTTAGAGCCTAATCCTAAACCCCTAATATCTCACAACCTTAGTTTACAATTGCCATTTAAAATTTACATGAAGAATTTATTTAAGAACATAACGATCTCTGGTGTATAAATTTTTTTTAAATATTTCCTTTAGAACATGTGGATTCAGTGAGGACAGGCCCTTCTATATCTTTTTCCTGCCTCATAATGTCATGTAAGATGGGTATACACTTTAAAGATCAGTTGAAAGAGTGATATCATCCCTATCTGTGCTGGTTTTGGATGACATAGAGTTAATTTTCTTCACAGTAGCTAGTATGAGGTTGTGTTTGGATTTGTGCTGAAGACTGTGTTGAGAACACAGGGATGTTTTCGTTAATGTTGAGCAGTGTTTACAGAGTCAAGGTATTTTCTGATTCTCACACTGCCCCACCAGTGAGTACGCGGGGGGGGGGGGGGGGGCACAAAAAGCTGATGGGGGGGACACAGCTTGGACAGCTGACCCCAACTGACCAAAAGGATGTTCCATAACAGAAAACATCATACTCAGCATGTAAATCTGGGGGGAAGAAGAAGGAAGGGGGTGACATTGAGACTTATGATTTTAGTTATTGTAGTTTCTTCCTGTTGACAGAAAATCCTTTACCCAGGAAACCTTCATCTGAAATTAAGGGCCTAAACAACACTAAACCTTTTTCACTTGAAAGTTGAACATAAAAATTAAAGACCAGGGCATCCGAAGAGCAACCAAGCCCTTCTTTCCTGCCCTTATTAAGTTATCTGGGATGTGTTCTTCAAAGGCAGCGAAAAGAAATATAAAACTTGGTAATACCTTTTAATTTGTATTTTAGACAAGTGACTCATCTTTTTGGAGCACCTGGATCTTTTTATCCCGTTCAGCAGACATGAATTAATGGCAGCTAAGATGAGACTAAGCAGGTTTTAGTCACTTACTTGTGTCTCTTGCATTAGCACTGCCTGGAGCACATGCTTTTCTGAATCAAGTCACATGGTGGCAGGCAGAGATAAATTCTATATTAGAAACCACACCACACCTCTCAGAATTAATAAATTTAGTATCTGATTCTGAAATTTGAGCTATACAAACCATTACCAACCATCTCTCATTCCATTATCTATACTTAAATCCAAGTGGGAATTTGGTCTTTGGAGTCTTACTGACTATATCATATAGATTTTCTAAGATGGGTTAATATCAGCACAAGTCCTGTTAAAATTTGCAACTCACACATCCAAGCGGATTTTGGTATCCAATTCAAGAGAATAAAGACAGGAGTCCAGACATACCAGTCATAAACCCTAATGGAAACCAGATTTTTGAAGATACAAATTATCAATAATAATAAGTAATAGACAAGATGAGTTTATCTCATCACACATAACATGTAAACCTCTAGAATGTAATCCTATACAGTCAATTTAGAGAAGTCTAACAGAATGAATTAATTTTTTTTAATTGAAAATTCTGTTATAAAAAATGTGATTAAGTTGGAAAGAATACGGTTGCAAAAGACGTTACAATTTCAATGCAAAATAAAATAGAAAACTAGAAAAATATCAGTATGGGCAGCCTATAAAAATCTTCTCTTAGGTATTTGTTCTCCTATTCCTTGTCTGTGTCGTGGTTTAGCCCCAGATGGCAACTAAGCACCATGCAGCCTCTCACTCACTCCCCCATGGTGGGACAGGGGAGAGAATCGGAAGAGTAAAAGTGAGGAAATTCATGGTTTGAGATAAAGACAGTTTAATAAGTAAAGCAAAAGCTGCACACGCAAGCAAAGCAAAACAAGGAATCCACTCCCCACTCCCCATGGGCAGGTGGGTGTTCAGCCATCTCCAGGGAAGCAGGGCTGCATCACGCATAAGGGTTTCTTGGGAAGAAAGACACCATAACTCTGAACGTCCCTCCATCCCTTCTTTCTTCTTCGTCCCAGCTTTATATACTGAACATGACATTGTATGGTATGGACTATCTCTTTGGCCATCCTGGGTCAGCTGTCCTGGCTGTGTCCCCTCCCAACTTCCCATGCATCCCCAACCTTCTCGCTGGCAGGTTAGCCAGCAACAGCTAAGTACATCAGTACGTTATCAACATTTTCTGATCCCAAATCCAAAACATAGCCTCACACCAGCTTCTATGAAGAAAATTAACTCTATCCTGGCTGAAACCAGAACAGTCTGTTAAACTAAAAGAAAAAAAAAAGAGAAAATAAAAAGATTAGAAGCACTCTTAAAAATAGTTACCACAGTACCATTAAAATAGATTTTTTTTTCCTCATTCTTTCCCAAAATGGCTGACCCTATTACTATTGAGCAGTAGTGAATAATATTTATATACAAAGTTTAGCAATCTTTCCTGGTAAAAACAGTACTGTGTGAGAAATTTATTCCCTCACACACTTTGTCCCTCTTTTTTTACTTTCTTTTTCTTAAGTGGTAGTTCAATCCCCATAAATTTTCTCCTTAATTATTGAAGAAGTGGGAAAAAAACGAAAAATGTGTCACTTTCTTTAAGATATTTTCCTAGCATAATTCTATCCTGAAATTACTGAAAAGTAAAAATTCAAAATATATTACAAACAAGGACACAGCAGGAGTTTTGTTGCAAAAGAGGAAAAAAGTCAGTATTTTCTGCTAAGGTATATTGAACTGATGATCATTCAGTAAATGACTTACCAAAAAATATTGATGGGCTACGTTTCACCAGGCATTTGCCCCAGCAGCATTTAGATCCCATTAAGAAGCAACTCACAGAAGAATATATGGAAGGAAAACACTGGCCAACTGTTCTCTCTTCCTTTCTGATAAATAACTGTCTCTCAAAATAATGACATCTCTCATACTTGGAATTTCAATTATATGGTGCCCTCTGGGGCAAAGAATCATGGACTTATAGAATTACAGAATAGTTTGGGTTAAAGGGACCTTTTAAGGTCATCTAGTCCAAAGCCCCTGCAAGGGCAGGGACATCTTCAGAGCTGTTTGCTCAGAGCCCCATCCAACCTGACCTGGAACGATAGGGCTATCTAACACCTCTCTGGGCAACCTGTGCCAGTGTTTCACCACCCTCACTGTAAACAATTTCTTCCACATATATCTAGTTGAAATCTACCCTCTTTTGGTTTAAAATGATTATCTTCTGTCCTATCACTACAGGCCCTACTAAAAAGTCTGTCCCCACCTTTCTTATAGGCCACCTTTAAGGATTGGAAGGCTGCAATAAGTTCTCCCTGGACCCTCCTATTCTCCAGGCTGGGCAATCTCAACTCCCTCAACCTTTCTTCACAGGATAGGTGTTCCATCCCTCTGAGCATTTTTGTGGCCCTCCTCTGGGCCCACTCCAACAGGTCCATGTCTTTCCTGTGCTGAGGGCTCCAGAGGTGGATGCAGGACCTCACCAGGGTCTCACCAGAGCAGAGCAGAGGGGGAGAATCACCTCCCTGTGTCTGCTGGCCATGCTTCTTTGGATGCAGCCCAGGATATGTTTGGTCTTCTGGGCTGTGAGCGCACATTGCCAGCTCATGTCCAGCATCCCCAAGTCCTTCTCAGCAGGGCTGCTCTCAATCCCTTCATCCCCCAGCCTGTATTGGTACTAGGGGTTGCCCTGACCCAGGTGCAGGACCCTGCACTTGGCCTTACTGAACCTCGTGAGGTTCACATGGGCCCATTTGTCAAGCTTGTCCAGGTCTCTCTGGATGGCACCCCCTCCCTGAGGTGTGTCAGCTGCACCACTCAGCTTGGTGTCATCTGCAAACTTACTGAAGGTGCACTTGATCCCACTGTCTATGTCATTGATGAAGATATTAAACACTACCGGTCCTCTGAGGGACACCACTCATCACTGATATCCATCTGCACTTTGAGCCATTTACCACTACCCTCTGGATGCCACCATCTAACCAATTCCAAGGTTGTGGGGGACCGTGTCCAAGACCTTACAGAAGTCCAGACAGACAGCATCGGTATCTCTTCCCTTGTCCACTGATGTAGTCAGTCCATCACAGAAGGCCACTGGTTTGGACACGCAGGACTTGCCCTTGGTGAAGCCCCGCTGGCTGTCTCAAATCACCTCCCTGTCTTTCAAATGCCTCAGCATAGCTTCTAGCAGGATCTGTTCCATGATCTTCCCAGGCACTTCCCAGCAGTGAGGTTGACAGGTCACTTAGTTCCCACGGTCCTCCTTGCTACCTTTTTTAAAAATGAGTGCAAAGTTCCCCTTTTTCCAGTCACCAGGAACTTCACCTGACTGCCATGACTTTTCAGATATCATGGAGAGAGGCTTGGCAACTACATCAGACAATTCCCTTAGGACTCTATGATGCATCTTGTCAGGTCCCATAGAGTTGTGTATCTTCAGGTTCCTCAGGTGGTCTCAAACCTGATCTCCTCCTACAGTGGGAGGGACTTGGCTCCTCCAGTCCCCGTCTTGTAGTCCATCCCCTCGAGAGGAGTGGAAAGGGACATTGCCAGTGAAGACTGAGACAAAGAAGTCGTTGAGAACCTCAGCCTTCTCCTCATCCATTTTACCAGTTTGCCAGTCTTGCTCATCAAGGCGGGTATGCTTTCTTTGACCCTTGTTTTCTGGCTGGCATACCTGTAGAAACCCTTCTTATTAGGCATTCCTTGCCAATTTCAGTGCCAGCCATGCCTTAGCCCGCCTGACCTCATTCCTACACAACTGGGCAGTGTCCCTGTAGTTTTCCCAGGATACTTGTCCCTGCTTCAACCACCTGTGTCTTTCTTCTTCCCTTTTGGTTTGCCCAGCAAGTCTCCGCTCACCCATGCCAGTTTCTTGCCTTCCTTTCCTGATCTCTTACACCTGGCAATTGAGAGCTCTTGTGCTCTATGGAAAGCATCCTTAAAGACCTGCCAGCTCTATTGTGCTCCCTTGTCCCTGAGGGCATTTTCCCAGGGGGTCCTATTGACTAACTCCCTGAAGAGCTGGAAGTCTGCTTTATTGAAATTCAGGGTTCTTACTTTACTCTTTGCCTGCCCCATATCTCTCAGGACTGCAAACTCCACCAGCACATGATCACTGCTGCCCCAGCTGCCTCCAGTCTTGATGTCACCAATTAGCTCACAAGTGGTCGTGACCAACAGGTCCAGTATGGCATCCCCTCTTGTCGGGTTGTCTATGGCGTGGCATATGAAGTTACCCCTCATGCACTCCAGGTGTCTCCTTGATTGCCTACAGCTCGATGTGCTACTTTTCTATCATATGTCAGAAAACATAGTGACATAGGCATGGGAATACTGTTCAGGGGTAAAAGACTTAGTGCAGCACGGTTAGGCAAGAGATTACTTGGCCATGTTGTCTACCTTCTGCCATAGAACACAGTAAGAGACACAATGCCTCCCTAGGAAAGTGCAAGAGCCGAAATGTGAGAGCAGATTTTGTTAATCTCTTCTGAATATTTTATATTGCAGAAGAGACAGGGAAGGTTTTTCTGCAAGGAATAGGAGGTCTAGGACAAAGGACAAACAGAGATTCACTGTTATTTATGTGTCGTCTTATATCAACTTGCTGCCCATCTAAAATTGTGGAACAATGGGTACATGGCCTTCATGTGTTTAAGGTAGTTTTGTTTCTGCTGCAAGTTCTGAAGAGTTCACATAATTGACATACTATGAACATCTTACTAGATAATAAATTTCTTCAGCTGGCTTCTTCCTTCTGTCCACAAAGTTAATATTTTCTTGCATACGTATAATATCTTGTCCCTTTCTTTGCTTTAAAGATACTTTACATGACATTGTACAGACTTGCCAGAGGCAGTGCAAGTAGATCTTTGAACAGCTGTCCTTACATTGTCTGAATAATATAGAGTGTGCCTTATGGTCTTGCCTGTGGGATAGTTCTTGCTCTAATATAATGATAAGACATAGCTGTAAAATGTAATCAACTCTTCTAAAACCTGCTGAATAAAAACAAATTTGTTATAGTATTTTTAGAGCATAATATATAAAAATTATTAAATAATGTGAACGATAAGCAAAAACTAAGGTTTTTCATCCATTGGTATCTATAAGACATTTATCTTATAATCTTCAGCCTTGCAGAGTCAATGGAAGTTTCTATACTTACTTCAGTAAAGGGAAAATATTTTTAATTTTACTAGTAACTTTCCAAGAGACAACAGGGCAATACTAAAACATCTTGTTTTGTCTCACTTTTTCTGCTCAGGTCAAGAAGGCTGTTAGGAATAATTATTTTTCTACACGTGAAGTTTTCCTATGTTAGGCTCTTAAACATTCAGCTGTATGCAGCAATTGCATGGTAAAAATAGGGGTGAGAACATGGACTATAGTGCCATTAAAAACAGATGTGTCCAGCCCTATACAATTTCTAACAAATGCAAAATTTCTAAAATTTTCATGAAAATCAGAAACTTGAAGTACAACAGTGGCTTAAAGATGAATTTATGAAGACTAAGAAAAATGAAAACATTAAGTGTCAAGATCACCTTGGCACATTTGTAGGTCCAAACAACATTACCTGAAAATAGTGTGGGGCATTTTTTTATCAAAGGTAGAACAGATCAGTGGTAGAAATATATAACTTCCATAATACTTGTTGCTTCTAAAATTTAAACTCCCTAACTCGGTGAAGCACTGATTGTTATGAAAGAGAAGGAACTCATGGCAGGACTAACAGCTTGTCATACCTACTTCATATTATTTTATATCAAAATGGTGGGTTTGCTGGAGTTGGGCTTCAGAAGTCTTGGGGACAGCTTTTCTTTTATGTCTTTTTTTTTTTTTTTAATTAATCAACGAATTCTTTCATTTGGCTCCCAAGTTCTCCTCCTGAGAGAGAGGTCCTGCTCTTAGGATGGACCCTCTTAATTCATAGTTCCCTCTCTAGGAGACAGGAACTCTGATGAACCTATTTTACAGTTATAAAACCTAAAGATGAGAGTAATCCATCTACTTGCACATCGTGTCAGGTACTGAATGTATGTTGCTCCTGTTTTCTCAAAACTGGATTTAAAATGTATTTAAATTTCCATTTTCTTTCTATGTTCATTCTTTCCATCATTTTAGCTCTTCTCCAGGTTTATAATTTATTTAACTGTCAGCCCTTATATGTCATTATTCCTATATTTCTACCTCTTACGTTTGTAGTGATATCTCCTGTTTTGTTAAATGATTCCTCTTTTGACCAAAAGCCACAATCTTTTAAGAATAGTAGTGCCCCACTCACTCAGCTGCTATCTAGCAATTATAAATAGGAGGTGTGAAAAGAAGCACCAAGATATCATCTTTCTAGGGCAGTTTAACTCTCTTACTATTACAGTGATCAAACTCTAAACCAAACTAATAATCCACATCCTAATCATTATTACTTGATAACATGGCTATTGAAGAAGCTGCTACGTGGAAAGACAAAAGTACATCTCAGTTCTCACTGTTCAGGTGCTTTTGCTACAGAGTAAACACCAGAGCTTCCTAATATGGAGGAATTCGTAAACTATTTTTCTTGTCTTTTGGATTAATTTAAGAATGGAGATGTCGGAGGGTGTGTTTAAGAGTACAAAGCAATCATTTTTCAACCACTGGTGGGAAAGCAGTTTGCCAGTGGGAAATCACGTTAATCAGAGTTTGACCGATAGAAGACAGATAACTGTATGGCATACAGGTATGAGTTTCCCTGTTTAAAATGAAAAAAAAAAAAAAAAAAAGGACAGTTCTGGGAAGTGAGACAGGAGATTTTTCAAAATGTGCTTTCCACTCTGCTCTAGTGACTTAAGTCAGTCACAAGCAAATTCAAAACTAATTTGGAGAATGGAATGAAACTGTATCTGTGAAGATTGCTCTTTGTAACACAGACTAATAGGGAATATTCCTATGTGAATTATTGCCATGCATGTATGTTTACCTTAAGGCTTCAGCAGATGGTAAATGGCATTCTAAAAGTTTGGTAAGCTGAATTGTAAATTGATACCAATAGCGATAACAGTTGTAATATCCCTAGACAAGTCAAAATGAAGGTGCAAAAGAAAAACAATTCCAGGGACAGCAACCAGAAGCAGAAATTTCACTCAGTCATAATGTTTAGCTGAAAAGATTTTGTAGTGAAACTATGGCTGTTTACAAGACTGGAAGTCCAAATTATATGATTTAGTTCATGTCTCACAGCAAATATAAAAGCAGCTGGACCTCAACTCAATGTTCACTGCAAGGTTCCAATTTTTTGAGAAAATTGTATGTAAATAAAAGAGCCAAAGCTAATGGAGTTTCACAGCTGCAACCCAGGGAAAAAAAATTGACCCTAAAGTCCTACAGCATTTCTACAATCTATTTCATTTTATTTTAATGGATGACTCTAGAGGTGATTGAAACTCATACAATCCACTAAATATATCATTTCAGACATGATCCATAAATGTTTAAAGTGTATGCGTGGCTGTTGTGATTTTCTTTTCTGTTTACTGAATCTTTATATTTTTAGCATTTTGCTGTTTCTAGGGATAGGTTACAATTTTCTTTTCAGTTCAATGAAGACTGTTACAATGGAAATAAAGAGTACATGCTCTCCCATGAATACTTCTTATTTTTTGTTTTCATTGCTCTCAGCATGTGAAATAGAAGATGGGTTTGACTGCAAGTCAATGGTTTCTTTTTGGCCAACACTGCAAGAACACTAGCCAAATCCTTTTCAGAGAGAAGAAAGTTCTATCAGGCTTAAGTTCACAAACGGAAAGAAAGCCAAAACCATTAGTGGACCGCAAAGAAGTAGTTCTTCAGAAGACTGGAGCCCAAGTAATACACAGTGGGGGATAAGAAAACAAATCACAAGCTCATTTCAAATGGTTTCAAGTTTTAATTTAAAAAAAAAAAAGTGTAAAAGCTTCCAAAAACCACGAAGACTGAAAATTAAAGAGTGTGATTCTGAGTCTTTGTTTAATGACCAAAACTCCCAAATCTTCCTGATACTGCTTACTTTCTGGTGAAATCAATCTTTTTCACTGGAAGAAAAAAAAAAAAAAGGTTTGTGCCTTCATCAAAAAAGATCCAGTTGATGACATTGTAAATAACTTGTTGCTTTAGTATTGCCTAGAGAAGACTGACCACTCAAAATACCACTTAAACTTTTTCCCTATTTTTTGTGTGTGTTCTTCATATTCTCAGTGTTTCCCCTCACTCACATACAGCAGTTTGTCTTTCCATCTAAATGCTTCCTGGTCAACACACAGAAATTAAACATCTCCCAAGTGGAATTCAGAATGTCCACAAAGTCACCAAAAGCAGATTTTCTTCTCTAAACTGAAAGATACATTTTCCTAGAGGTTTTTTATATTCCTTCCTTATCTTTGTCAGATCTTTATGCATCTGTCTTTATGCATAAGCATCTGGCTGTGAAATATTTTGATACAGTCAGAACTAAAACTGGTATTGCCATAAATGGATTAATGAAATAAAAACCTATTGGTCAGTTGATTTCAGATAATAAAGAAGGAAGAAGTAGGTAGTTTTTAAAATATAAAATAGCATTCTGTTAACAAGTACAATTTACTTTAACTTTCACCAGAATGATATTTTCAGTTGTATAAAGCCTTTTACTTGAAGATCCCAACATGCTCATTATAACCTGTGTTTTGACACTGAAACACAGAAAGGCTAAATGGCAAAGCACATCAGCAGCAGATTGAAATGGAAGCTAAACTTCCTGAGTCACTGTTACTTGATATCATTCAATGCCAATCCTGTCACTTTTTCAAGACCCTTTGAAGCCACATCACAATTTCAGTATTAACTTAAGTTTCTCCTCTCTAGACTGATCAATGGAAAGCAGTAAAAAGGAGATAATGTTTTCCCCATGTCTAAAAGCCAGCTGTATAAAATGCAAAAAGACATCTAGCAAGTTTTTGAAAAGCGTTTCAGGTTAAATCCTTTCAAGGCCAAAACCAGGACACTTCCTATGAAAAACTTTCAAACTTAATCTAAGGAACTTTACCAAAAAGTTAGTTTGAACTTCACTTGAAAGCTTTTGTTTTTTCATTCTTCCTACTTCTAACTAAACTAGCTTCAGCATGCATAGAATGGGGAAGATTCCTGTAGCCTGAGACAATCAAAACACAGGATTTTGGTGCAGACAGATCTCGCATGGATCCACAAAGAGACTTTCATTTATTTACTGATTTTATAACATCAATCCTTCATATGATAGGAACAGTGACTGCGGAATTAAACTTTGTGATTGGAAAATCATCTCCTGCTTTGAAAATAAATGTCTTGGTGTCACCTAAGCATTTATTTTATATAACTTTACTTACCGTGCCTTGACATTTAACTTGCTGTGGAAGAACATTATCCATTCACAGTGTTCAATTCCATTTGCCTCACTCCTCACTTATGCCACATAAAATTGACACCAGCCAATCAGGCAGCTGGAGGCTGAAATGTCTTTTATTGTTGTTTACTGCTGATCATTTTTTAAAACATCAATAAATAAATAGCTACTTTAGTTACAAAAGTATTGCTAGTGTTTCTTGACTGGAACAAGCAATAAGATTTCCTCCTCCAAAATAATCTAGTTTTGCGAAGGAAAATAAAAGTAAAAAAAAAGGACAATTACTACTGTATCAATATCTATCAAAAAGGTGACAGTGTTTACATTAATCTTTGTAACAAGCAAGATGAAAACATTGTAAATAAAATCATCACACAAAAAACAATCTGCCCTAGTATTTACCCTAACATTTCCTGTGACAACGATTTCTTTGGTTTATTTCTTTTAACCCACACACTGCTTTTCACCTAACCTACAGTTTTGTGTAACTCTTAAAACAAGAGAAAATAATTTCAGGATGCAAAATCTCAGGAGCTCATTCTCTCCCATTTGTCTAATTATTACATGCTATAGGTGTCAGGAGCTATTTATAACATTAACTTAATAACTGGAATTGTGTGATAAGTTCCCCTTCTGAAAACAGAAATATATATTATCCAACATAATTTTAGATGTTATAGCTAGATACATAACTGTCCAGATTGAAAAATCTTTCCTTTGTGATAGCTAGTGGGCAAAGAGTTGGAAATAAAAATTATGTGCTATTATGTGATTATTTCTCTGTATTACTTTAACTTTCATGTGTATTCAATGCCTCTAATGCCTCTACATCACTGTGTTTTGAGGATATGAATACAAGAGCCATCAGTTAATTTGCTCTTTACCCATGCATTATTATGGTGTGTAAGGGCTGGAAAGGATGTCCTATGAGGAGAGACTAAGGACTTCGTGTTTATCAACTTTGGAGGAGGCTGAGTGGCATCTCATAGCACTCTACAGCTTCCTGAGGAGGGGAAGTGGAGAGAGAGGTGCTGATCTCTTCTCCTTGTTATCCAGGAGGATGCCATCCATTCCAGGATGCCGGGAAATGGCCTAAAGCTCTGCCAGAGAGGGTTCAGACTTGGTATTAGGAAACATTTTTTTTACCATCAGGGTGGTCAAACACTGGAACAGGCTTCCTAGGGAGCTCATCAATGTCGCAAGACTATCAGTGTTTAAGAGGGATGTCCTGGTTCCAGCCAGGATAGAGTTAATTTTCTTCATAGAAGCTAGTGTGAAGCTATGTTTTGGATTTGGGCTGAAAAAATGTTGATAATGTGGTGATACTTTGAGTTGTTGTTAAGTAGTCAAGGACAATCCAGATTCTCATGCTGGCCTGCCAGCAAGAAGGCTGGGGGTGCACAGGAAGCTGTGAGGGGACACAGCCAGGACAGCTGGCCCAGCCTGGCCAAAGAGACACTCCATACCATATGACGTCACGCTCGGTATATAAAGTTGGGACAAAGAGGAAGGAAGGGGTGGAGAGACATTCAGAGTGATGGTGTCTGTCTTCCCAAGAAACCATCACGCGTGATGGAGCCCTGCTTCCCTGGAGATGGCTGAACGCCTGCGTGCCCATGGGGAGTGGTGAATGAATTCTGTGTTTTGCTCTACTTGCATGCAGAGCTTTTGCTTTCTCTATTAAACTGGCTTCATCTCAAACCATGAGTTTCCTCACTTTTATTCTTCTGATTCTTTCCCCTGTCCCACCATGGGGGAGTGAGCAAGCGCCTGTGTGGTGCTTAGTTGCTGGCTGGGGTAAAACCACAACAAGGCCTATGGAGGACAATGTCCTTTGTGACATGCTTTAACTTTTGGTCAGTTCTGGTCAGGTAGTTGGACTAAATGATCTTTGTATGTCCCTTCTAACTGAACTATTCTGTTCTGTTCTATTCTACAGTTATGTCCATTCCTGTTTATGGCCTCTTATGACACGAAGAGCCAAATGCAAAAAAGAGCTTAGGGACCTAAAACAACAATATCTAAACTTTCAAAATAAGAAACTCAAAACCCTCTGCTTAGCTGCTGCCTGAGTCTAGTGATAGTTCAGCGTTTGATAAAGGAGCTCCCTTTTAAAGAGTTTTTTAAGGAGTTTCTCCTCCAACATACACAGAAGTGTATGAATTTAGACAGTGTAGAGCAACAGAGCTAGAGTAGCAGCTCTGCACAGAAGTCCAGTAAACAGCCAGAAACTGGACATTACTCTCAGCAGACTCCCCAGTGCAGTCCGTTTTAGCCCAAAACCATGCAACCAGACTCCAGAAGATTCCATGGCTGCTACACCTGTGTTTAAAGCAGTAAAAAAAAGAATTCTTTTACTTCTGCTTGTTGTATCTTTTCCTCAGATGGACACCTAGTTATCAAGCTACTGAATCTATGTTGACATTTTTTTAAATAAACAAATAATTAATTATTTTAAGTGCAGTAGCACAATCTATACATTCTCCAACCTAAGAGGATGTCCTGGTTTCAGCCAGGGTAGAGTTAATTTTCTTCACAGAAGCTAGTGTGAGGCTATGTTTTGGATTTGGGATCAGAAAATGTTGATAACATGCTGATATTTTGAGTTGTTGCTAAGCAGTCAAGGACAGTCCAGCTTCTCATGCTGGCCTGCCAGCGAGAAGGCTGGGGGTGCATGGGAAGTTGGGAGGGGACACAGCCAGGACAGCTGACCCTGGATGGCCAAAGAGATAGTCCATACCATATGATGTCATACTCAGTATATAAGGTTGGGATGAAGACGAAGGAAGGGGTGAAGGGACATTCGGAGTGATGGCATCTGTCTTCCCATTACGCGTGATGCAGCCCTGCTTCCCTGGAGATGGCTGAACACCTGACTGCCCATGGGGAGTGGTGAATGAATTCTTGTTTTCCTTCGCTTGTGAGCGTGGCTTTTTCTTTACTTATTAAACTGTTTTTATCTCAAAACATGAGTTTCCTCACTTTTACTCTTCCAATTCTCTCCCCCGTCCCACCATGGGGGAGTGAGCGAGTGGCTGCGCAGGGCTTAGTCTCCAGCTGGGGCTAAACCATGACAGAGGGAAGGCAGGAAGACAATCTAAGCATAAAAGTTCTTCACTGTGGCCCTTGCTTGGACGTGCTCTAAAAGTTGTGTCATTCTTTACAGTATATCTTTTACAACCCCTCCTAAAGATGTTATGACCCTATAAAGAGTTGTAAAACTACTGGAGATTTGGATAATATTTGTAAAGAATGAAGAGATATTATTTATAATTAACAGGCATTTTTAATGCTTACATCAACTCTGATCTAGCAAGCAAAATACAAAATTTGTTGATCTCTGACAATTATAACACTTCTTTTATAAGAGCATAAAGATTTCTTTATGTTCTTATAAAACATAATACAAAATCACTTTCAAGTATCAAATATTAATTCTGTCTTTTTAAGTCTCAGTATATCTTGATAACTTGTCAAAAAGAACTGAGGATGCTAAATAATGACATCTGCAGTCCAGGTGCCCTCATACGTATTACAGATGCAGTTTTTGTGCTTGAACATTATTCTCTGACTGCCTGCTGATCATTCATGGCAAGCACCATGAAACTGCCATGTAATGAGAAAGCAGCTATTTATCCTTCTTCACATGAAGCCCAGACTTGTATTTTAAAGGAAAGTGTGACAAAACAACCTATGCATGATGCTTCCATAATGAGGGCAATGCTGGACTAGCAACACAAAAGTGACATCTAGATGTATTCCACTTGCAGACTTTTCCAGCCATTCTGAAACTAATCAGAATAATTTTAAATCAATAATGATTTGTGAGAGAGCTTAACATTACCCCAAACATGGCAACACCTGCTACAGTAATATATAAATCCTGTTTAATTTCATCAGACAAAAGGCAGGTTGTTAAAAAGTATAAAAGGTACAACTGCTATTAAAATATTCCTCTTGGAAAGATAGCATAAACTTTTTTTTCCTGATATTTAATCCAGCTTTTGCACGGTTTCAATGTTTTCCTCTCATTTGAAATATGAGTGTTGATTTAATTTATTTTGTAAAATTGTATTGTGACTATAGGCCAAATTCTCAGGGTAAATTGGTGTATATTGGAAGCTTACAGTTAAGGTCTTTAAAAGTAATACCCATGTGGTTCACGATGAAGAATACACTGAATTAACTCTTCATGCTGAAAAATAGTAGTTCACCTGTGCTGGTTAGGTGCTTTTGTAACATTCAGTTGAGCTATTTTTAAGTTACATATTGAGTTTAAAGTTGACCTGAGCAGTAGTTTGTAAGTTTGTGCTTCTTTCTTTAGTCCTAAAAAGGAATATTGGACCTACTATTGGACTTCTTCATACTTATTTTCTCTTTTGTCTTATTTTTCCCAAGGAATAATTTTAAAAGATTTGCTAGACAGGTGAAATTGGCAGGGTAGTGGTTTTATCAATGCTTACTGAAATTATGGGAGAATTAGCACTAAACTGAAGAAAGGATTTAGCCCTCAACAAATTTGACCCAGTGTGCCAAATTTTTAATCAGTTGCTGCACAGAATGGAATACAAATACTGGAGTTCAATGATTTGGAACAGCACCACAAATACTTAACCTAAAAGGTCAGGAACACCACCCATCTGAGCTTTAATCACCTGTAACCATGCTGTATCCAAAGTCCAGAAATACACTCCTAGAAGCCAGAAAACACTATGTCAAAAGACTAAGTAAAAATGACACAGATCTACTGATACTGTCCATCTTTCATACAACTCCATGAAGAAAACAGGCAGTTAAAAATCTAGCTTTGAGTCATTCCAGCAGGAAGGAATTAAACCTATGTTTCTCAGTAAAGAGGGATATATGAAAGGCCACTAGCAACTTTAAGGAAGAACATACCTTACTGATGCTGTGGAGATTGGACACAGCAGAAATAAATGAAAGACTCAGGTGGCTAGTGAGATACTGGCTGCAATCTTGCAGACAGTTCTTCAGCAGAGAGTTGAGAAGCCCCCTGGGGGGTGGCACTGAGTAAGGTTTACTACTCTAGCTGAGTAAGGTTTAGCATTTTTCATGATGAAATTTAGAATAAGATATCTAAACAAATTTTTGGATGCATACCTTCTCCTTTGCAAAGAAAAATGCATTTCCACCTAGTTAAATTAAATTAATATTAACAAGAACACCGTGTTCCTAAATAATTGGCAGAAGTGTGAACAGAAATCAATTTCCCTTGTGGCTCTTTAGCTTTTTACTCCTTGACACACCTGATATTGTAAGACTACAAAATACACAAGGTCTGAATTTAAATGTAATGTGACAAAGCGTTGGTTTCTGTAAACATAATTTCATTGCTTTACATATCACAAAACAGCACAAAAAATGTGTCTAGATTTTAGTTAGGTAGTGGGGACGACAAGTGGAAAAACTGTTCTCATCCAACTGAGACATTTTGGGATCTGTGGTATCGTTTTGGGCAGGCTCAGGAAGTAATTTTATTTGTGGAGTTGTGGTATGATGCTCTTGTTTGCTTGTATTGTGTCAAAAAAAGTAAGTTCATCAATACAAAATTCCCTTTGCAACATTCTCTAATTCTTGGGGTTACATCTATTTCAAAGATTAGAGTGATGTGGATAGAACTAAGTCCCCAGATAAGCACACATTGTTAAGTTAAAGTTGCTCAGAGACTGCTGTAATTTTAGTGTTGGAATATATTTAAAAAATAATTCTTTAAAACTGACAAACAAATCAACAAAAAAAAACCCAACAAAAAAAACCCTACCAAAAAAACCCAAACCTTAAAATATCTAGTGGTTATAGGTGCACCATATTCTGATTACCACAGAGAACTTAAAGAGGAGTGGAGAGATGGATAGTCAGGCCTGATACACAGTCTCCTAGAAGATGGATCTGAATGCCTCCCTTGGATAAAATATTTTATGTTCAGTTTCTTCCATTGCAAGTAGGCTACTGTACATACTGCTGCTTTGAAAGTAGGACATTATTTTTGCTCATTACTTGTTTACTTATTTTTAAAGAAAAGAGACATAGACATTTTTCCTCAGGAGACAGGAAGAGACATTTCTATACAGCCCAGAGAGGGCCATCCAATTCCCAGAGAGTGGAAGGGGTTTTGGCATATTTGTAGCATTCGTTAATGTCATTTCAGGCAGTGCCCTGCTGAGCATAAAACAATTATATATCCCATTCTGGGAAGCCTTTTTTTCTTGTATAGGAAGAGTAATGCAGACCTATAGATTTCAGTCTGAATTCCAGTGCTTAAAAATTAAATGTTGCATTACTCAGCCTTGCAAAGTTTGTATCTTCAAAGATTTTACACTTACTTGCATTACAGCTCAAAACTCTTTCAGAAAGTACAAGCAATGGTATAAAAATATTCCCTCTTAAGGCCTTGTCAGGCACAAAGACACAAATATCTAAGGCAACTGAAGCAGCATCAAACTTTATATTATTTTGAAGTTTCAGATGGAAAATAAAACTTACTTTACTTAAAGTCGCAGCAAATGAACTAGCAAATGAACATTTTTACTCTTTAGTTCTTTTATCTCTATTTGGAAAGCTTTTCAAAACAAGCTACAAGGCACTGAAGCTGTATGGTGCACAAAGTTTGATAACAGTCTAAAAAGTAAGGGCTTATGAACAATATCTTTTAATCATTAATAATGCTAACTGAACCATTTTGATTAGAAAAAAACCTCCTAAAGTTTCTCAGCTGCCGTTTATTATCAATAATATCTGCGGGATATAACATTTTCAAAGGATAATGGTCTCCAGGTGAAACCTAGATATCTGTTTTCACAGGAAAATTTTTTTTTTCTGTTAGCATTATTTGCACTTGAATTAACTTTTCTTATATGAAATTGTTATTACTATGGATAGTTAATACACTCTGGCATCTGTTTGCTTATTAAGCTTTTTATTGAACTGTCTAATCACATAGCTAGTACTGGCAAAGATATCTGAAGTATGTATAACATGAAAACTTGTTTAAAATCATAGAGAACTCACTCCCTCTGGTTGATATCTTAGCTTACATAGGTGAGTGAACCTAAGCAAAGTGAGTGTAAAGTATACAGGAAGCACTGCCAACATTTTCTGCTCACAGTGGAACAATCTTTATCTCTCTTAATCATATGGCACAAGGTGTTATGGAAATTTGGACACAAATTTTCAGTATTTCAATAAAACCTTATCAGATTATTCTGAACATTAAGGAGACCGTTTTCAAGGCTTATGAAGTTTCCTTTGTATCATTAACCAATATTTCCTTCGTGCTTGCTGTTTCATCTTTTTCACACCATATCATTCTGTCACAAGCAAGGACATCTATGATCAGTGAATTGCATAAGACTGGAAACAAAAAAGACAGTCAAAGCAAACCAAGACCTGGAAACAGAGCTGTCAAATGGCAAATGTCTTGTTTTTTTAGAGAGGCAATAAAAGTATATGGTTCAATGTTTGGGCATGGGTAAATTTTACATAGCAATGTCCAGTTTGGAACAAGTGGCAGCTGAGATCCAAATTTGCACAAAGACTCTTGGGATACCTCCAACTAGCATATTATGTTAATCAAGGTAACTGCAAGACTCCCTTACAGATCAGTGGTCAGAAAAAACATCCTCTGCCTTTCATATCCCTGTCCAATGAAGCCCATTGTATAATCCTTCTGCAGAGAAGCTTATTTCAACCTCATCTTCAAAAGAAGACAGTTCACAGATAGCCATTGTGCTGGTAGCCCATGCAAAACCTGGAAAAGAAAGGCTGTAATCAGAGTGAGAGACAGAGATCATGGTGGCTACAGCCACTTATCATCCCCCATCCCTCCCAATGCACTCAGAAAAAAGTCAGGGAAATGAGGCAATGCTCACAGCTATCTGTTTGCCTGGCTGCCCACAGGAGCTTGAGGAGAACAGCCAAGAGACCAAGTGCTCATGCTGAAATTTCTTAAGCTGTAGTGGACTTTTCTTGTTCAACAAACAAAATGTTTTGGCATTCAAGGTGATGTTAAACGGCTTGTTAAAGATATCAAAGTTCCCTGAGCACTCTGCAGGCTGAGTGCTCCAAGACAGACCTCGGACATGATTAAAGGCCTGGCTGTTCAACCAAGAATTCCCACACTGCCAAGGTCTTCTCATTAATTCTGTGTCAGGCACGACTAAGCCTATAAGCACTGATTACATTATTCAGGCATTGTTTAAACTGTGGAAGGAACCAAGCAATGGGTTTGGTTTTTTTTATGATTCATGAACTTTTTATTCTTATTCTAGCTGCTGAATATTGTACAGTTCTTGTCCAGGTGATTTCTGTTTTCCCGTGTATTCCCCTAAATAGTCATCTCTCATTTTCAGGGAGATTGTTCCTTGTCATTCCCTCTGAGTCTTTCTCTTATCCTCCCACTAAGCAGCAGAGAGGAAAAAAAACCCATGGGGATTTTTAGGTGCTTACAGAGAGAACATTCAAATAAAATGAAAGGTGAGAGACTGGTTGAGTGTTTGTTTTAGCTGAAGATAGGGTCTTGGAGAGAATAAGTATGCTTTCTCTACACCCTCTAAACTGAAGAAAGAAAAGTACAGCACAATTATTTAGAATAGAAAAGAGTAGAATAGAATAGAACTGTAGAATACAATAGTTTGGGTTGAAAGGGACCTTTGAAAATCACCTAGTCCAACCCCCCTGCAAGGAGCAGGGACATCTTCAACTAGACCAGGTCACTCTGAGCCCCGTCCAACCTGAACTTGAATGTTTTCAGGGACGGGGAACCTAACACCTCTCTGAGCAACCTAAGCCAGTGTTTCACCACCCTCACTGTAAACAATTTCTTCCTTATATAACATCTAAATCTACCTTCTTTTAGTTTAAAACCATTACCACTTGTCCTATCACAACAGGCCCTACTAAAAAGTCTGTCCCCACCTTTCTTACAGGCCCACTTTATGTATTAGAAGGTTGCAATAAGATCTCCCTGGAGCCTTCTCTTCTCCAGGCTGAACAGCTACAACTTTCTCAACCTGTCTACACAGGAGAGATGTTCCATCCCTCTGAGCATTTTTGTGGCCCTCCTCTGGGCCCACTCCAACAGGTCCATGTCTTTCCTGTGCTGAGGGCTCCAGAGGTGGATGCAGGACCTCACCAGGGTCTCACCAGAGCAGAGCAGAGGGGGAGAATCACCTCCCTGTGTCTGCTGGCCATGCTTCTTTGGATGCAGCCCAGGATATGTTTGGTCTTCTGGGCTGTGAGCGCACATTGCCAGCTCATGTCCAGCATCCCCAAGTCCTTCTCAGCAGGGCTGCTCTCAATCCCTTCATCCCCCAGCCTGTATTGGTACTAGGGGTTGCCCTGACCCAGGTGCAGGACCCTGCACTTGGCCTTACTGAACCTCATGAGGTTCACATGGGCCCATTTGTCAAGCTTGTCCAGGTCTCTCTGGATGGCACCCCCTCCCTGAGGTGTGTCAGCTGCACCACTCAGCTTGGTGTCATCTGCAAACTTACTGAAGGTGCACTTGATCCCACTGTCTATGTCATTGATGAAGATATTAAACACTACCGGTCCCAGTATGGACTCCTGAGGGATGCCACTCGTCACCAATCTCCATCTGCACTTTGAGCTGTTAAGCACTACCTTCTGGATTCGACCATCTAACAAATTCCATATCCACCCAACAGTCCACCCATCAAATCCATATCTCTACAGTTTAGAGAGAAGGATGTTGTGGGGGAACATGTCCAAGACCTTACAGAAGTCCAGACAGACAGCATCGGTATCTCTTCCCTTGTCCACTGATGTAGTCAGTCCATCACAGAAGGCCACTGGTTTGGACACGCAGGACTTGCCCTTGGTGAAGCCCCGCTGGCTGTCTCAAATCACCTCCCTGTCTTTCAAATGCCTCAGCATAGCTTCTAGCAGGATCTGTTCCATGATCTTCCCAGGCACTTCCCAGCAGTGAGGTTGACAGGTCACTTAGTTCCCACGGTCCTCCTTGCTACCTTTTTTAAAAATGAGTGCAAAGTTCCCCTTTTTCCAGTCACCAGGAACTTCACCTGACTGCCATGACTTTTCAGATATCATGGAGAGAGGCTTGGCAACTACATCAGACAATTCCCTTAGGACTCTATGATGCATCTTGTCAGGTCCCATAGAGTTGTGTATCTTCAGGTTCCTCAGGTGGTCTCAAACCTGATCTCCTCCTACAGTGGGAGGGACTTGGCTCCTCCAGTCCCCGTCTTGTAGTCCATCCCCTCGAGAGGAGTGGAAAGGGACATTGCCAGTGAAGACTGAGACAAAGAAGTCGTTGAGAACCTCAGCCTTCTCCTCATCCATTTTACCAGTTTGCCAGTCTTGCTCATCAAGGCGGGTATGCTTTCTTTGACCCTTGTTTTCTGGCTGGCATACCTGTAGAAACCCTTCTTATTAGGCATTCCTTGCCAATTTCAGTGCCAGCCATGCCTTAGCCCGCCTGACCTCATTCCTACACAACTGGGCAGTGTCCCTGTAGTTTTCCCAGGATACTTGTCCCTGCTTCAACCACCTGTGTCTTTCTTCTTCCCTTTTGGTTTGCCCAGCAAGTCTCCGCTCACCCATGCCAGTTTCTTGCCTTCCTTTCCTGATCTCTTACACCTGGCAATTGAGAGCTCTTGTGCTCTATGGAAAGCATCCTTAAAGACCTGCCAGCTCTATTGTGCTCCCTTGTCCCTGAGGGCATTTTCCCAGGGGGTCCTATTGACTAACTCCCTGAAGAGCTGGAAGTCTGCTTTATTGAAATTCAGGGTTCTTACTTTACTCTTTGCCTGCCCCATATCTCTCAGGACTGCAAACTCCACCAGCACATGATCACTGCTGCCCCAGCTGCCTCCAGTCTTGATGTCACCAATTAGTTCACTTGTGTTGGTGACCGAAGGTCCAGTATGGCATCGCCTCTGGTAGGGCTGCCTTTTACCTGTCTTAAGAAGTTAAGTCTATGATAGCAATAAGCCTTTTCTGCAGGTCTGCTCTCAATCTCTTCATCCCCTAGCCTGTATTGATACCAGTGGTTGCCCAGACTCAGTTGCAGGAACTTCCACTCGGCCTTTTTGAACCTCATGAGGTTCACATGGGTCCCTTTGTCAAGCTTGTCCAAAGCTTGCCTTGGATGGCACCCCATCCCTGAGGCATGTCAACTGCACCACTCAGCTTGGTGTTATCTGCAAACATGCTGAGGGTGCACTCAATCCCACTGTCTACATGGGTGCCTGGAGTAACTATATTTAGGCGATCGTCTAGTAGCTTGTGCACGTTACAGAAGAGTCCATTGTGAAAACAGCAGTAATATGTACAGCACAGAGTGGACAGAAAAACTTTCCACAGTTATGTAGCCCTGCAGCACCAAAATACAGTTTACTGAAAGAGAAAACAATCTCTTTCATTGACTTTTATATTAAAGCTTTTGTCTATTTCAAGGCACTTATTGCATCATTGCAGCCATAGCAATGCAAATACCAGTATAGAACAGGGTTTACTAATGTGATTTCATACTAGGATAAATCTCCATAGTTTGTAAAGCTTTCACTGAAAAGAAAAGGATTCATATTTTAAACTGGGAGTGGACATAAATTGTTGAACTGTGTGAAAGCTGCAATGTTGAACATTGTCAAGTTTGCATCAGCTTACAATTATGAACTGATTTTTGTATCTCTGTTACTAGATTACATTCTCTATGAAATGGTTTTTAGGTTGACTTTTCCGTTGAAGTAGCATGTGCCTAACTGGATTCTTCTCCCCCTAAATTTAATAACAAGACCTTGTTTTTCCATAGTATCAGTGGGAGATTGAGACAGAAGTACTGTTTTTATTTGATTTATTTTATTCCCTTTTTTTACTTAATAAACAGGAAATAGGAGCCAAACATTTAATAACCTTATTGGTCCACAACAACTTTATCTAGCAAAATGGATAAAACTAGAGGGTTTCCATTGCTACATCTTCCAGTGGACTGACATTTGGAAGTGAACAACCTTTCTAAAGTTCAGGCACTGCATTAAAAACATTATAAAGGGCATCATTAGAATGGAGGAGGGAAACTGTTACTCAGCATTTCAATTACTGAGCTACGTGAGTGGCAGTAAGAAATAAAAGACACAAATTAGTACTATTGAGTGTTCCTAAATATCTATTCAGCAGCCTTGAAAAGTGATTTGTGTTTGGATACTGTCATAAATTTGGAAACATTCAAATAAGCTCACTACTCTGTCTGTACTTTCTCAAAATTCAGTTTCCAAAGAATTTTGTCAATGCAGAATTATGGACCTCGAATGTCTCCTTATTAGTCTGATTGCACATCTATTAGCATTTTTCTACACTTTTTTCCCTGCTGTGGGCATGTATAATTTATTGAAAGCATTCTCACAATTTACAATCCAAAAAAACAAACAGCAAGCCACCTTCCATAAAATACGATATTTTTAATGAGCCCACAGAGACTGAGAGTACTGAATGCTGTATATATTCCAATAAAACACTTAGGGCATGCCATTAGTGAATACAGTAACCTTACAGTATACGTAAAATGATTGCCATGTGCTCATAACTACAGGAAAAGGAAAGTCCATGTGTTACAAATATGGTAAGTCCTACAGATACTGATGAACTTGGATGGGATTTCTATCTAAATACTAGAAGTGAATAATATTTATCCTCCTTCCTCTACTTTTTACAAAAAATGTATTAACAAAGTTACATTTTCCTCTTTGTCTCAAGTGTGAAAAGAAAGTGTGAAAAAAGTGTGAAAGTTCTTTAAAAGAAAGACAATGTTGGGATATTGTCATGATGAAAATGTGTTTATCATTGACTTTACTGTAAGGGGCAGGGGAGAGAATACAAAATATTTTTTAGGCTAGCTTTTCGTTGTGTTTCCTATAGTCTAAGTCATTCTTAAAATAAACCAAAACAAAACCAAATACGAAAAGCCTCAATAAGCCAAACACACAGTGCATCTTGGAGGCCAAGCTGCGTTTATCATGATAACAGAGATATTGCTGTATGGATTTCAGCAGCATTCAGCTGTCACATTTACTCACATGAACTGATAAATCTCTAACGGCTGAAAGACAGCAATTGATTTATGAGTTTGTCGGAATGGATTGGAACCATTGAAAATGCCCTTATTAAAAATCTGCAGTTTTTCACAAGGACTTGCTTGCATTAATAAATGTGAGAACAAGTTTGATTTCAGTCAGATTTAATGTAGTTTGAAATTGAAATGAGTTTCACTTCCTGACTCCAGGAGGTCTGCTGACATTTTTAGTGCAACATCTAAGCCTATGGGGAAAAAAATGAAGCTGAAAATGGAAAATAAGATAAATTTTCCATAATTTGCACAATTAATATATTTGATGAGGACAAAATCAATTACATTTAGAAAATGTCAATTTGGTACTTGACCAAGCTATTTATTTTCCAACAGCAATAACCACTATCATTACTGTAGCTGAAGAAATCTGAGTATCATATTGATTAAGAGGTAATTTTCTTAAATACATATTCATTTTTACAAACTTCACCCGTCCTTCATTGTCAGCTGTCCACTGTCAGCTGGAAAGACATCTTCTGTGTGATATGAGGATATTATACTAAACACATACATCAGACGATAATACCATAAAGACAGACATTCTTCCACTCTCAAGAGAGAAATATGTCTAATCATAGTATTGTAGGCTTCCACCCGGACAACACTTCTGGCTGATCTTGTAAAACCACATGTAACATGAGATATATACACACCCTTTTAGAACAGTGTACATTTCTAGCAAAAAAAATGTTTTCTGAAGAAGAGAATAAATACTTTGGGTTTTTATACATAATGCCACACATTTGCTTAAAGAAATGATGTGTTTTTTCTTATTTTTATATAATTCAGCCTCAGTTTTCTCAATTTTGCTGTTCTGACTTTTTCCAGAACACAAATGTAAAGTCTGACACAGCGGAAGAAATTTCTCTTCTTGTGCTGTACAGAACTTACCGTGATGTCCATCTTGCCTTTGAGGAACAGTGAGGAAATCCTTTCTTTTTATCCACAGCTAAGTTGTTTGGAATAGAAAGAAAATAGATATAACAAAGTTTTGCCACATCATCCTGTTCATCCTGTTTCACTTCCCTGTCCAACATTTCTCCCAACTATTGCATGCAAGAGCTGTAACGAAAAATAAAGTGCCAATACTCACCACTTTCACAGCAAAAAAACACCCCAAAATCCAAAAACAAAAACAAGGGAGAGTTGAAAGAGAAAGTTTATTTGATTTATGAGATTAAACTCATATACATACTCTGGAATTCTAAAACAGAGGAACAGTATGATAATTTTTTAAATAAATAATACTATATATCTTCAAGTGATAGCTTCCCATAAATATTGGATATAAGTCTATGTTTACATTGCTGAAAAGATCTGATTTTAAGTGAAGCAGTGGTATAAAGCACAGTTTTGCTTCCATTTTTTGCAGCACACTGTAAGTAGCCCAAAGTCAGTTAAAAAATGAAGTTTGACTTCCACAGTCAGAGTATGTATTCTGTACTTATTTATTTTCTTTAGCAGACGCTGTGCTGACATTTCAGCTATTTGACTTGTCACCTCCAGAGACTCTGTAATACTTCCCCAAGGAGGACCAGAAAGCAAAAAAGTAGACATAGAACCAGTGGAAGATAAACATAGAATGATCACCCTTGCTATTGAATCAAAACTTAAAGTATACTGAAGAAATAAAACAGCAAAAGAAACAGGGGAGACAAAAAGAGTCCATAACAAACCAGCAGGGTATAATGTCAGTTCATGTTGGCATGGGGGTGAGATATAATCTTGCCTGTGGTACTAAAATGAGAATTGAATGAACAATGAAGCAACAGAGGACAGTGTGCAATTGCAAATGAGAGAGATTGAATCCACTTTAAGAATAATTCAGTGGAAAAGTCTTCATTCATTAAAGGAAAACACTTTCAAACAAAGAAGTTGGGTAGTATTCAGGCTCTTTGGTAACTGAGACTGCAGAATTTACTAATTTGGGGGCTGAAATATCATTCAAAACTTAATGCAGGTAAACCTTAAAAACATGAGACTAAACATTAAACATTACATTGACATAAATTTCAATGCCTTAAGCCTTATCCAAAGCTAATCGTTGGTTGAAAGATTCTTACTTCAATGTCTTGCCTTGCTGTGGCAAGGCACTGAATAAAACCTGGAGATGTTTATGTGTTTAAAATCGACTTCTGGATGGCAAACTGCCTCCTCAAGGAGGAAAGCTCTTCCAGGCAGATAGAGATTTTCTTGTTTGCAACAAGCAATCATCAAAGCTGAAAAGGCTTCCACTGGCAGATGCATCTTTTGTCTCTATACCCTAAAGACATCTAGGAGAGCTTCTCAGTAGACTCATTTAAGCCTGAAAGCTGTATTCAACACATGTAAGCATACATGGGACATGTATGGGACAAAACACAGAATCAGTAAAATCTCAACAGCATTGTCCAGAGTAACATGCAGATCAGGCAACAGGACACCAATTCACTCCATTCTCTGTGCTGAAATCTGTTTTACATACAAGGTGGGTGGAACGCCTTTAGAAAGCAGAGGTACAGTCTTCATTTTCATACTTGGTGAAAAATGTTCAGATGTCAGAGTACTCTCTCAATTTATTCATATTGGTATGGGAACTTTGGGATCAAGACACAATAAAGTGTCTTTTTTTTTTCTTTAAATTTATTTCACATGTATTTATGTATTTATTTATTTATTACATAATGTTACTATATTGATTTAATATTTAAATTATTTGGTTTGGATTATAGCTATTTACTTTAAAGTTCTTCTTTCTAAAACAGTATTGTGCTTAATCAAGTAATATATAAACTGTGAATCTGCTAGTGAAAATTACCATGTGTTCCTTGACATTCACGTTAAACCCTGTCTGAGAGGGAGTACTTACATTCTCTGGCATGATTGCTCAGTGCAAAAACATAGGACTGGAGGAGACTTTCAGTCCAGACTTCATCAGTTTAAGTCCTTGGATATCACAGGCAATCACAGCCTATATTTCAGTGTAATTATTACCTTTTAAAAGAAATTTTGTGTTTCATTCTCACTACTTTTACTGAAAGATCACTTCAGAATCTCATTCCTCTGAGGGTTACTAAAGTCTCAGTTTCAATTTATTCATAGTTTATTTATCCTTCCCACTGTATTCATAAACACCTGTTATATCCCTTCTCAGCCTTTGTTTTGCTAGCCTAAACAGGCTATGCTCTTTTATTTTCTAGTAGGTTCTTTTTCCCATCATCAACTGAGATTGAATTCATCTTGCCTGAATATAGTATTTAAAATTATGTCTCCCTACTACTTTGTAGAATGGCTTTGATACTTCCATGTTTTTGCTAGAAATATCTGAGCCAGTTTATGCATTTGCCATTTTCTTATCAGCACTTCAGTCATTCTGCATTTGATTAATGTAGCTGTGCTTTCTTCTCTGACATTTTTAACTGATGAGTTTCCAGCTTCTAGAATAATTTTTATTAGTCACAAATAATGGAACTTTGCATTTTGCGATGCTTAATTTCATCTTGTTTCTAATTCTATGTTTCACAGTCTCCTTCATGTCTTTCTGTATCATCTCAATCCTCCACAGAATTCAAGCTGTTTCCTTCTTGACACCTTAAAAATTCACTAGGACACTTCAACATGATATTTGTGAAAACAGTAAATGAAACAAGTCCCATGGACAACTTATTTAGTAACACAAATAACTCTAGCCCAAACTTGCTTCTTACCAAGTCCTTACCTACTGTACAGCTCTTCTATAATTCTTCCTTATTTTCATTGTATGCATTAAATTTCCTAAGTGATCTCACAGTAAATACTTTCCCAGTTGAAAGACTAGATTAATTTCATTTTTTTCACCTAAACCACAGATTATCAATACATTACATGATCTACCTATGAAATATACAGAATGTACATTATCTTATTTTTAATTTATCTGTATTTATTGAATTAGAAATTGCTTCTGCATTTGTGCTGAGTTCAGACTAATGAGACTGTAGTTACCAGCAAAGAAGTTAAACAATACAAGATTTTTCTTACTTTCAGTAAAAGTCAGAGACATTTTTTTCACTGATTTTAGGAGGGTCAGACCTGAGTTCTAAAGTACCTCTTTTTTTTTTTAATTAAGGTGTGAAATTTGGATTTCACATGTCTCAGTCTCATTCCTTTTCAAGACTAGTTTTATCAGTGATATGATAGCTTTATTACTAATCCTAGAATTCAAGGCCAGATACCAGGCAGATTAATTTTCCTCGGTTACATGATTACTAATATAGTGTTCTGTTCTAACAAACTGCTTTTGCTAAGCACTGCATCTTGGCTCAGAAGTTTCAGGCAATAGCATTAATGCTGTAGATACTGTGGAAATACATAAAGAATCAAAATATTTAATAAAGTTTTCACAAGAAGTTTCAAGAAAACTTGTCTTAGTTTCCTTTGCTAATAACACTCACAATATTCTAGAAGAAGATATAATGGTTCTGTAATTCAAAAAAACTTTTTTTTTTTCCCTAAGTCCAAGACTAGAGTATAATAAGTTGGAGTTTCTTTTTTTTTTTTAATGTTTGATTTTTTCAGCAATATAGATGTCATGGAGATATTGTCCTTATGTCTGAATTCTGAAGGATTTTAGGTATTTGGAGGTAAAGTGAATGAGATTCCTTTATTTAAAAGATATGATAATTCCAAGTCAAAGTTGTATCAAAACAGATGTAATCAACTCTTTTCTCTTCTTAAAAATAACCAAACATATCTTAAAATTAAGTTGGAAATTATTTAGATGTAATAGTCTAAAGTATAACAGAGGATCACATATGACATTTTTTTTTTTCAGCCTCTTGTAGCATGTGAAGGATATGTTTTCTTTTTTTGTTTTGGCAGGCAGAGAGAGGAAAGATTATGTTTGGGATGCTTTTTAATTTCTCCTTTCTGGAGTTCATATGCTGTTGCATAATAAATGTCACTCAACTAAGCGATGAACTGTGATGGGAATCAAAATGGCCAAGATCTCCCAAGTTATGAACATTATTTCAATATATGTCCCTGGGCAAGACAATTGCCATTTTGCGGAGAGTATTGGGGTGTCTTTTAGAATCACGTCAAGTGTACTTTCTTTCCTAGAAGCCAAGCAACTTTTCTTCCCATGGTATATGCAATATAATGAAACTTGATTTTTTTCTTAATCTCTTTTTAATGTTGAATCAGGAGATATGATGAATTAATCTTTTTCAAAAAAATAGAAATGCATGTAGCTTTAAAAAGCAAGATGTCTAACTATATCTAATTATATTACCTTCATAATCCTATGCAAACTTCAGTTGCACGACAATGTGTAGATTTGGCTGAAGATTAAATTAATCCCTGTTTACACATATAACGTAATTCTATCTCCTTTCCCTGAGGGAGAGCATGGAGAATTTCCAAAGCATGAGTAAACATGCTAATTTTGGCAGCGATGAAGCAGATTTAGTTCGTAAATGTTCTATGTAACAATAATACTGAGAGAAAGGGCTTCAAGTACCACTCAGAGATCACCTCTTCCTCTCAGCCAGACAAGCAGTTCAGCTGAGTGCCTTTGCTTCAGACACTCTTCTGGGATTTAAATCAATCTACCTAGCCACCTATTTCACTCCTATCTATGCACACAAGGGAAAGCATGCTGAAGGCCTCTCTTCATAATATCACTTCCACTACTGCCAGTGAACTCTCTGCTGCCCCCTTTTCAAGCAGCTGCTGCTGTTAACAGATAGGAACATCTGGGATTACAATGCCCAAATACTCATGTATATTCCTGTCTCTTGCCATGCCAAATATCTGCTAAGCATTAAGAGAAATTGTGAACACTTATTTTATTCCTACCTGCTTGGTTTATTCACCTGAACTCGAGGTATTTATTATTTAAAACCTCAAATCTGTGTCTCTGTGAAAACAATACTCTCAGAATTTTGGAGTAAATTACTAAAAATTCTTTCCTAAAATTTTACGAGCCCAGGAAATATATACCCCACAAAAGTAAAACAAACACAAATACATGAAGCTATGGAAATCCTTAGATAAATGAAAACCTTAATTCTGTCTATAGCAATGCCATGGAATAATGACACAACTCTCATTAATGCATAATGGCATTTTTATTCCCAGACTAAATCAAACTGGACTTTAATACCAAATTAAAACGTTTTTCTCCACGAAGGCAACAATTACAACAAAGGATTAAGCCTGTCTATGACCTATTTCAAGGTTGTCTTTTAGACTTTTTAAGCAGGCTAAGACAAGGTTGCTGAGATTCCCTTTGTGTGGTTAGCTAGCATTCAGAAGCTGGCAGGGAAGAGATTAACATTTCATGGATGAACAGCTTCAGTTGCAAAGGAACCTGCACAAAAGAGAGTTATCCTGGTCTCAGCCCTGGTGAATGAGGTATCCCTTCTCCAGGATAGAAAGAGGATAAGCAGAATGGAATGTATTTGTTAAAGGTTAGTTCCTCTTTGAAAAAGATAACCTTCTTTCAAAAAAGTCAGGATTTAGCAGTGTTAAACAAACCTCCTGGTAAATTTAGTTTAGAAGTCAAAGTGGAAGAACCTTCTTGATTAACACCTAGTTTACGTTACAGAAAGTCTGTTTCACTGTTTTGTGCAGACTGTGAAAAGATTGCTGATAAATTCCTTTTAGCAACTTATACTGTAATACAGAGGATTCAATGAAAGACTAAACGAAAGTTATATGAAAAATAAAATCTTGAAGTGTGCTATCTCCCTAAGGAAGAGAGAATGTGCCAACCTCATGCAAAATATAACATTTCAGTATCACATTCAAAACCCATACAACATATTCTTTCAAGACGGCTGGTAATGTTTCAGGATTCTCAGTAGACAGTAACTGAAGGACACTAAAGAACATCTGGGTCAGAGAACTTAAGTACAGGGCAGAATGAAACATGTATAGATCACAGTTCTGCATTTATGGAGATAACTATTACCTCTAGGGCTGAAAAAGTGACCTCTCGTGGGCAATGACATCCACAGATCCAGACAGTGAATTCTCTTTGTAGATGACTTTCAGTTCCCTTATGACATCCTTTACTATGGATGAATAAAGCTACACATAGTACTACATCCCATAGCTCAACAGGCGTGATTATAAGATTGACAAGGACAGAAGAATAACTAATGGGAGCAATAAGCACAATATCGGTATCATTTTATTAATACACTTAGACACAACATAGCCCAGTGACTCACATGGAACTAGCAACAGCCCTGCCACACCAGCACCTAGACTCTTCCACATGCTATACTGTGTCTGAATTACCCTTTTACCGTGGACTCCTATCACCTAAACTCTCTTTCCACCTGACATGCTTGTGGTTTCCTGCCAGTATTTGTTCCATATGTCATCTTAGTCCTTATACTGTGCTGTGCAGGCTGACTGTGTAAATCTAAATTAGGTTGTCTTTTTTAAACAAGGGAGGTGGAGAAGACAGGAAAATGAAGAGCAGAGAGACTTTGATAATTCAGGAATCTGAGTATTTAATATCCATAACAGATGCTTAGTCGCTGTACTGGGTGTCCATGCCCAGGTGCTGGCAGTAGATGGCTGCAGGGGTGGCTTCTGTGAGGAGAAGCAGGTCCACCAAGCCGGATGCAGCTGGTTCCTTGGACTGTCTGCAGGGCACAGCTGAGCCCCTCACCCAAGATGGTGGTGCATCAGTGGAAACATATTTAAGAAAGGGCAAAAATGTTGCACATCAGAGAGACAAGCAAGGGGTGAAAAGTGCAAGAAACAACCCTGGGGACACCAAGGTCAGAGAAGGAGGGAGAAGAAGTCCTCCAGGTGCTTAAGCAGAGATTCCCCCCAGCCTGTGGAGAGGACCATGCCAAAGCAGAAAGCCATCATTACAGCCAGTGGAGGACCCACTCAGGAACAAGTTTATCCTGAAGAACCACTGCTCATGGAAAAGGCCAACGCTGGAGCAAGGGCAAAGCATGAGGAGGAGGGAGCAATAGAGAAGAGCTGTTATGGACTGACCCCAAACCCCATTCCCCATTCCCCTGCACCAGGGATGAGGTGGAGAACAGAGGAATGAACGAGTGACGTTGAGCCTGGGCAGAAAGGGAGGAGGAGGAAGGTGGTATAGGTTTTTTCCTTGTTTCTCACTGTCCAACTCTATTTTAATTGCCCATAAGTTAATTTCCTTCAAGTCAAGTCTCTTTTTCCCGTGACAGTAATTGCTAAGTGATCTCCTTGTCTTTATCTTCACCCATAAGTTTTTCATCTTATTTTCTCCCCCTGTCCTGTTGAAGCAGGGGAATGAGAGAGTAGCTGGATGGGGGTCTGGCAGTCAGCCAAGGTCAGGCCACCACAGTCCCTTAACTCCTCAACCTCTATCGTGTGAATAGATGACAAGTTACTAATATCAGTAAGAAAATACAGTATTTAGGTGACAAAAGTTCCTGGATTACGCAAGTTAAAATAGAGGTTCCTCATATTTAATTATTTGGTCTTTCAGGAATCAAAACACTATGAATTCCAGACAGACTGAATTTCATTGTGCTACCTGGGTTACATCTCCCCATCAGTTCTGCTAAAAGCTCGAGGTTAAAAAAAAAATCTAGGTATTATCATGTGAATATAACATCTAGAGGATAAAAATGCAGTCTTTTACATGCTGTTTATTGTTACATTTAGTGTGGTTGTATTAGGTATAAAGTTATTTTTCTCTCATAATCCTTTTTTTAAAACTAATGTTGTAGAATTCCAAACAAAAAGCTTATTTCAGTACTGAAGTACAAGATATCACTTTCTAGATTCAGGGGTATTCCAGAGCCCAAAGTGGTATTTACTTGCTCCAATTGATAAAGGAATATCTCAGGTTCACCATTTGAAAATACCTGCATTTTCCTGACCTCTTCAGAAATTCCACAGGAGAAAGAAATGTTCCTGCTTCTTTCTCATTCAGAATTTGTGAATCAGACTGTCTTCTCCTGAATGTCCTTAACATCCAGCTCTATAACAACTCTCAAAGTTGTTTTCCAGACAGATCAGCTTCTAAAGACTAATTTTAGACTTAGTCTTGATGACAAAATTATGTGATGTTAATAAATACAAATCCTTATCTAAAACTGAGAACTCTATGTAGTGTTGTGTTCCTTTACTGAGGAATCCACAGGAACTAAATTTTGGGCATAATTTGCACAGATCTTCAAGAGTATAAAATACTCTGTTAACAAACTCAACAACTGTAACAGTCAATATATGTAATTATTTGCTGCCATTTTAAAAGAATGTATTTTTAAAATGGCAATAGTCTTTATAAAATCTCCCTGTGTAATTTACTGATGTCCTGTTATAAACTAATGATTGTATAAGAGCTCTGATCTGAAACTAAAATAGTACAGTTATTATTGATTGGTAAGAAATAAACTGGACTGTGCATTTCCATTTGCACAGTTACTGCGGACTGAAGATATCTGGGTTAAAATCAGATTTTAAACTGTAAACTGGTTCCAAGTACTGCAAAATTCAATCAGAAAACAGACAACTACACTAACCAAACAGACTACCTGAGTTATCAAAATACATTGGCCAAATCCAAAACATCTAAATTAAATTAAAACTTCTTTTCCTTTTACTCATAAGAAGAAAATCTTTGGCTTTTTTATAGCTGCCAGTGTTTTCATGTCTTGTGTGATGTAGACAGAAGAACATCTATAAACTATGCTAGTTTCAAATCACATATACACAATTTCACAGAAAGCTGTGTTACACAAATATATATGCATAGTAGACCAGTCTTTTGGACTAAGCATAGTTGTCTCTGCAGGCTCAAAATAACAACTTTATTTTAAAGTACAGTTACTTATTCTAATAATCAAACTAACAGAATCACTTGCAAATCAGCCAGTAATGGAAACAGAAATAATGTCTTTTGCTGTGGTGGTTTTATATTTTGTTTGTTTGCATAAGGTACTCCTTAATCCATGGAATACACACAAAAGAGAGAGACACAGACATGGACATGGACACAGGCATGGACACAGACAGAGATTTTTGTCTCATATGAAATACTGTAATAAAACTATTGCTCTAAGTTAAATTAAGATAACTTCTACCTGAGAAGCCCAAGGATGAATATACTCATTTTAATTTAGTTTGTTAATTGGCACTGTCTATCCATCAAAACAGATTTATGACTGTGTGGTGGATTGACCCTGGCTGGATGCCAGACGCCCACGAAAGCCACTCTATTGCTCCCCTTTTCAGCTGGACAGGGGAGATAAAATATAATGAAAAGCTTGTGGGTCAGGATATGGACAGGGAGAGATCATTTACCAATTACTATCATGGGCAAAACAGACTCGACTTGGGGAAAATAGTTTAATTTATTACCAATCAAATCACAGTAAGGTAACGAGAACTAAAGCCACATCTTAAAACACCTTCCTCCCACCTCTCCCTTCTTCCCAGGGTCAACTTCTCTCATGATTTTCTCTACCTCCTCCCCTCAAGCAGCACAGGGGGATGAGGAATGGGGGTAGCACTTAGTTCATCACACTTTGTTTCTGTTGCTCTTTCCTCCTCAAGGGAGGACTCCTCACACTCTACCCCAGCTCCAGCATGGGGTCCCTCCCACAGGATACAGTCCGCCATGAACTTCTCCAACATGACTCTTTCCCACAGGCTTCAGTTCTTCACAAACTGCTCCAGCCTGCGTCCCTTCTACAGGGTGCCATCCTTCAGGAACAGACTGCTCCAGCATGGGTCCCCACTGGGTCACAAGTCCTGCCAACAAACCTGCTCTAGTGTGGGTTCCTCTCTCCATGGGTCCACACGTCTTGCCAGCAAACTTGCTCCAGTGCAGGCTTCCCATGGGGTCACAGCCTCCTTTGGGCATCCATCTGCTAAGTTTGTGCCATAACAAATGTTACAATACCGTGAAGATTTCCTCTGGGAAAACAAAAAACAGGAGGACAGAAGAAACAAGAGCTCATCAGAGGTTTTAGCCTTGTTAACATTAAGAATTAGGATGAATTCTTTTCCTGGTCAGGAGGATTTATTTACATTTATCCAGGGGCCCTATAGATTATGTGTCCAGTCAGGAAAATTTGCCAAGCCTGGCGACCGTTGTGGAGCACAACCTCCTCTGGCTGCAGTGAGCACTCAAGGAGAAGTAGATCAGCTGAGCACACAGACCTGAGACTGGGAAGCATTCCTGGGTCCACAGTTCGGATATAGGCCAGTGAATCACCTCCAGCCCATGCTCTGCAGCAGCTGATCCAGGTCAGCTGTCACAGTGAAACTAGGGCATAACATGGAAACTCATTAGGTACTCATTGTTTATGAAAGTTCAATTTGCATTTGAATGTTTAATCTATTTAATTGATGATAACTCTCCCTAGAAGCAACTTTCATAACAACAGGATGATACAGAGCTTGCTCCACACCAAAACCACATACACTATAGGGTTTCTTTTGGGTCTGGAGCACCACTGCCAAAATCAAAGTGACCTTCACTACAAGATACTGATGAAAGAAAAGCCCATGAGTAGAAAACTACTCCACTGCGCAAAAACTAACAATCAGAGAAATGCAGTGTTATCTGTACTAAGCACAGTTGCAAGATAAAGCACACAAAAACAAAAAGACACTTTTTGATTTGAAAAGTTACATTCTACTTGCTGGGTAAGATAATATATATTATCTGGCCAAATAAGTTTTGTGTCAGTCATGGATCTACATTTTCCCACATTAAGGCAACAACTTTGGTGCTAGAAATCTGAGTCCAGATTAGAACCTCCACTATCAGTGATCAGTGAGGGGTTTTTTGTTTGGTTTGCTTATTAAGATTGATGAAGCATTGTGGAATTGATATTGGCAGAGTAACATTAATGCAGATCATATTCCTTTGTAAGTTTCCTTACAAAGTTCCAGGTACTACTCTTTGACATTCTGTGTATAAGTATGCAAGTGCACATGTGTGTCTCTGAAGGAATATGATGAAAGTTAAAAGGCAGAAATACCACCTATGTGGAAGCAAGCATACAGGAGCCAGAAAAAAAGGGTAGTGTTTACTGATAGCTTCAGGATAGTTGAAGAAAAAAATACTGGCAAATTCTCATCATGCCAGTTCAGAGTTATTCTGTGAAAAGTGTCTAATAAGCAGATGTAAATAACTATGACCAGAAAGAAAAGTAGAATGCTGAGGGATGTATATTGATCCTGATCGTGGTGATTTTAACTAGCACACTACTGGAGTACAGACATACCATCTGGAGTCACTAGACATGATACTGTAAAAATATCCATGTATTGCATGACTTACTCTTAGGCTTCTAGAATAGATATCATCAATAGTCCAAAGTGTTATTTTTATGTCACTTCATCTCCAGTTTACTTCACAACATTTCTGATGAAAAAAATGGCAATTGTAATTATTTCACATAGTACTAAAAAGAATTATTCTGAAGGGAGGAAAGAAACAAAAACTTAATAATAGAACAATATTGGATTTTTTTCCCCCCTGTCCTGATTTCAGCTGAGATAGAGTTGATTCTTCTTCATGGTGTCTGCTATAGTGTTGTGTTTTGTATTTGGTATGAGAATAACGTTGATAACACACTGATGGTTTTGGTTGTTGCTAAGTAGCTGTAGTACTTATAATAAGTCACGGACCTTTCAGCTTCCCGTGCTCTGCCAGCAGGGAGGTGCACAAGAAGCTAGGAGGGGGCACAGCCAGGACATCTGACCCAGACTGGCCAAAGGGATATTCCTTACCATATAACATCATGCTCAGAATATGAACTGGATTTAGCCGGGAGGTAGGAATCACTGCTTGGGGATGGGCTATCAATCACCTAGTGGTGAACAATTGTTGCATCGTGCATCACCTGTTCTTGTATATTCCTTCATCTATTATTGGTGGTGGTGGTGGTGGTTGTTGATGATGTTATGGTTATTATCGTTGTTATCGTTGTTGCTTCCTCTTTCATTGCTGTCTTATTGAACTGTTTTTCTCTCTACCCACAAGGTTGTATTTCCCGATTCTATCCCACATTCCACCTTGGGGGAGGAGGTGAGCAAGCAGCTGCATGATACTTAGTTGCTGGCTTGAGCTAAACAACACCACCTTCTTACTGGTAACTTCAGGATAGTTGAAGAAAAAAATACTGGCAAATTCTCATCTCATTTACCTTTCTGTAAAAGCACTGACAACTTAAGATAACTTGCAAGCTTGTGGCAAGTTTTTTCCATGCTTCATAACATGTGTCACAACTGAATTATAAACTACTTGTGGTAGGATGATCATGTGATTACAAGGGGAATCAGGAAAGACATCTTTTCCTTTTTTAACAATTGCATGAACAGAAGAGAACCTTTATGTTCTTATACATCCATGTTCCTCATGCAAACAGAAATTAAAAAGTCAGAGCAGGCTGCATGAAAAATGAACTGACTTGTATTTATGAACATCATTATTTACTCAGCTGTGAATTATATTGCAGCAGCAAAATGGTTATATAAACACAGTTACAGAATAACCTGAGTTTACTACTAAATGAACAGCAAGACTTACTAATGTTAATGTTTAACTTGTTTTTTATAGTGAATCTTTTCAAAAATAATACTGACTATAAATAGCTGTTCCATACTGATGCTTTTCAAAAGTCACTGACAATGGGTTGTGATATGTTAAAACAAAATTTTAGGAAAAATAAGTATTTCATTTATATGTAAATGTCTTCTCTATTTAATATACAGAAATTTAAGAATTAAGCCCCATAATTTTTCTCTTCATAATGATAATTTGAATAAAATGCTATCGGCTAAATAGCATTTCATATGTAGAACAAGTATTTCCAAATAAACACAAGAGCTATACATAGATTCATAGATAAACAGTCATTTTTCCTGTTTGAGAAAACAAAATGGTTTTTTTTAAATACTTGTAAACTTTTCATACAGTGCAGAAAGAGATTTCGCTATTTACATGGGACCACATGCGTTGTATTCCACCGGTTTGTTCAACCACATCATGTTAATAGGATAGTAAAAAACCTAAGAACCTTCCCCCAGAATACAATTTTTGCTACTGTGCTTTGGATATTTTTTGTTTTAGTTTTGAATTAGGGATGTTGACCCTTGTTAGGATTTATAAACCCACTACCTGAAATCTTCATTAGCTATAATAAGCAACATTTTGTTCACTCTGTAACAAAACAGGTTATGAAGATTTCTTGGTAATTTCATGGCTGTCATCTGGTTACCTATATGTTTTCAGGTTTGGGTTTCAAGTTTTAGGAGCTGACAGGTGGGTTCCAATGGAGTCTGATCACAAGAAAGAGCAGTCCCGAGATTTTGGTAGACATCAGAATGAAGCAAAGAGACTAACAGGTCTCCTCTTGCTACATTACATTGATTTGTTGACAGATCATTATCTTTTCTTTTTTTGATGGACACAAAATCATCAGCCAGTAATTTCTTATCAGAGTATTCAAGGAATTACTGTGAGCCAATGAGTATGTGAAATTTTTAAAAATTAGGTCACTTCATTAAGTATCTAAATAAGCATCCCAAGTGTCTAACCTAATCCATCCAATGTTAAAGTCTGGGCATTTTATTTCAGTGGAGAGGCCCAGTGATTGATTAGACTCTCAGTAATAAGGAAATTGCTGGTGAGTATGATGAATTTCTGACAGAATACCTTGAAGGGTTAGACGGTCAGTTAGGCACTACCAAAAAGAGAGGGCTGTAAGTAAACAACAGGGGGGGAGGAAAGGGGGGACGAGAAAGAAAAAAAAAAAAGAAACTAAGCAGGTGGTAGAAAGGGCCATATATTAAAGATAAGATAACACAGAAAAGTTGAAACTTTGAAGTCAAAGTACAAAGGCTGCACTGCTGTGTTTATGCCAATAACTCTGAAGGCAGTCATAGGGAATAATCCATTTTCCTAGTTCTATGCAGAAAAGAGGTATTTGTTGTCATGAAAGACTTATAGTTCTCTTTAGAACCAGGTATACAAATTGCAGAGATTCAGCTGAAATGCTAACAGACTTCCCAATGGAGAGAGCTAAATTTAATGGGAAGAAATGAAAAGGAGGGATGTGTTAAGTAATTTATTTATTTTCCCTACCTGTCAAGGACTTAGAGTTCACAGCCATGTGAAAATGTTCCATAACTTTTCAATAGTGATGAGAATTTCAAAACAGAATAAACCCCAAAACCCACTAAGTCAAGTAAAATTTTCCATTCCCTGTGATGACGATGTTAGGATAAATACATTTCCATTCTGGAACATACATATAGCTCACCAGATACTATATCCTGTGCCAGATAATGGCTGCCATTAACCCATCTAGAATCCCCTTTCTTTAGATCACTTTAATTCTAAAGCATCATTACTTGCGGAATTAAATAGTATTAATTAAATAATGGCATTTCTAAAAAAAAAAGAAGTATTCATTCTTTTCGAAATTCCTTCCTTTAAGTCACATTAATGATTATCATACTCTTATGCAATAAAACAGAAAGATGGATCTGATTTCCCTGCTCCTTAGCACCCATTATTTCTGTCTTTTTTCTGTCCTTTAGGAATTGGGATCTTATTCTCAAGAGGAAAATAATCCCCTCTTTCATGCTTTTTTTTTTAAATTAATGTTTCTCCATTACCCTTATGATTTTATCTGGCTTGTTTCACTACATCTGGAAGACCTATTTTCAGATGAAGTGCTATAGACTGTATTCCAGTTAATGGTGAGCAATTTACTTATATAATGATATTATTTAATATTCTCAATACTACTTTTCATTCTACCCCAAACAGATCTTGTCCTAACATAAAAATCCCTGAATATTGATGCAAAGGAATATGTACATTAATTAAAAATTACAATTAATGTATTACTAGAGAAAACCAAAAGAGTATTACTTGCCATTATCAAGAGTGACAAGTCCATATACAATGGATTATCTGCTTCAAGGATTGGGAATGCAAGCATCTGTGTGCATTGGTTTGGTATTTCTTATTAATAACAACGCATCATGCATAATAAAGAGAATCATGTGCATCATGGTCTATAGGTCCATCAGCATAGATAAACAAGTTTGGTGGGAGAAAAAAATCCCAAGGTAATTATTATAATTAACATAAGTAACCAGAATGGATTGCAGATATGGAACAGCTTCCAACATAACTTCTAGTCCATAAAAAGATGGTTTTTCATGAGGGCCATTAATCAAAGGATTGACTAGAAAAAAGAGACAATCCATTTTCTACTGGGCTTAATCTACAATTTTATAATGTACTTTATTTTCCTACTTGAACCTTTTAGCTTTATATTTGTACTTTCATTATTTCTTCGCCTCTTCCATATTTCATTACAACTCTTATTTTATATAGCCCACTATTCAGTCAGTCACAAAGGGACCAAATTCATGGTAGTTATTTCACCAGATTCTTATGAATCTGTTATGCTTCAGGTTTCTATGATAGTTCTTAACCTGCATTTTTGTCAGGCATGTCATTCTGAAAATTACAATTTTTGAATGAATTTTCCCTATTTTCTGTTCTCTTGAAGGTAATTTTTAGAAGGATTTGCATGAAATCTATCCTGTCATTTCTGATTATATAATTCTGGGGAAGTTTAATTTGTGGAAACATAAACTATAATAATTATAGTTTTCTCTTTCAAAAGTCTTATTGATTAACTTCAAAATGTTTTTAAAAAGTTTGAGGAAATATTTTCCATCATCTAATTTTATGTAATGATTTGAAATATGGTGAGATTAGTAGTAGTATAGACAAAACATGTCCAGGAAATATTTTTTGTTGTTTACCTACATAAAAACTGTATTTGGCCAGGTCATCCACATTTGAAAGTTGTATTTGGTGAAAATGTCAACATCTGAAACAATGCCTGAAAAAGGCATTTACAAATACCATTTATAAATAATTTTCTAAGAATTACAGGTAGGCAGGTAAATGCTCTAAAGATACAATCTGTTGTTGGGTCTGCTCCATCTTCTCATATTTCCATGGTGCTGCAAGGACGCCCAAAAATTACTATGACTTTTTCCTATAGGCATGGTACTTAACCAGCTTTCCAGGAAATTGGCATGGACTTATCTACCACAGACAACATGTCCCTAGACATTAGGCCTAAGAGCAGAAATACTACAATGAAGAGCACGTAGCTTTAAAAAAGCCAGGAGACAAAGAGATCTAGTGCGGTCTTTCATGCTACACAAAGTCGGAACAGACTTCTAAAGGGAGAAATCCTGTATCTCGCTTTTCACTTTCAATGATCATTGCAGTTTGCTTGGAACAAAAAGAAAATAAACTGGGGGAAGAAAACAGACCATGAGTAGAATCATGGGGGAATCAAGAGTCCCTTTGAGTTGGCATCCAGAAATGTAGGGAAAATGGAGAAAGCTTGAACACCACCTAGGGAACACTGCAGTCTAATGAAGAAGGAAACACTCAGCAGAACATAGAAGACTGTGCATGATCTGAGGCCCAAGAGTCAGAGCTGTAATTTCACAGAGCTAAGTCCCAGACATGAAATGTGAACATAGTCTGGATCTAAGAAAAAATAGCCCAACTGTGGCTGCTAGAAAATACAGAATTAGATTTTGGCAAACCTTCCAGAATAAGCTGTTCAAAGGTGTCACCTCTTAGAGGAACAACCCTACAGAACCCAAATACCACAAGAAAATACATGAGGCAAAAATCATGCAGAATTCACAAAATGACTACATCAATCTGCACATGAATTGACAGCCTAGACATCTGGAGAAAGATGAAAGAACTAGAGTGAAATGTATCATTTTGCAAATCCCAGAAAAGTATACACAGTATGGACAAATCAGTTAAGAAGAGGGTTTAGTGCAGCGGAACTTTTCAAAAAAGCTGCAGGCAGTATTGAAGCAGAATGAGGAGTCTACTAAGTTTGGAACAAGTGGATACAGTTATGTTTGTAACAGTGAATTTCAGAATCACAGAATCACAGAATCATTAAGGTTGGAAAAGACCTGTAAGATCGTCAAGTCCAACCATCAACCCAACACCACCAAGCCCACTAAACCATGTCCCGAAGTGCCACATCTACACATTTTTTGAATACTTCCAGTGATGGTAACTCCACCACTTCCCTGGGCAGCCTGTTCCAATGGTTGACCACTCTTAGTCTAAACCTCCCCTGGTGCAACTTAAGGCGATTTTCTTTCATACTATCATTAGTTACGTGGGAGAAGAGAAGCACAGCAAACAGGAGGAGCTGGAAGCCATTGTGTATCAGAACAGCTATGACTTAGTCGCCATCACAGAAACATGGTGGGATGACTCTCATGACTGGAGTGCTGCGATGGATGGCTATAAGTTCTTCTGAAGGGATAGGCATGGAAGGAGAGGCAGTGGGGTGGCTCTGTATATTAGGGAGTGTTTTGATTGTATAGAAATCAACGATTGTGATGATCAAGTCAAGTGCTTATGGGTAAGGATGAGGGGAGAAACAAACAAGGCTGATATCCTGCTGAGAGTCTGTTATAGACCACCCAACCAGGATGAAGAGGCAGATGAAACATTCTATAAGTGGCTGGCAGAAGTCTCATAATCGCTAGCCCTTGTTCTTGTAGGGGACTTCAATTTACCTGACGTCTGCTGGAAATACAACACAGCAGAGGAGAAACAGTCTAGGAGGTTCCTGGAGTGTGTGGAAGATAACTTCCTGACACAGCTGGGAAGTGAACCTACCACGAGAGGTGCCCCGCTTGACCTTCTGTTTACAAACAGAGAAGGACTGGTGGGAGATGTGGTGGTCGGAGGCCATCTTGGGCTTAGCGACCATGAAGTGATAGAATTCTCACTTCTGAGTGAAGTAAGGAGGGAGGTCAGCAAAACCACTACCGTGGACTTCCGGAGGGCAGACTTTGGCCTGTTCAGGTCACTAGTCAACCTAGTGACTGTTCAGCCTGGGAAAAGAAGAGAGTTTAACACCTCTGGAAATAGGGAAAGGCAACTGAAGAAGAGTACAAGGATCTTGGGAGGTCAAGCAGAGACAAAATTAGAAAGGCAAAAGCCCAGCTAGAACTCAATCTGGTCACGGTTGTAAAGGATAACACAAATTGCTTTTACCAATACATTAACAGCAAAAAAAGAACCAAGGAGAATGTCCATCCCTTGCTGGATATGGCAGGGAACATTGTCACCAAGGGTGAGGAGAAGGTTGAGGTACTTAATGCTGCCTTTGCCTCAATCTTTAATAACCAGATCAGGTATCCACAGGGTATTCAGCCCCTGAGCTGGAAGACAGGGACAGAGAGCAGAATAAACTCCTCATAATCCAGCAGGAAACAGTTAAAGACCTGTTATGCCACCTGGATACCCACAAGTCTATGGGGCCCCATGGGATGCACCCAAGAATACTGAGGGAGCTGGCGGAGTAGCTTGCCAAACCACTCTCAATCATTTATCAGCAGTCCTGGTTAACAAGGGAAGTCCCAGATGACTGAAGGCTTGCCAATGTGACGCCCATCTACAAGAAAGGCCAGGAGGAAGATCCCGGGAACTACAGACCTGTCAGCCTTACCTCGGTACCCGGGAACATTACAGAGAGGTTCATCTTGAGGACTCTCACAGGGCATGTGCAGGAGCTGCGTGAAGTGTATGCGCATGTGTAGATGGGCAAGTACATGTCATCGTCATGGAAATTACAGCCCATGAATGAGAATAAAAGGGACTGCCAAGAGAAGCCCTTGTGTGTGTGTGCTCACGCTGCCGCCGCCGTGACCACCCACCACCAAAACATCAAGAAGCTTGGATCCTGGGACACTGAGGATCCATGGTGGTGACTTTCCTTGCAATTCTATCCCGAATGCTTGCTTGATTTCTGTCTTTTTATTCCACTCTGTCCTATCATTATTAATTTCTTACTTTTAATTATTGCTACTAATTTTTAATTTTATTTTTTATAATAAAAGTTATTTTGGGTATACAGCATTTGACCTTGTTTGTGTCTTAATCTCGCTCTTGGTATCATATCAAAACCTCCCCCGACATTGGATCGGGACACCAGGTGATGCACCTGGTGGATGGGGGAAAGGCTGTGGATATTGTTTACCTGGACTTTACTAAAGCCTTTGACAGCGTCTCCCACTGCATTCTCTTAGAGAAACTGGCTGCTTGTGGTTTAGACAGGTGCACTCTTCACTGGGTAAAAAACTGGCTGGATGTCTGAGCTCAGAGTCATGGTGAATGGCGTTAAATCCAGCTGGCAGCTGGTCACAAGCAGTGTTTCCCAGGGCTTGGTTCTGGGGCCGGTCTTGTTCAATATCTTTATTGATGATCTGGATGAGGGAATCGAGTGCTCCCTCAGTAAGTTTGCAGACGACACCAAGTTGGGTGGGAGTGTTGATCTGCTGGAGGGTAGGAGGGCTCTGCAGAGGGATCTGGACAGGCTGGATCGACGGGCAGAGGTCAACTGTATGAGGTTTAACAAGGCCAAGTGCCGGGTCCTGCACTTGGGTCAAAGCAATCCCATACAACGCTACAGGCTTGGGGAAGCGTGGCTGGAAAGCTGCCCGGCGGAATAGGACCTGTGGATGCTGGTTGACAGCTGGTTAAACATGAGCCAGCAGTGTGCCCAGGTGGCCAAGAATGCCAACAGCATCCTGGCCTGTATCAGAAATAGTGTGGCCAGCAGGAGCAGGGAAGTGATCGTGTCCCTGTACTTGGTGTTGGTGAGACCGCACCTTGAATCCTGTGTTCAGTTTTGGTCCCCTCACTACAAGAAGCACATTGAAGTGCTGGAGCGTGTCAGGAGAAGGACAACAAAGATGGTGCGGTGTCTCAAGAATCAGTCTTATGAGGAGCGGCTGAGGGAAGTGGGGTTACTTGTTTTGTTTAGTGATGATGATATGTTACATGAAGGTAGCTCATAAATGGGGAGACTGAAACTATTTCCTCAAGACCAGCTCTTATTGGCACAGGGATTTTGGTTCAGAGTAAGGAAGGCATGTAAAGGAATATTCCTGTAAAGGGATTTACTGGCAGGACAGAAGGCAGCAGGGAATAGTATGGCTAATCTACTCATTACATTTAAATTTCCTTTCCAAGCAATGGAAAGATAACTCTTTTCTGTTTCATTGTCCTGCATTTAATTCCATCTTTTTTATTTCATTGATGCCTTAAATATTTACTCTGGATAGTTTTGCAGCCATTACTTCCCAGCCTTGCTGTTTAGTTTTCTGACAGTGGTTTTGAATTTCCCAGACCACACTTTCACATTTTTGTGTATAATTACAGTGTTCAGTTTAAGATCAAAAGTACTTGTCTTTCAATTTGCTCTTGAGGACATGGTGAAAATATTTCCATGTTTGTCTTCCATTTCTACTAGAGCTGTGATGGAAATTAAGGTGACTTTTGAGAGTTTTTGCCTCCCTTTCCAGGATTATTGATCAATGTAAACTTTTCTTTGTGATTTTTCTAGCCAATTTCTTTTTTCTCTTTTGGTGATAACCTTTCCCATCTTCTTGGTGAACCATTCTTATGTTCCTGTATTTAGGATTATATATATCCAGCTTGTTACCAGACATACCAATATTTGTCTTACTCAGTATCAGTTTCTTGGGTCAGTTTCAGCTGTAAGTAAGAAAAGCATAATATACAGAAAGAAGTCTTGCACCAATGTCTTCTGACAAGGGTTTAAAATAGATAGTTTTGGAACCATTTCCTAATGAATACAAGCTGTATTTTGTGAAAATGACAAAAAAAATCTTACCTTAAAACTCATTCTTCAAAGCTAAGTGTTCATATATATATAATATGTCTGTCTTGATTTTCATCTTTTAGACTTCCACATTATAAAATTATTATGACTTTATGTGAATAAAAAAAACATAAATACATTAAACAGTTGGGCCATACTGTACCTGAGAAACACATCATCTGCTAGATTAAGGTTACATTTAATCCATTTGTACGTAATTAAACAGCGTACTTCAAGACTTCTAACTTAGATTGCACTTTCCTTTGGTAAATTGTCTCCACTGGAAACAAAGTGGGAAACGAGGTATGTAGAAATATTGAATCATCTGTTGTTTGAGACAATAGCTGATAGAATCTAAAATTGCTCACTCTTAGCTGATTTCAAGGAGGGGAATGGGAATCAGAGATTGCCTATTTAATTAGAATTAAAATTTCTAGAAAAAACAGTTGTGCTGTGTGCTATTTTAACATACTACCTAAGCATACTAAAGTATGTTCTTTTCCAGGAATTGCGTTTTCATTAAATTTTCATTAAAAGACACAGTGCTAAGAACAAAGTTCAAAAAATGTCTTAGACACTATGGCTTAAATGACTTCCATGATTAACTTTTTAAATATTTCCTGTTCATAGTGGAATCCACAACCCACTGTGAAATACCCAAGTTAAATGCCTTTCTTAGTCAATGCATGGTTAGGATGCTTTAACATGCTGTTCTAAAACAATTTAACATTCAGAGCAGGGAGCTGTCTAGACATTGCAAATAAGAAATACTGAGTATATGTTAATGACTGCCACTATCTGCATCCATTCTAAGTAATCCACCCTTGAAGATGGGTGCCAATTCTGCTTCCTTGAAGTGTGAAGCAGACAAATCTGCCCAGCAGAAGAGCCTCAGCAGGAGGGAACTATCTTGCTCAGACAGAGGCACTTCTGAGCATGTGAAGAAGTGAAACTGTAGGCATTTGGGAAAGATAGGTAAAAAAATGCATCTGCTTATGGTGTTTACAAGACCTTTATAGTTAGCCAGTAGGATCATTGATTTGCAGGTATTTTAATTCCCACCATAAACATTTGAGTCTTTATGATCTGGCCGCAGGTTATTTTCAACACTATTATAGAAAACACAGCAGAATGGAACGGGGTTTCTCTGTGGGATACTGTATTAGTCCATCTACTTTAGCAGGAAAATGAATTTTAAACAACAGTTATAATGGTTGACATATCAGGTAATTATGCTATCCAAAAGACACCATTCTTTCTGTCTCTCTCCTTCCCTCTCTGCACAGTTCTTTGTGTGCGTGAGAAACAGAGAGAAAGAGGAGGAGAGAAGATTGCCCCAAAATAGCAATGGAACTCCTTTGAAATGCAAACAGAGGTTATAGAAAGTTCTTGTTAGTGATATATAATTTTTCTTCAAACTTCCAAATTCTGGAATTTTCTGTTTCAGAAGTTGTTTTCAGCTGTTAAAGGACTTGGTTGGTTACAAGCCTTTCAGTTCACCTTCTATATACTCTGTTAATATCCATGGGAAGATGTAATAATTAATATTTTGAATGTGACTTTCAGATTGTAAGACTGGTAACAATAACAGAGAGTTATCCTGAGACTGTATTCCCAAGAGGCCACTTGCTTTCTTATTTCAGTTCCAGTGTCCTTGTGTGTCCGATTAGGGCATCCATTTTAACTGCACAGTGTAAACTAGCTATGTACATTAATACTCTGAGGGAACATTTGAAATGCACATAGAAATATCTGCCACAGGCAAGAAGGTAATCCTCTTCCGTTAACCTGGGAAAGCTTAGGAGTAGTTGTGTTTCTATCTACATGCATGGACAAGACAAAGTGGCAGGATTTGTTATTTGATTATACCTTAATTCAGCAGTACCTACATTTGATCTGCGAGCAGAAATCCCTCATATTAAAGAATGCGATTATGAAGGTAAGTGTTTTAGGGTGGTTTCGAGGATACCCGAGAAAGGTAAACACATATACACAGATTACAAGGGGAAAAAGCAAGTGTTTTATTAACTACAGACATGCATTACACTAAGGGTGTTTTGCAAAGCAATTGTCTTACCAACCCAAGGACTGTGAGGAAGATGGACCATCTGTACATTCTTGTGTCATCTTGCCCTGCAAGCCCAGCCCCACAGTCGGTAGGTGCCAGCTTTACGTGGGCGTCCCCACGGAGGCAACGGTGACCTCGCAGTGCACCAACCCACTGATCTTCAGAAAATCCCGGTATTTATACATTTGCAGAGGAGCGGGTTTCAACACATGTGGCCAGCGAGCATCGGAACATGCCTCAGTTGCCACCTCTCAACACAGGAAGCCTATGGCGTATGCGCCCGCTGGCCAGGCGCACTGCACGCGCCACAGCCATCCTGTCTATTGGTTCATAGGCTTTGTTCATGCGGCCTATTACCATAATCCAGCAGTCACATATCAACCATGCTCAAGCCAATAGCAGAATGTTGCAAGGCAAACAAAATTGTGAATTGTGCTTTATATTCCTACATTACTGCATGTCTTCCACATCCTCCTCTAGCCTTGATCAACTTTCTTGTCTCTGTGGGCTGTTTTCTCTCACCCAGCCTAGTATCTACTTCTCACTCAGCCATCTGTATTCTCTTGTGCTAACTGTGGTTTTCTCACAGACCAAAATTCCACCTGTTAACCCCTCCACTGCAGTTTTCTCAGCTATCTACTTCTCACCCAGTGTCCATCCACGGACCAAAATTCCATCTTTTAACCCCTCCGTATACAGTAAGACAAAAGAGGTATTTAAAATCTTAAATTTTAATTCATTGTAATAGAATGTGCTGTTCATTAGGAAGGGACATTTGACTGCTTTCTCCTGAGTATGAAGAAAAGAGGGATAGTTATTGTTATAGCAGTAACAGTTTTGTGACTAACGACATAATAATCCTGCTTAGTGTCATTAACATTTGTGCATAGTCCTTACAGCATGTATTAATTTTATGTGTTACAAAATACATTAACTTGTTTATGACCAACTTCATAAATAAGAAAAAAGCTAATCTCTATTTTTCACCATCAATCTTTACTAAAACCAGAACTGTGTCTAAGACATATAAGCACTGGCATAATAAAATGCAGACCTTCTTGCTGGTAAGCAATTAATAATTTTATCATTTGATCTACTGTCCTGTGGCAATTATGACACTCTAATAGATATCTTTGCAATAGTTTATTAGGGGGTTACTGAAATACATGATGACTAAATACAGTATTTGCTGGTTCAATGCTTAAAACTTCTAGAAAAGGCAAGAGTAAAAGTTATAGCCTGAGGTACAAATGGTCCTTAGGAGAAATTGCTGAAGGATATACTTCATGGGGAATGTTTGGATTGACCTGGAAAAGTTCCTTCTATTAATTTTTTTCTTTTCTTGCGACTATCATTATTATTTTGCAGAATGTTGTAAGAGGTCTTCCTTACATTCTTTAATTCATTAATAGTATTTTTCAATTCTGGAGGAACTACACCCAGAATAAAGCTATATGCTTGCTAACCAGCTGTCAGATTCTAGTGGAGGTGTACAAAAAAGCACCTGTTATCTAAATAATTTACTGACACTTCAAAAAAATATGAGGGACAGAGATGAAGTTATTCTTAAAAAGTTGAAAAACATTGCATTTATAGTAAGCAACTTCCTTTGTTTCATGACTTAATTTTTATGTTTTCCTTGAAAAACCCACCTGCACATCTGTTACCACACAGTCCCCCTCCATCTAACTTCATTCTCTAGGAAAATTAATGAAATTCCAGAATTCACCATAAAATTCTCTCAAAGTTGTTAATAATCAGCAGGACACATACACAGGTATATTATGAGATGAGAGACTGAAAATCATAAATACATATTAAATCCAAATATTCAGAAAAATTGTAACTCATTGGCATCTCATTGTCTCCTGTATCACAAATTTCTTTATGGAGGATAAAGAGGATAAAAACCTGTTACTTTATCTAATTTGAAGTGAAAATCAAAGCATATGTGTGTTAGTTGATATAGTGCTATAATGAACTGATACTGGTTACTTAAACCAAGTAAGGTTTAATGGAAAACTAAGAATGTAAATAAAGTGTAAGTTTAATGCAGGAACTTTCCTTTGCTGGGGAACCATATTCTTTTTCCATCTATTCCACCATCAGTTGTTTTCCCTTCTGACTAGTATATAAGAAAGCACAATAAACATGAGTTTGCTAGCCTCCAACAAATGTTAAGGCACAAATATTTAACAGCTGTTCTGCTTGTGGGACACAGTTGTTATTATTATTTGCTTGCCTTTTCCCATTATGCACTCCTATTTCAACACCCATGAGTAAGTTCTTTATTTTCAAACACTTGGTTTTTTTGAGTTTGAAAGGGTTAGTGTCTTACAGCGCTCTCATCCTACAAAATAGATAGGTACATGGGAACCAGTTTTGGAAAACAAGAAAAGAAAAGAGCAGTAAAATGAAAACACAAATGTTATGAAAAAGCAGTTTTATGCTGAGAGCATTTGTAGAACAGAGATTTTTTGTGTCTTTACAATGTGTGTGCATAAGACCTTACTGAGGTCTTTGTATGTGGAGGATTCAAAGATGCAGAAATATTGTATTTCCATACAGAGGCAACAGTTTTCAGCCTCAGACCAACTAGTTCAATAGAATAAATTTATTATAAATGGAATCCTTTCTTTTTCCCTCCATTCTTAATTTTTACATTGACATGCAGCTTGTTGCTGGAGTAAAGCATAACACATTGACCTGTAAAATGTGCTGATTTCTCCATCTCAGATTTATCCACAGAAATCTTGCCCATGTCATTTTAAGCACAGAGAAATATAATATTTCAAAATACTTCTTTAATTTGGAAGAATGGGCAAAGTGTATGTGGAATTTTGAAGATCATGATGGAACTGGAGAAGATTCTTCTGAATCTTACTATTGCTACTTCAACAGCATCAGACATATTACCAGAATTATCAAAGATTCTAGACAATTTTTGACTCTAAGTACTGAAACGATAAAAATTTGTCATTACCTATATCAGTATGGTAACTTCTACTGTTATCAATGCAACATATGAATCAACTGGAGCTTCCATCTTTACCAGTGAAACATATGAATATACTGTGTTAATATTATACATTTTCTAAGATTGCATCTAGTACTGTCCTTGAGAACTAAGTCATTAAAAAGTGCTTTTGTATCCCCCTGTAAACTGCAAATTTTCCTAAATATACAAGAACACAAGAGAAAATATGGTTACTTGGGCCCAAATGATATTTATATTACTTCATAAACATCTAGCTAATGGAAAATAAATGGTAGTACTACACTAAATTGTTACGCAGAAGGCAAAACTCTGTACATTTCCCTGAAGAAACATTTTCAACTTTTTGATTTGTTAAAATTTTAATTTTAGCCTGGCTGGTCAGAAAAAGAAAGATACTTTTTGCAGAAACATTTCAGTAGGTTTTGTGGGATATAATTGTGTGAATTCTGAATTTACAATTTTTCACTTCAGGAAAAGAAAAAATTTCATCTCTGAACATGCTTTATGGAAAGAATATTCCTGAGCTTTAATCCAAAATCATGTACAAAATAGTAATTTTTATATTAATGGTTTTCTATGTTTTCTTTTTCATATCACTTTTTTTTTCATTGTTGGGTAAATTACAAGTTACAAACAAATTCTGACAATTATAAACTAAAGGGGAGGTGACTATTAGTTCAGTCCATCAAAACTAAGAAATCCCTTGTCTCCTCATCTCTTTTTATCTTTTTTTACCTTCATACTTTTTTACCCTGATTCATTTTTTTTTGACCAGGTGACAATTTTGTTCATTTCATGGGAATTCCCTTTCATTTCAGAAAAAATGAGGAGACAGTTTCAGATCTTAATTGAGGACCTGGGAGTTCTATACTTTCTTGCTCAATTTTATCACAGATTCCTTTGTCTACATAATCGTTTGCAATGCAGCAGAAAAAAATCATTCTTACGAAAGGTAACATATCAAAGTAGGACAATCAACTTAAATGGGGCCACTCTAAGAAAGTTTTTAAAATATGTCTTCTAACTACTTTTAAAACTGTAAATTAAGCTTTAACCACCAGTGCAATAAAGGTCAATATCCCCAATGAGTAAAACAATTTCATGTGGTACACTGACTGTTGCTCTGAACTGTTAACAAACTCTTCTACATGTTTCCTCAGAGTTGCAATTCTCAGTGTGGAACACAATCAGTTAAGTGGTTGTAACAACTGAATGTACAGTTGATATCCCCAAAGGTGTGCTGAGTTCAGTATACACCAAATACTCAACACATCTATATTATTGGTGGTCATTGAATCCTGCCAGAGTTCACAATGTTGGAAGGAATGCTGAAAGCACATTCCCAACTCAGAATAACATGCAGGAAGATGTATGATTTCAGGAGAACCTGAGGAGTTAGTGAAAATGGAGATGGAGGAGTCTCTAGTTTCTAAGAACACAGATAGCAGGGAAGAATACGTAGAACAAGCACTGGCAGCCCTTTAAGGTTAGTGCAGTTTGCTTTTACTTTGTCTGAGACTACAGCTGAGATGTGAGAACTTAGAAGAAGCTGAAAAAAGCAGTGTGTCATGGGGCACATTAATGGTGTATTTTGCCACTTCCAAGAAACTTTGGCTCCAAAATTCTGGCCCTTCACCAAATTGTGTGTCTTACTCATTGTTAATGTAAAGAAAGGGTTGTGAACACTGAATACCTGTGCATAGTTCTGCTTCTTTCACCTTAAAATGGAACAGCTTCTGAGAAGGATAGAAAGAATGCTCAAAACTAAGGGATAGCTTTTGCAAGAGGAAAGGGTACTTCAGTTTGGCAAAAAGATGACTTAAGGGAGATGCCATAAATGTCTACAAAAATATGAATAACATGGACAGAGTGGCCAAAAATTACTTGTTCACTTTTTCTTCCAGTATGATTGCATGCACCCAATATAGGCAATAGGAACCAGGTGCAAAAAAAAAAAAAAAAAAATAGAGAGAGTTCCTTGTGAAGTATGCCCCAGACAAAAGAATGATTGTGCATACTAGATATTTACATGACTCTCTAAGGAGACTGGGCAACTATTTGAAAGAGAAATATGTATGGGATATGAAATGCAGAAACTCTCTATGTATTGTGAAATCCCAGGGTGAGAATAGCTCAAAATGGGTAGAGTACTTGAGGAGGGAATTATAGACATGTGCACTGTTTTCACTCACCTTGAAGCAGACACTTATTGTCAGTGCTAGAAATCAGATATTGGGCTAGTTAGACCATTTTATGATTCAGTTTTATGTTCTCAGAAGGTGTGAAGGAAGAAAAAAGAAGGGCACAATAAACCAGGAAAATTGTAATAAGCATTGTCATTTCATTAGTTGTGTAGGAGGACATGAGAACAGAACTGTAGGTGGGAAGAAGCAGTGTTGTGACAAGCCTTAACAGTGAGGACAAAAAGAAGTTTCCTGCTAAGAGATACCAGGAATTGGCTGTAAAAGCAGAACTAACTCAGTAAGTGTGGAAAGAAAATAACATGCTTTTGACAGCAGCAAGTTTGATGCACTGAAAAAGAGCAAACTGTGAGGCAGAGGAGGATTGCAGGAAGTGCAGTATATCACATACATGAGAGAACCATTTTTTGTAAGAGAACATGGAGACCTTGAGGTGAGCTGTTACTAATCATGCTACTCCTGTTAAGGATTCTAGGTAGTGAAATTCAAGAGGCACTTCTTGTATTAGAATTAGATTATTACACTGGGGAACACGATGTATTCTGGTTTCATAATAGAAGTAGGACCTGTTATATTTGTATGTAATACCAGAATTATGGCCAGTAATCAAGATGAAATCACACTTGCACGTTTCTTTCTAATGAATAAAATAGGAAATACATAGAGAAACTTACTGAAAGAGTAAAAAATGTAAAATGATTGTGAAAAAAATTTGAATGAATCAGTGTAAAACTTTGCCTTTGAACTTTCACATTTCTCTGATTTCACAGATTTGTTAATCAGGATTTCTACTGCATAAAAGAAGTTAGAAATAGTGGAGAGTTCCTGTAAGAAAAAGTTGGAGAAAAAAAAATGTGAGCAACCTCATATATCTTATTATGTTGTTATGATATGCTGAGAATTAATACTGTCTCCCAAATCGATTTTTGGTTATGATATTTTTTTTCTGAAGAGAAAAATTTAGTAGGATTGGAGAATTATGCTTTGAATGTATGCATATAGCACAACTATAAATTTAACAGTATTACTTTTAACTAGCTTAAATTTCCAGCTTCTGGGCAAAAAATGAGCAAATTTGCATGCTTTAATATGGGTGGCAATTAAAAATTTTACTATCAAAACTGAATTTAAAACTTGTATTTCTTCCAAATAATGTTCCATAATTGACCTTTTCTTCTGTCTTGGTGCCTCTATAACTAAATAGCATTCAAAATGATGGTCATCATACAATTCATCATTATTTTATAAATACTGATATAAGCATGTTTGTTTAAGTGTTAGCGTTTAGATGAAGCACAAACCAGGAAACTGTAGTCTAGTGTGTATAATTTTGTCTGTCAATTTTTATAAATTTAATTTTAAAAAATTGTAATTTCTTCTGGCGCTCTGTATTGTCTGGTTCTGTTTAAACTGCAGATTAATACAAAAGTCACTCAGGGCTTGGTTTTCTGGTCGAGTAGTTTCAGGAAAGATGCATTCATTTTTTCCCCTGAATATTCTTGAAGATGTAAAGAGAGGCTAGATTTTTAGCTTGCTAAGGCAGTTAGTCGTCTGTTTTGTCTTTTTAAACCTCTGTAACACCTTTGTATGGCAGTCACGCTTGACCAAACTGATAACCTTTTATGATGGAATGACATGGGGATAGCCATAGATATTGTCTATCTTGATTTCAGGAAGGCTTTCAACACTGTCTCCCATAAGATCCTTGTAGGTAAGCTGTTGAAGTATAGTCCAGATGAGCAGAATCACTCTCACAGTGATCTTCAGTGTTTCCTCACAGTGTTTCCTGATGTTCAGACAGAGCCTCCTATGTTTCAGCTTGTGCCTATTGCCTCTTGTCCTGTCACTGGGCACCACTGAAAAGAGCCTGCCTCTGTTCTGTTTGCACCTTCTCTTCAGGTATTTATATATATTTATGAGATTCAACCTGAGCCCTCTGTTCTCCAGGCTAAACAGTCCCAGCTTTCTCAGCCTTTCCTCATAGGAGATGTGCTCCAGTACCTTCATCATCTTGGTGGCCCTTTATTGGATTCTACCTAGTATGCCCATGTCTCATGTACTGAGGAGCACAGAACTGGACACAGTACTCCAGGTGTGACCTCACCAGTGCTGAGTAAAAGGGAATGATCACCTCCCCTGACCTGCTGGCAGCTCATCTCCTGATGCAGCCTAGGACACTGTCAGCCTGCTTAGCAGCAAGGGCACACTGCTGGCTCATGGTCAGCTTGTCCACCAGAACCTTCAGGTCCTTTGCTGCCAAACTGCTTTCCAGATGGGTAGTCCCCAGTGGCTGGTGGTGTTCCTCAGGTGTAGGACTTTGCACTTCCCCTTGTTGAAATTCATGAAGTTGCTGCCAACTCATTTCTCCAGCCTGTCAATGTCCTTCTGGGTGGCAGCAAGACTCCCCAGCCTATTAGCTACTTCTCCCAGTCTGGTGTCATCAGCTGACGTTCTGAGGGTACAGTCTGCCCCATCATCCAGCTCATTAATGAAGATGTTAAACAGGACTCAACCCAGTAATGAGTCCTAGGATACACCACTAGTTAGTGGCCTCCAACTAAACTCCTTTACCTCCACTGGACTCCAGTTAGACTCCTTTACTCCTTTACCTCTATACCTAAAAAATTATTCTGTGTTTTACACAAGAATATATACTTATTGATAAAGCAATAATACAGAGTGGAATTTCAGTAAAACTAATGAATCCTTCAGTGGCTGGTGTGAATATTTGAAACAAAGTAAACTGGATTATTATTTTCTGTATCTGAATTTATCATAAAGAGTAGAAAATTTTTCCAGCTAAGATGTTTCTTACCTTTGACATTTTCTTTAATGCAGGAGCAATTTTCCTCTGGATTGACAGCTCCTAGATCTCATTACATTCAAAGATCATTTGCAGGATCCTGAATATCCAGAAAATTAGTGGTGCCAGTCATTTATCAGACTCTAAAATATTGAGTGCTGTTGTTTCAGAATGCGATAAAGCTGAAGATGGGTACTGTCAGTCAGCTCTGAAGTATATAGCTGGAATAAACTCAAGAGTCTTGGCAAAAGGACTGTAATATGAAGGTCTTCAGGGGAAACAAGATTAAGTATTCAGGTTACTTTCCCAACTTGAAAAGGTTAAGTGTGGATAAGAGAAGCAGTAAAATATTTATTTAAGTCTTATTTAGTCAAGTATATATGTTGAACTCTATTTATTTACACTTTAAATTCTTCTCAGTCTTACTCTATATGGCTCTATTTATGGTTCTAAGAATATAGTAATAATCTACAAAAACAGAAAGTAGTTATACACTGTTACTTCACTTGATCTTAACATTACTTCATTCTGCTTTGTAGCTAGCTAATATTATCTAGTACTTGCCAAATTCCCTTCATGTCAGAAATTCCCAAACATAAAAAAGCTAGTGTAGTAGAGAGGTTGCATATTAGATCACCTTTCCTCCTATTCACAGTTGTGTAGACAGCTCTGTGGGGTTTGCAGCAATTGGTCGTACAAAAAATTGTACCGTAAATTCCATTTTATAAGTTTTTTAAAGGTGGAAGCAAAGAGAAGACCCAGTGATAATTTATCAGCCAGTCCTCCATTGGTTTGGTTGCCTGAGAACTGCCACCTCAGTTCCTTATAAACTCTAAATATAGAACTGAATGAATAAGGCACATACTGTTCTAGTGGGAACTTAGTTGCAGGGAAAAAAAAAATTGTAGATTTTAATGGTGATATCTGTAAGTTTTCTCTGTCGTTTGAACAAAGCTGTTTTTGCCAAACCACACACAAATACTCAAATTATTAATTCCACTACACACATTTCTTTTGAGGAAGATATCCTTAAAAGGACTATCTTTTATTGCTGTTATTCAGGCTTCTTTTCAGTCCTTGACAGAGCATTATAAAAGGATAAACAGGGCTGCTATACAGATGATAATTCCTTAGCCAAAAACTGATAACAGAAAGTGACTTCTTGTCACTGTCCATGGCATCAGATAATTCTTGGTTTATTGGACTACAGCTCAACAAATTATTCCTGTAGCTGCAAAGATTCACAAGTCTCTGTCTACATATACCTGAAGCCAGTTGATGTAATGCCCAAATGCCAAAACATGTGAGAATATATTGAATGTCTCCAGTGTTCATTTAGTCCTGGGGCATGTAATCCATTCCTGTGATAGGTGCCAAAAGAATTTAAAATACTGTGTTTTACTACGGAGACTTTTTCCTAGCTCTAATTAAGTGAGTTTATGTAAGACTTTGAAGATTTTTGCCAAGTATTTTTGCCATATAATTTTGTCTTCATTATTGGTAGTAATGATAATAAAAATAGTAGGAATTATACTTTGAGCACTTAATTAATAGGGGAGATGTTTGACTGTGGAGCCTGTTAAATTATAGGATGCACTGGAGGCTGAAAAGGTGATAGACTAAAGTAATGATTAGGGGTTCTGTGGAGAGAATTTATTTGGAGGCCAGAGATACAGAAGATGGATTGAGGAATAAAATTGTTAACGTGACAGAAAATTGATTGGTAAGCCAGGGAGAAGAGAGAGAATGAATGGCTGGTATATTAACTAAAGGAAGGAAAGAAAGATATTGATGGGGAAGGAGATGATAGATCAAAAGACAGAAGGACTCTTGAGTTGTTTGATCTCCAAGTTACTGACAATGACTTGGATAGATGGTAGAATGACGGTGTCATGACCTAAAGCGTTATCTCGCCTGTGGGTGTGTACAGATTGTGACTATAGGTTTGTAGGATTCCGTGATACACAAAGACACAGAGATTTTACTCTGTACATTTCTCTACTTTATTACAGACTAACAAAAATACCACAAAAACTACCATTAGCACATAAATTACCACAAAAATCACCACTAACAAGCATACCTGTGATTAATAAAGTGTATATACATATATATAAAAGCTATTATAAATTACTGTCAGGAATCAATAGTACAGCACCAATCAGTAGCAGCAAATAATAGCAGCAACCAGTCATATAGCAACAATCAGTATAACAGCAACAGTCAAGTAGGTATGCATTATTACAGGTTACTACAAACTTATGATTACTGAACAAACTTATCAACAATATAACAGATACACTTGTGATAAATTACTTATGTGGATATATATATAATACCAGTATCAAGTGAATTATAGATTTCAGAAAGGGCCAAACTATACCAAAGTTGGGGGACAAACTCATCCCAGAGGGGGACCCAATCATCCCTGAGCCAGGAAGACAAACCTACAAAAAGTGGGTCTAAAGGAAAACCCATAAGGTAATAGGCAGAGTCTCACCTCAAAAATGAGCATGTCAAGGAGTCTAGTGCTAACCAGGCATCCTTGTGGGGAGTCCGAGATCTCGTAGAAAGTTGTGTGGAATTCAACCTGCTTGGGAAAGGAAAAGTACTTGCAGCATGGGAAGTTCTTACAGAGAGAGGCTCCATTTTGGATAAAAATTAAGTCCCTTTTATATCATAGAGATAAGAAGGCATAGGACACCATGGCTTTGAACTGCCAATAGGTGCTGTTAATATCTATTTTTCATCTGTAATGGACAATGATGACGATGTTTTCTGTTCTTTTGGACTCATTTTATCTTCCAGACAGTTTCCATTTTTCCACATGATAAGTTGCTGTTACTGTTTCTTGGTTTTGCACTTATTCATGGTAGTTCAGGATGTCTCTGCTTTCTAGGTATGGTAACTGTACTTTGATGAGGCCAGCTGCACCTCTCAAGGATGTTTCTGGTTCCAACGCCTAGTTCCCAGGCTCACAGCACCCAGGCTGGGAGCCAATTTCTCTGTCAGTATTTTTCAGAAGACTTTTTCTTCTGTTCACTAATTTTCCCCTTCTAAACAGGCCACCTTCATGGCTGCTCACATCAGATTCCAACATGGCTGGGAGCTTGTTTGGCCCTTGGGCAAACAGAATTTTTCTGTTCACAGCACTCTTAACATGGAAAGAGAAAATGGGTGGCAACTCCAGCTGCAAGCACCTAGAGCAATTTGGAAATAATGGAAGCAGCATGGAAAGGAGGCATTAGAGAGAAGAAGGATCTTTTTAGCCCATTGGCTTTTTACTATTCAGCAGCTCTACTCCACTCCTGTGGTGTGATGTTAAGCATGGAAGATAGACACTAGAAAAATCAGGAAGAGATGTCAACAGGGAATGAATTCACAAGGCATTCTCCCACCTTTAGGGAGAAAACAACATAGGTAAGAAGTGAAAACACTCCACAGGGTCCCAACTTCTGTCAGCATTGTCCCAGGCCAATGAAATTTCATGTGATTTAGTTAGGAGCTCATTGCATTCTAACCAAAGCAATTTGGTTAAAATGAAAATCTGAAAAGAGGAAAGAATATGAAGAAAAAAAAGTCCAGGCAGGTATAATAAGTATTAAGTTATACATATAGTTTAGCTCCAAAAACATTTATAACATGAAACAGAAAACCCTCAGGTTCTCTACAAGTATACAAGTCTTCTGCCAGTGAAGAAAACAAAAACCCCTTTGATTCAGTCATGGCTGTGCTTTTCAGTATTCTTTCATTGTGACTAGAGTTGACCAGCAGTTTTTAAGTGGAGATGTTTGTCTTGTTGACACAATATCAGTCTCAGTGATACATTTGAATGAGGTAATAAAAATTCAGATTCCACACTGAATTTGTGTTATGTGACAGACATCACCCTGTTGTGGACTTAGAAAATAACCTGTGAAATCTAAAAGGGTGGAATTCTGGATCCAGTGAAGTCATTGGTCCAGCCCCAACATCAAGCCCAATTTACAACAACTTTTCTATTTTGGTATTTGTACCATATTGCTTATAAATGCTGTGCAGAAGGAAAAAAAGTTAAATGAAGAAATATATTAATAGTATTGAGTATCAAATATACTTGAGAAATTTTATTAATAAATTATTTGTTATGAAAATTTTACTGAGTTCTAACTTAGAGTCATCTGACTTTTTCTATACAAATGAAGAGAGGACAGTAGACAATGACTTGTAACTGAAAGGTTTTTTAAAAGTTTGGTATTATTCCTCATCGTTTCTTTATTTTGTCCTCTCTCTCCTCCTTTTCATTAGCAGACACCATGCAATCTTGCCTCTGGCCATGAGCACAGAAATTAGTGCCAATGTATTATTTACAGGGTTGATCAAGTCTTCCTAGTGTGGGTAGAGAAAAGGTACAAAGCACCATCTTTTGCCTTAAGAAAGGCAAGCATGAATGCTGAGCATGAAAGAGATGAACTTGTAAATGAGATGAAGCATTACCCATTCTGATTACCTAGTCACAATGAAAAAAACCCACGTCCTCTCATAGCAAGGTGAAAAGTGTTGTTTTACAAAAGCAGCCTTTGTAGACAGAAGTAGGGCTGAAACTGGCTTACCTTTTAAACATATTAACATGATTTCAAATGTTCACATTTCCTCTGTATAAACAGAATGAACAAATCTGGGCAGTTGCTCTGCACTACATTTTAGACTGTTAAAACAATGGAATTAAGGTGCACTCGATGTGTGAAAATGATGAATAACTATAGAATGCATCTGGCAAATGTGATACAAAGGTTAAAGTCAAGTTCACCACAGGAGTAGTTGCATTTTGATGGAGTCAAATAATTACATCTTTCTCTGTTTCTCTGTTGTGTATACATAATATCCAAAATGGGTTACATACAAAAGTGTTAAGATTTCAAGGTCAGACACTCAAGAGATGGGTAATTCCTGGAAAAGAATACCCATAATAGCAGGAGACAGATATCTTTTGTGCTACAGGAGCATGCAGACATGCATAAGCCATCGGCTCCATTCAAGTCCCCAGAGAGAAAGGCCTCCTTCCAGAGGGTTTGGGCCCATCTGCTCCTTCTGCCTTTTTTGCTTTCTTTCTTGCTTCTCTTTCCCATCTGACTGTTTCTGCCTTTGTTACCTTTGATCTTGATTGTTGTCTTAATCACTTTTGCTCCTGCCATCTTTCTTCTCAGGGTTTCCTGTTTTCCCTCCCTTCTTTTCCATTTGTATTTACCTTCCCACTGCTTTTGACCTGAATTACCTTTTTGCTGCTGTCTTAACCTCATCACCGTTTGCTGTGTCTCACCTACATCACCCTTTCTCTCTCTGTCTTTACCTTTAATGTTGTATGATGCTTTGCCTAGTTATTGTGGTTGTCTTGGGGTCAAGTTACCACTGCATAGTACAGTTCCTGTGCTGCTGAAAACCCAAAAATGTGCTACATGTCTCTCTATGTGCATGAAAGTGATAACAGTGTGAAGAAATGTCATTGTGCAACAGTCACTGACGTCAGTGGAGGAACAGACCATTCTACCCATTTCATCAACCTGTCAGTGTTGTTTGCTATGAAGGGTGTCTCTCCATATATTATGGGCTGGAAAACACACTTCTCCTGCAGTGTGGGAAAGGGAGTCAGGTAGGGAATGTGACTTCTCTTCTTTTTCCACAGTGACTCCATTATTTGTAGAGCAATCGCTTGTAAACATCACTGCTGTCTGTGATCAAACCTTCCTGTCAGGTAAATGGATAATTTTTAAAAAACAGTAGCAGCTCATGAGTTCCTGTCTCATAGTGACATTTCTGATTTGCTTTTGCACCTCATTATGTATGTATTTATCTTGGATATCTGGTCTGGTATTAGATTTTTGCTTACAGCTCTTTGAAAAAAGTGTTGCCAGGTGACTTCAGTGGTTTCCTAATCACAGAGTCATTAAGGTTGGAAAAGACCCTTAAGATCATCAAGTCCAACCATCAACTCAACACCACCAAGCCCACTAAACCATGTCCTGAAGTGCGACATCTACGCATTTTTTGAATACTTCCAGTGATGGTGACTCCACCACTTCCCTGGGCAGCCTGTTCCAATGCCTGACCACTCTCTCAGAAAAGAAATTTTTCCTAATATCTAGTCTCAACCTCCCCTGGTGCAACTTGAGGCCATTTCCTCTCATCCTATCACTAGTTACGTGGAAGAAGAGACCAACACCCACCTCACCACGGCACCCTTTAAGGTCGTTGTAGAGAGCGATGAGATCCCCCTTCAGCCTCCTCCAGACTTAAACAACCCCAGTTCCCTCAGCCACTCCTTCCTAAGGTTTTTTCTCCAAAACCCTAACCTGCTTCTTTGCCCTTCTCTGAACATGCTCCAGCACCTCAACATCCTTCTTGTAGAGAGGTGCCGAAAACTGAACACAGGATTCAAGGTGTGGCCTCACCAACACCAAGTACAGGGGTTCAATCACTTCCCTACTCATCCTGGCCACACTACTTCTGATACAGACCAGGATGCTGTTGGCCTTCTTGGCCACCTGGGCACATTGCTGGCTCATATTCAGCTGGCTGTCAATCAGCATCCACAGGTCCTTTTCCCCAGACAGCTCTCCAGTCACTCCTCCCCAAACCTGTAGGGTTGCATGAGGTTGCTGTGACCCAGGTGCAGGACCCAGCACTTGGACTTATTAAACCTCATACAGTTGACCTCAGTCCACCAACCCAGCCTGTCCAGATCCCTCTGCAGAGCCCTCCTACCCTCCAGCAGATCAACACTCCCACCCAACTTGGTGTCATCTGCAAACTTACTGAGGGAGCACTGGATCCCCTCATCCAGATCATTGATAAAGGTATTGAACAAGATCGGCCCCAGAACCAAACCCTGGGGAACACCACTTGTGACCAGCTGCCAGCTGGATTTAACGACATTCACCACGACTCTGAGTTCAGACTTCTAACCAGTTTTTTACCCAGTGAAGAATACACCTGTCTAAGCCACAAGCAGCCAGTTTCTCTAAGAGAATGCAGTGGGAGATGCTGCCAAAGGCTTTAGTAAAGTCTAGGTAGACAACATCCACAGTCTTTCCCCCACCCACTAGGCGTGTCACCTGGTCATAGAAAGAGTTCAGGTTGGTGTTGCATGCCGGTTATAGACTGGAGCGAGGTTTTGTTCGTGTTGTCGGGAACAGAATTAAGACTCAAAATGGAGTCAAGTGTCAGGTAATTTTATTTGCCCGTCCACAGGTTTGGATATGCAAGAGAAAGAGAAAAGAAAGGAAAGAAAGAATTAGTTGCAATAGCTACAACCACAGAACTGCGGCATCCTGACAGTCTGATTCGGTGGGAGAACGTTAGCCCATTTCTCTGCTATAGCCAAACACCTGTCTTCTTGCAATTCAGTCCGTTAGATTCTCTCTCAGTCTAGTAAATCTGACAAAATTGCGTGAAGCCACTGAGTAGTGCTGCGCTCAGCAGTGAGCTGGTTTTGCAAATTTCTTATCTGCTCTTGCAAGGACTCAGCTGGCTCTTTATCTGCTTGCTTTTCCTCTTGAGTGGCAACTAGTGCTGCCGCCAACACAGCACAACTCTTGCCTTTCCTTTCCCCAATCACAGTTTTCGTTCCTTTGCCAAAAGAGTGATTCAATCAACCACTGCCTGCGAGTCATGCCAATTCTTTTGAGCCCAAGCCATGCCAGGAAGAGAGGGTAGGGCTTTATAGCCCTTCAGTTTATTCAGCCTACTGTGGGTTCACATTCCCGGTGTGGGTCTTTACAAGATCCTCTGTCCTTTCTCTCCTGTCAGGCACTTCCCAAGGAAGGGGCCACACTAAGGGCACTGGTCTCTTCTGGTTGGTTCAATTTTGCAAGGATATTCTGTACGTGATGCCAATTTAGATGTTGCAGCCCAAAAGGAGTCGTTTAAGATGACCTCCCTCCCTGTGGAACCAACGACCAAGTTCGTGATCCCCCTGGACTGAATTAAGGTGAAACAATACCAGCCAATGAATTTAACAATTTAATAATACAAAATGAAAGGCATGAGGTTACATAAATGACTCAATGGCAGCTACTCTAACTAAACAATTCAACTAAACAAACAAGCCCCGTGCAACACGTCTTTTACACTTAGACAAGGGGGGCAGGGGGGAGCAAAGATAGTGAGGCAGCAAAGAAGATATCATCACCCGTGGATCCAGCAGCGTCCCGTTGGTCCTCTTGATGTTCCTTAGTGGTGGGAGTCCCCCTTTTCACTTCTCAAGGTATCATTTTTATACAGTCCGAGTCCCACAATCTCCGTATTCCAAGAAACTTCATGCATATGCAACAGGCTGATGCAACAGGCAACGGCACATCTGCAGGCCTTGGTGTCTCCTCTCACCATATATCTGCTCTGCAGGAACTGGTCATTGTGCCTGCACCATATCTCTGCTCTGCAGGAACTGGTATCTTGTTCTTCCCTGCGGTCCACTCTGTACCAAGACACGTTCGAGTTCTTGTACCAAGAAAGGTGTGGGTTCCTCGGAACTGCGAAATGTCAGAAACTGCATATTGGTCCACCACAGCACTCTCCATGATATTTGAAAAGTTCTGGTACTCAGGTGAAGTCCCTGACGACTGGAACAAGGGAAACTTTGCACTCATTTGTAAAAAAGGTAGCGAGGAGAACCCTGGGAATTACTGACCTGTCAGCCTCACCTCTGTGCCTGGGAAGATCAAGGAACAGAGCCTCCTAGAAGCTGGCTTCTCCAAGGGCAAGTCCTGCCTGTCCAAATCAGTGGCTTTCTGTGATGGAGTGACCACATCAGTGGACAAGGGAAGAGCTACTGATGTCGTCTATCTGGATTTCAGTAAGGCCTTTGACATGGCCCCCACAACATCCTTCTCTCTAAATTGGAGAGTTATGGAGTTGATGGGTGGTCTGTTGGGTGGATGAGGAATTGGTTGGATGGTCGCATCCAGAGGGGAGTGGTCAATGGCTCAATGTCCAGCTGGAGATCGGTGACAAGTGGTGTCCCTCAGGTGTTCCTCATAGTGACATAGAGAGTGGAATCAAGTGCACCCTCAGCAAGCTTGCAGATGACACCAAAGTGCGTGCTGTGGTCGGCATGCCTCCGGGACAGGTTGCCATCCAGAGGGACCTGGACATGCTCAAGGAATGGGCTAATGTGAACCTCATGAGGCTCAACAAAGCCAAGTGCAGGGTCTGGCACTTGAGTTGGGGCAACCTCTGGAATCAATACAGGCTGGGGGATGGAGGGATGGAGAGCAGCCCTGCCAAGAAGGACTTGGGGGTGTTGGTGAATGAAAAGCTGGACATGAGCCAGCAATGTACGCTCGCAGCCCAGAAAGCCAACTGTATCCTGGGCTACATCCAAAGAAGCATGGCCAGCAGGTGGAGGGAGGTAATTCTGCCCCTCTGCTCTGGTCTGGTGAGACCCCACCTGGACTACTGTCCAGCTCTGGAGCCTTTAGCACAGGAAAGACATGGAGCTGTTGGAGCGGGTCCAGAGGAGGGCCACAAAAATCATCAGAGGGATGGAATGCCTCTCCTATGAAAAAAGGCTGAGAGAGTTGGGTTGTTCAACCTGGAGAAGAGAAGGCTCCATGGAGACCTTCTTGCAGCCTTCCAGGTCTTAAAGGAGGTTTGTAAGAAAAATGGGGACAAACTGTAGTGACAGGACAAGGGGTAACCGTGTTTGAACTCAAAGGGGGTAGATTTCGACTAGATATAAGGAAGAAATTGTTTACAGTGAGGGTGGTGAAACACTGACGCAGGTTGCCCAGAGAGGTGGCAGGTGCCCCATCCCTGTAAACATTCCATGTCAGGTTGGCCCGGGCTCAGAGGAACCTGATCTAGTTGAAGATATTGCTGCTCATTGCAGGAGGGTTGGACTAGCTGACCTTAAAATGTCCCTTTCAATCTAAAAATTCTATGATTCTATGATGCTATGACTATTCTACATCCAGGCATTAGTGATCCACCTGAGCAGATACAGGTCTATACTGCTCTGTACTGTGCCATGAACAGTACTCACACATTACTTGGCCTTCAGGACTGCACTGTGCTGCACATGTCTCTTGAAGTGGGATAAGCTTAGATGGCTAATCATACCAGAAGACTCCATAGGTGACACCCACTTGGCATTGATGGTGATGCCAGTTGCATGACTTTGTCATGAAGGGAAGCAAAATGTTTTCATACAAACATCCTTCTGCTCAGTACTGGAAAAGAGAAAATGAATAGAGTTGCTTATGTCTAAGAATAGTCTATAAAACTCAACCGTGATGCCAGCAAACCTCACCATGGACAGTAAATCTGTGCAGCATGTTGTCTCCATACTGCAGCTCCATCCAATGCCGTACAATTTCAGGTTTCCCAACATCAGAAGAGATGTAAAATTTTATAATGTGCTACCAGTGTTTCTTGGACATTAATAAAATCTTTCTTGAGAGTACCTTTACTGCTAGGATTCAGAAAGATTGAGAACCTGCTGGTGCAAAACAAAAGTCCTCCTAGAAAGTGGATTTTCTCTGTACCTCTTTCTTATAAAGTAAAATGTAGATGAAGGACATTTCCATTGAAAAGTATGAGGAAAAGGAGCCCTCTGAAAAAACAGCAAAGAGGAAGAAAGGGTTTTATTAAAAATTAACTCAAACCTGGAATTTTTAAAGGCTCTCTGCTACTTCTTTCTCATCCTATATTATATACTGGGATACTTTGCTGACCAACATTTTCTCAATCTCTGGCCATAAACCTTCCTCAGATTCCAATTTGTTCTGTTTTGTTGTTGTTGCAAGGTAACATTTTGCAATTTAATATCAGCCATGGGCATCAGACATTCCCAGATTCTCAGGAGAGAACATGACATAGCTGCAGCTGGGAGAAAACTTAGGTGTTAGACATTATTTCTACAGGGAAAAGTATTTTGATATACAGCTGGAAGATACATTAGAAAAAAATGTTACCCAGCGTGTCTGGAAAGTTGTAATGCTAGCACATCACTGTTGTATTTTCTCTATAAAATAGCACGTTTTGTTTTCTCTCTGTTAGTGACTTACTGCCCAGCTCTTCAGTAGATAACCTTCAGTAGATAACCCTAACCTTCATCTAGTGGATAATTGCTCAATTAATTCTATTGATATGAAAAAAACCCACCCCACTAAATCTGACCCTTTCCTGATTTTCCTGTTAAAATTAGCTCCTTTAGGAAGGTTTCGGGTTTGGGGTTGCTGATTCTGTAAGTAGCTAAGTGGTAAAACATTTCAGTGTTAACTACTCAGGAGTCTGAGATCTAGTTTATAACAGTGAAAAAGGTTGTATACATTTATAATGACATAATCTAAAGTCATGTATAATCGTAACAGTGCTCTTTTATATAAACAGTAACCATAATTTTAAAACTGCCTTAGGAGAAATGAGTGATTTGATCATGTAAAGAGAAATTCTTAAGACTGGCTGTAGAAGGCAACATTTCAAACAGAGAAAAAGTACACATAACTGAAGTCTAGAGTGCTTTCTCATTTCAAGGGAATAAGCATTCAGGAATATGTTTATATTTAGTCTCTGATTTTTCTGACAGTTTTATTTTACCTTTCAACAGTAGAGATGCAGTGATAGTGTTTGAAGTTGAACTGATTTAAAAGTGACTACCTATTTGATTTCTGTAGTATTTATAGGAGAAAGAAAAAAAATTTATTGAATTATGAGAATAAATTGTAGTTTCTTTCAGATGTATTCTAAATGCTGCAGTAATCTTAGAATCCTTTTGGATATCTGGGTCAAAGACTGTGTTAGAATTTTCTCCATTGTCATTTCAAAAGTTTTTGGATTCTGTTAGGGATAGAGAGGAGCCACTGATATCCTGGAAAAACAGCCTTAGAGGCAGTTTATTTAAGATGATAAGATACCCTATCTGACCTTATGTACTACACAGGGCTAAGAATAACTATATTTTCCATCTGAGGCACAACAATTAGCTCATTCTCTTCCTGGTTTCCTTTCCTGTACAAATCTTAACAACTAATATTAACTGATATATTTCTTGTGTTTTCCTAATCTTAATAAACTTCGTAACATTGATCTTCATTAGTGTACATTTTTGTTCAAGCAATGAAAGATAAGGATCATTTATTTTTTGGAATTTAAAAAAAAAAATTGCAACCTGATACACAGATCTATAGATTTCTATAATTTTTCTACAAGGAACTGTCAGGCTATATTGGCAAATACTTGACAAAATCTTACAGGAAATAGACATTAAATATATTCTGCTGGTTATTGATATTCTTCCAGAGCTCAGACAAACTCTACACTCTACACAGGAGATGCATGTCTGCACTGAAGTAGTGTAGGTTAGCTAATTATATTTGCTTCTGCTGACATTTCATTCCCAACTTCTGAGCTAAAGACATTTGTATTATTCTGGTTTCCCTTGCACTAAAGGAAGGGATATCAGAGATGGAAAGTCACGGGTTTTTGCCAATGTCCGCAGCAGGATACAGTGAACATCTTTTTACTGTTTCCTGGTCATCTTCTTCATTTCTTTCCTTAATCTTGGAGATGATCTAACATCTTTTCAGGTCTTTTGGTAATTCTGTGAACTGCTTGACAACTCAGTAAGTGATAATCTAGGTTTTGTCCCAGTCTCCTTCTTCTCATTGTTATTAATGTTTCAGGTCATTTTTTTCTCTCACTTAACATTACAAGAAGCCTAAAATCTTATTTTTCCTGAAAACATTTCCTTTTCTTACAAGTTTTCTTGAGCAAGTAAATAGTTAACATTTATTGATACTTTCATAGGAGCATTGTTTTTATTCCATTCAGCTCTATGGTCAATGTCTACAAATTTCCTCCAGGGTCTCTTCAAATTCAGGCAGACATCTTTTTATTGCACTAGATGTACATCATGATTTGATTTTTTTTCTTTTTTTTCAAAGACCTAACCCATAGCAAGTTGAATACGTTTGTACTAAATGTATCAATTTCAAACCTATATTTGAGGGCTTATCCATACCTTCTTCACTTTACCTCTAGTATTCATCATCTGCACACCAGAAGTTGAGAACCTGATACTTTTCAAAAGAATTATTGACAAAAAGAATTAGAGCTAAAGAAGGCATTATTTCCAAACCAGTTAGTACAACAGACTGATGGAAACTGGTGAACACGGTATGTGGTATGAACCACATACCGTGTTCACCAGTTCAGTTTATTCCTTGTTTGTTTATATGCTCTTCCTTGATTTGGATAGTCAAAAATTCTTTCCTCTTGTTTTCAGCTCTGGGAATTCATAAACACTGATTCATACATCCTTAATCCTTCTATTTGCTGGACAAAATTAAATAGGCTTACCTTGAAATCATGAATTGTTAGTCCTTTTTCCTGTAGTTGTTAACAGTGAGTCTTTGTTTACAATTGAATTATCTACAGATGATAGTATCATATGTCAGATGAGATGAGGATCTGAGATCTTGTGGTCATTTGTCACCTATTTTCATGGTGCTGGACAAAGACATAATGAAAAAATGATGTATAGAGAATAGAACTCCATCATATGTGGTACATCACATGGTAATAAAACTAACACCTTCCTAGAAATCAAACTTTCCTGAAGCATTTTTTAAAAACTGAGTCCAGTAGCAACATGCAAAAGCCATCAATGTCTATTCTTGTACATAACAATGTCTGTTTTCACCTGTGATAAAATACCAACAAATAGTCTGGGCCTTTCTCAGTGAGCTGCTAAATTCCATGTATTGACGAATAGGAAGGGGACAGTCAGATCTGTTAAAAATAAATAAAACTTTCACTCCTGTTACAAAGAATTAAATGTTTCTAAACATTTGAGAAAATTTTGACAATTTATTTTGAAAATTCAATAGGACAATGTAGCTATTGTTGAGAGCAGAAAGTGAAACTCTCAAGAAAGTACAATGACAATATTTAATTTAAAATATAACGACACTCAAAAGACTTAAAAAGTGGACTTACATAGGAATAATTGATGTGAGGCTCTTGCCCTGCAGATTTGTTTTAGGTGATGACAGTCAATCTGGAAAGAATGGTTTCATTTCCAGAGCTCAGGCTGATTATTAAAGTGGTTAAAAAGAAACAGAGAAAACAAGAAATATCTCCAAAACTTCATGTGTCTAAACTGCACAGATGGTGGCTATACTAATTCACAAGTCTGTTTTTAGCAAGTTACTGGCAAGTTCAGAGGTAAGGAAGGGTCAGATCTGGTACCACTGAATTCAGTACAGACAGGATTTTGCACCAGGTGTGGTCTAGTATAACAAATGGTCTAGTCTAACAAATATTTTGGAAAGTTTCAAGCATAAAATCAGGAGATAACTGTTGAATTTGTTAGTCAGTTGTTTTTCTAGCAGGTTCCACTGAGAGAGAGAGTGGTCCAACCATTACATTTCAAAGATCTGTGGTATTAGAAAAAAAGAGTTTGACCTCAGAGGTATGAAAGTAAATTACTTCAAAAGAGTGGAACTGTTGTAAAATGCAGGATTGTCAGTTCCAGCAGATTTTATACATCTGTCTTCTCAGTATTGCTAGATTTCTTTTTCTACACAAAATTCACCAGCTCTGGCTCCATAGATGCAGCTTTTAATGGAAGAACAAGAGGACAGTGCAACTGAAGAGAGAAACATTTAATTTTAAATACATGAAGCACATGATTTCTAGAGCAGTTTTTAATTTCTCAGTTTTAATCACATTGAAGTTGGTGCTTATATTTATCTGTAGAATTCATTGACACATGAATTGATGATATTCAAAACCTGATGACCTGACAAAAATGTAAGAAAGATTTCCAATATGTTTATATTTGTGTTATACGAATAGCTTGATTTATACTACGTGTTTGATAACTGAATTCTGATGCAATTCTCTACCTACTAGAGGCAAAGGGGAACCTGGTATTGAGGATTTATTCATGTCTGTATATAGAAGAGTTCCTGCAACTTCTGATGTGCCTGTTGAAAGAGATGATTATGGTCTGTCTAGCCAATCAATTAGCCCTTGTGGGGCTTTTTCCAAGTTCCTGTAGTAGATGGTACCTTAACTCTGCTTTCTTTCAGTGTCTCTATTTTTTTTTTCCTTGATATTTTAGTTTAAAAATAAGTTATTTTAATGTTACTTTCTGTGTATTAAAACAGTTCAATTATACTTGAAAAGAACTCAGTTAATTTCTGTACTGTTTCTGTTTTATATTCTGAAGTGCATCTGCATTAGAGATATGCTGTGGTGAAATGGAAAACCAAGTGGACCAAAAGTAAACTAGTCAACTCAGAAAGCAATAGCAGTTTTCGTAGTGTGGTTTGGTGCACAGCAAGGATTAATTTAACCGATTACCTGCAGCTAAAGTAATCTGTACTGAACTCCAAACAAAGTTCACAATAGGAGGGAAGATAAGGTATGGACGTACCCTCTGTTAATTTGAACATTAAGTAGAATTTGTAAAAGTGAGAGTGACAAATTTTGAGATATATTCATTAATGAGTTCATATATAGGAAGATGAAATAAAACATGAAGAAATAAGATTTGAAGCATGAAGCAGAGTTAGAAGAACATTTTTTTTACTCTCTGACATTTGGAAAGACCTGGAACATCTGGCTACTTATTGAAACATTTGGGAAAAGCAGCTGTCCATAGCAGGAAGAACAAATCCCTTTGACGACTCTTTGCTTTCAAAAGGCATTCAGATAAGTTAAAAAGCATATTTCCTTAGGACCTATGTTAATCAGATGTTTCCACATTTCATGGCCTCATCATGGTAATATTGATAGAATTCATAGATTAACACATTAAAGAAAAAAACATATTAAATATGCAATTATCTAAGTTGCTTAAGCAAATTATTGTGAAAGATTATACATGTCTTCTCAAGGATAAAAATAAATACAAATCAACATGTCTTCAAACTTGTGTTTTATTAATTCTTCACATCACAAATCGATTAAAGTTCTCACCCAATTGCACTTGGCTGCGTGCAGTACAACAGATTCTCAGTTGGTGTACATCTGTTGACTTCAGGGGAATTATGCTGATTTGTCTCATGATATAAGCAACCTAAAGATATTCTTTAGGTTGTTTATATCATGAATCTAGGATTCATTTTATTTTGCGGAGTTTTTTAAAATCAAAATGAAACAAATGTTAACCCAATTATTTGCTTTTGCATTTGCTTCGTTAGCCATTTGTCAGTAACATGAAGGCACCTGATTCTCAAACACCTGTCCACATCTCTTGAGTTAGAAATTAATTGCACTTTTCTGAAATACAAGAAAGGTCACTGTAATAATTTGCTTTATCAACATAATTTTACACCTATTCAGAGCACTTTGTTTAACTTCCATTTCATGCTTAGCAAGTCTGCAGACTGAAATGATTTTATGTTAAAATGTTTGCTTTCCAAGTGTCTCTATCATAATAATGAAAATAATAGTGTGATCATTTCCATTTTATAGTCTTTCATCCTGGCGGACCTCCAAGCCCATCTCATTTTTTGGTAGTAGTGACTCAAACAACAACATAGTGAGGAGAATGGGTTAGCAGTAATAGTTTATAATCTTCCAATAACATCATTTTCTTAATCTTGCCCACAGAGATGTAGCTGGAAAATTGAGACAGTAGCTAATTAGTCTCCCAAAACCATGACGTTTTAGAAATGCCTTTTGAAACTAGTTGTTTTATGTAGCACAATTAACTCTAGTTATTTCTGGCAACCATGAAGACAGAGATCACAAATGCTTGGCTCATTTACAATTGAGCCATCTCTGCTGCTCGAAACAAAGCATAGTCTGAGAATCTGTGGTCAGGAAACAAAGGTCAGTTGCTTTGCCTCATGTCTGCATGCCTAACTAGGGATCTTCAGGCATCCAGTTATTACACATCCTGGCAGGAGGAAGCAAGTTTCTAACAGGCTATTGGAGGGCTGCCTAATTGTAATGGAGAGCTATAGGGATAAGTTACTGCTTTTGAAAGTCTATGAAGATGACAAAATAACCATGGCAACCTCAAATGCTTTTTCAGTCTTCTGCTTTTAAAAGTGTGTTAAGGTCTGTCTGGCCTATGTTTCTGTTTTCTTTCAATCTGTTTTTTGCCAAAGGTAGTAAGTATCTGTGTACAGTTTCCTGGAAAGCTTTATACTTATAACACACAATTTCCTATCATTTGTATATTTGTGCCTATCCTTCCAAAGTTTTTAGACAGCTTCCCTCTGCAAAATGGAAGGCCAGACAAATTAGAGCTACTGGTGATAGTTGTTCTGGTTAGAAATGTTCTCTCCTTCCCTGCTTTTGCTTTTAAAGCTTCTGTTATTCCAGACAGCAACCGGATGAAATTAATTGTCCCTTCAGAGACTAATCCTTTTTCAGAATGTCTTCTCTCTTCAAAAAGAATAATTTCTTCTCTGTATAAGTCAGGAAAGTAGTATACATGTATCACTTCTCACGTCTTATGTATGATCATGAACTTTTCAATTACTATTGTGACCTTTATTCTGTGGTGATGTTTTCTCCTTTTCACATGCAGCTATCCTGACTGTTTTCAGAATCAATGAGGAAGTAAAATAGAAAAAATAGTCCTCAGTTCCCCAAGCAAATGAAAATGTCATCTCTGTAGTAAGTTCTTTCTCCAGCAGGCAGTAAAAATCTCCAGTTGTGACTGAGGATTCTTGAAAGATTCAGAGTTTCAGTCCAGGTGCTTTCCTAGGACTCTTCTGAATTGTCCAATGTCTTCAGCATCATTCTTTTCTCACAAAGAACAGTTTTATTCCAGTTTAAGGTCATTGAACTCCTTGAATTATTCTCTATTTACAAAGATGCAAGATGGAAATCAGGCCTGCATGGTGCATATATTTACTGAGAAGCATAATACATTTTTTTTCATGTTAGTTTTATAAACTTTTTTAGGATGAAGCAGAAATACTGCAAGAAGCACTACTATTTCTGAACTTGAGTGGCATAGAGAGCTCAGAACTCTTTGGAAATAAAGGAGAAAATTATTTCAAAAGCACATTGGAATGTTTCAGTTGAAGAGGAAAAATAAGATCTTCAGTAAGGATTTGATGAGTTTCTGCTTTTTCTCAACAGATTTTCTTCTTCAATTCTTGTCCTTTCATTTCAGTCTCAAACCTGTTAGGGGTCCACCATTTAAATTCTTAATTTTCTCCTTAAGTATACAAACATTGTTCTTAGTTGCATGACCTTAAAAATATTTTCTTCTTGCAAAAATTGCAATATTTTCTATCAAGGAGATTAAAATATTGCTATTGCATTGTTTGGGGTTTTTTTTCTCTTTTACCTTTAGCTCTGTTTTAATCTCCTAATTTGATTCATTGATGAGACTACAAATAGGCATATCCTATGGATCCTTTTATTATTCTTCTGTCTCTGCCTTGACAAGGAGGGAAAGAAAAAAGCATGACGAGAAAGTTAAACACATCTTGTGCTAATGTAATGATGAACAACAGTGATATAGTCCCACTGTGACGCTTCTGGCAGGGGACAACAGCAATAAGTAACTAAAGAGAGGGTGACATGAACAAGTGAGACTAAAAAGAAAGGAGCATTTAAAAAAGATGAGGGGAATGGTGTCATAAAATCAAAATTAAGTTCTTTTTTCAATTTCCGTAAAGTGAGATCCCCATGATGAATACCTGGCAGGGCATTAACTTTTGCTATTCTCTTTTATTAAAAACTCTAAAGAGAGAGAAAAATTTACTCATTTACATTTTGGGGATTGACTCCAAGGCTTTGCATTTATTCATTTATTTATTTTTCAAATCAGATCTTTCATGATAGTCTTCAACATGTAGCATAAGCTGCAGCAGGGAGTCCTAGCTATGCAGGTTATTCTCTTTTTACAGCATTAGTAAACAGTGCATTTAAGAACAGGACAGCCTTTTCTCATTTCTGTAGTCCTTAGGATTCTTGCTGCTGTTAAGTGTAAATCAGCAGAAAGGCTGCCTGCATTTTCTGGGGAAAAAAAAAACTGATAACGCCTTCCTTCTCTGCAGCCTCATCTTTGTTTAGAATTTGCTCAAGTATTACTTTTAACAGGAACTTGAATATCAGAACTATTTGTATAGGGATTTTCAGTAATCCATTGAAAAGGTATGAATTCTGAAGTTCACCATTTGCTGTATTTGCAGAGCTGCTTCAGTACAAATCATTTCACAGAGTAGTCTTCTCCTCCTCCCCCACCCCCTGCTCTAATTCTTCTGTGAGATGTAATGTATGCTTGCAGAGGTAAACATTTCATACTCTATGATCGAAGCTCTCTTTTATCATATTAGTATAGGAGACACATTGTAGGGCTTTGTTAAGATGATTATCTGAGATCTACAGAATTTGCTTCTGGGTATTAGATAAACTAACAAAAAGGTAATTTTACAGAATGTAGTTGCACAACTCTTCATATCTCATCTGAAAGACATACAACACAGAAATGATAATCCTTTGAAGATAGATCAATTTCCTCTCTTGTGTGAAGGGCCCCCAGCAATAGAAGCAATGATGCTTCCCAACATAAAAAGCTCTCTGATAATGGTGAGGAACACAAGAATTGGGGATGAAGCAGGATAAAGCTAAAGGAATCTCTGTTGGTTTTTTGTTTGTTTGTTTGTTTGTTTGGAGGTTTGGAGTTTTTTTGGTTGGTTGGTTGGTTGGTTTTAGTACCTTATAGTACCAGGGGCTGAGGTGGGAGCAGGTGGAAGGGAAAGAAGGATTATTCTGTCTGTCTCATTTCCGTTTTGCTTGGCACCACCATTTGGGCTATACCCTTGACTCTATATTCAAACATTTTACCATCTGCTCATTCTATATGTATTTAATAATTGCTTGCTCCAATGATTGAGATAGCAATACTCCCAGATTCCCTGTGGTTTGTGGCTTATATGACCTGTGGGGCTCCCAGAAGTAACTGATTGGGTTCTCATGTATTTAGAACAATTGCAAAAATGCCAGTACTACTGACCCGTGTCTTTGTGCAGTCCTGATGTTAGCAGAATATCAGAATATTTAGGGCTGTGTTAAATATTGTTCCCAAGATACTTGGGAAGAGTCTTAAAGTGAACTTCTCTGGATACTACTTTCTACTGCTAATTTCTTATTTAAGAACATTTATTTTGGAGATTTTTCAGCTGTTTGATTGTTCAAATTAACTCATGTCTTAGGGTGCTTTGCCTGGGGCTTGGGTCTGCAGAATCACATTTCTCGAAATGTTCCAAACTTCCTGTTTTGTTCTTGGGAGGTTGCTTTCCTTATGCCTTCATTCTCCATCAGTAAAATGCAGACAATAGTGTTTCACTGCCTTCTACAAGCAAATTAAAGAGAAAACTTTTAATAATAAAAAACCATGCCTAATTATAGAGTTAGTGAAGCAGATTTTTTTTCCCTATACACATCGTGCTTTCACTAATCTCTCTGTACCTAAAATGTGTTCATGGAAAAGTTGTGATTGTGCCTCAGTAGTTGTGATAATCAGAATAATTTTGGATCCTATTTCTCTCAGGAAGTGTAAAATATGTGGTCCTATATATGAATGTCACATTTGGTGCACAAAAAATTCACAATTGTGTCACAAAAATTCACAACTGGACATGCCAACTGAGGAGAGAGGGCAGGATGCAAAGTGTAGAATAACAAGAGTAAATATTTATTCACGCACATGAGGTATCCCGTTCATATTGGGGCACACCAAATGTGGTTTTACACAGGATTCTTATACCCTTCAAACATTCAGGTACAACACGATTTCACTGATCACTAACACCCATATTACTGATTACTAATCATAGTAAAACTTCGCAAAGCAACAGTATAATTGCAGCATTCTTGCAGCTTGTCTATTGATCTAGATGCTTCTAGGATCAGTCTTGCTGTAGTGACTTATCTATGACACCAGACAACACTGGTAGTGTTTCAAAGGCATTCTAAAGGGGCTAGGATGCTTCAGTTGTCTCAGTTGTCCAAGGGTATCCTTCATCCTTCATGGACAGCTCTAAGCTTCCAAGAAGTGAAGTCCTTATTTGCAGGGCCAGGCTGCCTTTTAGTTTGTTTTACTTAAGTGTGAACAATATCAAAGTCTCCAGTAAAATTCCGCTTACTCATTACATTACAGTATATAATGGGAACTATTAAAAATATTAACAAAGTTAATACATATTATACTATAAAAAGTGATTGATGTAATAGTTAGGGAAGGGAACTTTGATAACACTATAGAAGACACAGTTCTAATGAAAAAACAGAAATGTACCTGGGTAGGTTGACATCATTTTGCTTGAGATTGTCCTTCACTTGTCACAGCTACTGCCAATGTATTTGTAGAATATTTTTGTGCCTTCCTAAAAAAAAACTCTTAAAGTCTACATTTGTCATTTCTGTTTGGCTTTGCAGTACATTTAGAGTGATTTACACCAATATTTATTTTATGTGATTGCAAAATACAAGTACAAAGGTGATGGATAGATATTATAGAAAACATATCATGAAGTGATTTACCCAAGCAGAGAGAGAAACAGAAACAGAAACAGAAACAGAAACTTTACCCTATTAGAATACAGAGTAAAGTTTGCACCATCTGACATCGAAGGCTGTTTTTATTACAGATTCAAGTCTCTTGAAAAACAGGAGAACAAGGAAAGAAGAGGATGGTAAGAAAACAGTAAAGACAGCAAAAAGCTTGATCATACGAAGAACATCAGAGTCTAAGAAGGGAACAAGTAATTTCTATAAGAAAATATTAACAGATCTTAATATAAGAGTTTTATTTTGTGTTATTATTCCTCACTGATTTTATTAATTCTCTAAGATTTTCAACTGTCTCCATTGTCTAATGCATACTTTCATCACCTCCTTATTTTAATATGCTTTAAAACTGTTTCCATTATCATCCTTATCTTAAAGCTTGTTTCATATCCTTTTAATCTACTAATTGATGTTTTACCTTATGGTCCCTTTTGTATTTCCTCTTTATACCACTTGACTCTATTTTCTCCCAATATGCATTTTTTTTCTCATTCTCATTCCTTTTTTCATGTTTGAATTTATATTTTATCTCAAATTCTTCTTTTCTTTGGTTGAGTTTTGTTATTGTTTTTTTTTTCTTTTCCTCTTTCCTTCATTTCCTTCCCTGAAAATGACTCATGACCACAAATACCTCCTTTAATTTCTTTTTCTATTTCCAGTGTGTATTTTTTAACCTTCTTTTCCTTTTCCTTTTTCTTCTCTTTTTTTTCTTTCCTTTTCTTTTGTAGCTGGCACATGCACATAGCACTAGCTGGTTTTCATGATTGTAACTCAGTCAGCTCCAAAGGCATGTCTTACTCTGGTTAAAAAAAAATCAAACAGAATAAAAATTATGGGAAATCAAGTGCACTTTCTGGATGAGGAACTTCAGCAATTGAATAGTTGCACAGCCACTAAGTGAAGGGAAAGAATAAAAAGTGCCTAAGATTGGACTAAGTGGAATTACAGAGTTGGTTAAATTGGATTTGAAGACTTAGCTAACGACTAAAACCTGAAATACATGTAAAGCTATCCTTGTGACCTATCTGAAACAATTAATATTATGTTTGAATGCTAAATCTACACACATGATACTTCCCAAGTGAGGTAATATATTGAAAAACATCCCTATGAGCACTGTCCTGGATGGCCATCTGTAGCAGAAACTAGATCCATGTAAATGCATTTTTATTTGTGTGGAGTGTCTTATAAGCTGTTTTTAAAGACAACACAGAAAAGAATATACAGAACAGCTGTACTTTGAAAGCAGTATGGTCCTTTCTTCCTGAAAATACTTGAGACAGTGAAAACAATTTAAAAATACACAAGAAAGGGTTAGAAAGACTTTCAGTCTGATAGTCACATTGCTACCCTTGTTATGGAGCAAGGTATCAGGTTCACTGAATGCATGTTCTTCTGCTACATGTTCTTCTGACATGAGTTGAGACAGCTAAAGGATGAAAAGTAAAGGGCTCATGATACTGATCTCCAAATGATGGGTAGCTGGTTGTATGCTGAAACCATGTGAGATTTACAGATAGTTCTAGATAACAAGATTCAGGTGGGACAGTGTCTTCTGAGCCTGCACAGCTTTTATAATGGCCTAGATTCTGCAACCTGATGAATGTAAAAAATGCTTTCATTCAGGTAATTAGGTTAAAGGCTATTAAAGTACTATTTGGTCAGAATAGAAAGTGTGATAGCAAGTGCTGAAACTGCTGTGTTCTTCACAACACAATGAATGGAAAATATATGACATACAGCTTTTCTAGACTTCAAAGCTATATGTGTGACAGTGACAGTAATCATTTAGGTGTTCTGTCAATAATTTGAAAGAACATATAACAATGTTATGATATATATACAGCTATTGAAAGCAACAGCCTTTCAAAAAAATAGCAAAATGCAATCAGTTTAAATTCATTGTCTAACATATAACTGAATGAAATAGGAAGATTTCTTTTTAAGGAAATAAAAGAAAGTCTCAAAGGCAGTTATGATTTTAAAGGATGAGGAAATAGTCAAAGTTAAAAAGCAGCGGTACATTGCACACATACCAGGTCCAGCTAGAGGCAACCTCAACAGAATCAGAGTGGGAGTAACACATAATTTCTAACACACAAGCTTTTAAGCTGAAAAGGTCCTTTTTTTTCATTTATTTAAAATTGTTAAATACCACGTGGTATTTCGAGATCACTCATTCTTGACATCTATGGGTAACCTGTCTCAAGAGAGACTTTAAAATGGTTAGGATATTTCCCTGGTCAGAGTTCTTCATAAACTCCATTGTTTTGCCAGCATCTCACAGCTGGCTACAATTATTTTAAGTATTTGAACTTGTGGTACAACCAACAAAAGTTACAAAACAGAGCATTTGCCCGAAGAGTTTGCCCTTTATTCAATTTACGAGTGTCCATTACCTGTATAATACTTTGTGTGTTCAAAGGACGGACAGATTTTTCAGTTCAGGGTTCCCTAGCCTAGTGTCGTGGTTTAGCCCCAGCCAGCAACTACGCACCACGCAGCCGCTCGCTCACTCCCCCACGGTGGCACCGGGGAGAGAATCGGAAGAGTAAAAGTGAGGAAACTCATGGTTTGAGATAAAGACAGTTTAATAAGTAAAGCAAAAGCCGCGCACACAAGCAAAGCAAAACAAGGAATTTGTTCACCACTCCCCATGGGCAGGCGGGTGTTCAGCCATCTCCAGGGAAGCAGGGCTCCGTCACGCATAATGGTTTCTTGGGAAGACAGACGCCATAACTCCGAACGTCCCTCCACCCCTTCCTTCTTCTTTGTCCCAGCTTTATATACTGAGCATGACGTTATATGGTATGGAATATCTCTTTGGCCAGCCTGGGTCAGCTGTCCTGGCTGTGTTCCCTCCCAGCTTCCCGTGCACCCCCAGCCTGCTCGCTGCAGGCCAGCATGAGAAGCTGGACCGTCCTTGACTACTTAGCAACAACTCAAAACATCAGCACCTTATCAACATTTTTTCATCCCAAATCCAAAACATAGCCTCACGCTAGCTTCTATGAAGAAAATTAACTCTACCCTGGCTGAAACCAGGACATTATCCACCCCTTATTCCATACCATTTATGTCATGCTCAGGTACCACACTATCCAATATAACCTCATTAACCACCACCCCCCTTCCCATCCTTTAATATAATACACAGATTATCGTCCCCTTAGTCCATAGACTTCCCTCCAAAATGTCCATGAAAAGTCTGCTGAGTTCATTTAGTCCATGACTTTGGCTCCATCCCTTATGGTGGTCACTCAGGACAGGTGAGGTGGGGTGTTGCATGGAGTTACTGGGCACCAAAGCCAGCTCAGGTCAGGTCACTGCTGCACTGGCACTGCTTCTTGTAAGGCTTGTCCTCCATTCGTTCAGGTGGTTCCTGCTATAGTAGTTCCTATAACATGCAACTCAAATCATGGGTTACAACAGTTTAAAGGTACTTCCATTACAATCTCCACCCCTGGGCCCTTTGTACTGGACTATAGGGTTTAACATTGCAATGAACTCCTCCCCTTGCCCCTGCTCCAGCTTGGACTTATCCACAGACTGCAGTCCCTTCTGTGAGCCACAGTCTCTCCAGGGGTATATCTGCTGTGGCATAGACTTATCCACAGTTGCAGTCACTTCGAGGTGCACCTGCTCCAAAACGGCCGTCTCCACGGGCCACACTACCTCCAGAGATAAATCTGCTCCAACGTGGCCTTACCCATAGTTCCAGTTCCTCCAGCAATATACCTGCACTATTGAGGGCTTCTCCATGGCCACACACTTTGAGGTGCTCCAAGCATGACCTCATGCACAACCAATAATGCTTCAAGGTGCACCTGCTGCAACATAGACTTATCCACAGCCACAGACACTTCGAGATGTACCTTCTCCAGCGTGGACTTATCCTTGTGCCACAATCCCATCAGAGGTATACCTGCTGCGGCACACACATAACCATGGCCACAGATGCTTCGAGATATACCTGCTCCTGGCATGGGCTTATGCACAGCCACAGACGCTTCGGAGTGTCCTGCTCCCACATGGACTCACCCACAGGTCACAGTCCCTTCGACTCGAGTTCACAGTGGAGTTCCAGCCTATTCAGTACAGCAGCACAGAAAAAAAAAACAGCAATACCCCAGCCATCTGCCAGCCCAGGCCCAAGGCCATTGCTGTTATCAGAATCTTCCCAGGCACAGCAGAGTCAGACGATCAGCAGTACAGCAGCAGCAAAAGCAATAAGCAGCCACTAACGAGCACTGGACTCTAATATATGCAGGGAAGGCAAACCCATGGCAAGCACAGGGGACTGGCAATTAATTGGCTAAACAGCAATAAAAGCTATAAATTCTATCATCTAGCACATTCCAATCAAACTTGTCATTATCTCAAACCCTTCGAGCCCCACGTTGGGCGCCAAAAAGGACTGTCGTGGTTTAGCCCCAGCCAGCAACTACGCACCACGCAGCCGCTCGCTCACTCCCCCACGGTGGCACCGGGGAGAGAATCGGAAGAGTAAAAGTGAGGAAACTCATGGTTTGAGATAAAGACAGTTTAATAAGTAAAGCAAAAGCCGCGCACACAAGCAAAGCAAAACAAGGAATTTGTTCACCACTCCCCATGGGCAGGCGGGTGTTCAGCCATCTCCAGGGAAGCAGGGCTCCGTCACGCATAATGGTTTCTTGGGAAGACAGACGCCATAACTCCGAACGTCCCTCCACCCCTTCCTTCTTCTTTGTCCCAGCTTTATATACTGAGCATGACGTTATATGGTATGGAATATCTCTTTGGCCAGCCTGGGTCAGCTGTCCTGGCTGTGTTCCCTCCCAGCTTCCCGTGCACCCCCAGCCTGCTCGCTGCAGGCCAGCATGAGAAGCTGGACCGTCCTTGACTACTTAGCAACAACTCAAAACATCAGCACCTTATCAACATTTTTTCATCCCAAATCCAAAACATAGCCTCACGCTAGCTTCTATGAAGAAAATTAACTCTACCCTGGCTGAAACCAGGACACCTAGCCATCACGATACATGTGAATTCATGTTTTACCACAGCAATGTCAGGCAGCAGCACATTTCTGCACCAGGCAAAACAAAGATTGAAAATCTAATTAATAACTTTCACCTATGTGAAAGTTTTTGCAGCCTTTCACAGTTGTGTGTGTGCGAGTGCGGTACAGGCCAGTCCCTATTGTCTCAGTTTCTGTAAAATAGAGGTAGTCCTTCAAAAGGCATTGGGAGTGAAGATCTGTTAATGACTGTGAAGTTACAAAGGTATGGAAAAGAAAGGTTGAAATGATTATTTACATTTTCAAGAGAAATTTGCAAATGCAAAATCAATCATTTCACATTTAGTTGGAATCACGGAAAGGCAGGGCTGAGAAATCATTTTGGATAGCTAGGCCATTCATATGCATAATATTTTCCATTAGTTTATTGACATGATACAGAACTAGTTTGTAGAATATAAAGTTGTCATACACTCCAGAATCTCTGGGTGCCCTTTTTTGACTTGATCAGAGCAAATAGAAGCAGCATTGTGTCTGGATTACATATAGTGTCCAGGACACACTCCACCACTTTCTGCTGGAGTTTCCTGACGAAAAACGTGGAAGGCCCTAACTGAGAATGATCAGCAAATGCTGGCAATGCTAGAGGTGTAGAAATTGAGTACGATCAAGAAAGTGTTGGCATGATAAAGAGAACCTTAAATCATTCAGAGTTGATTTAGAAAACCACTACAGAATGATCCCACAGCTGACATACCCACTAGCCTATACCAACAAATGAAAGAAGTCAGTTAAGCAAGAGAGCGCTAGTATACAATACCACTTGTAATTTCCCAATTACTTTCTCCTAAAGAAGGGGAGATTAAAATAAACATCAAAGGGAAGAACACTGAAAAGTCTGTTCAGTAAGAAGTGCAAGATCTTGCTTTTACCTTCTAACTCCTTGAATACATATTCATGTATAAGAAAACCAGACACTAGTTATTCTCTGTTCTTGTAGAACCTCTTTCTTTCTTTCTTTCTTTCTTTCTTTCTTTTTTTTTTTTTTTTTTTTGGTATGGTTGGAGTATTACATTTAACAATGACATGGGCTCAGGGAGAGAAACAGATATATCAACATCAGCCTGGGGCAGACAGACATGAAGTAAGCATTAAGCACAGGTCTCCAAAGGTGAAAAGCTAATGAATTAAAAACTGCTACTCTTTCTGTCTTCTTGTTCTGACTTGTTAATTGCAGAGAGTTATGCATGATCTATACTATAAGTCAAGTGGGCAAAAGGAAAGTGAGTTGGTAAAGTGTGTGACAACAGTTAAAAATTACACTAAAGATAACCCAGTCCTTTTACAATATATTATTTTCAAGTGCCTTGGGACATCTTGTTACATGAAAAGTGCTGTGCTAATTGAAATTGCTATCTCCTCTCATAATAATTGGCTTTATGAATCACCTTTCTCCCAGCTGCTAGAAAGTGAGGAGGAGAAGGCAGAAGCCTCCCACTTCTTGCAGTCCAAAAATAGGGAAAGACAGTAAGAGAATTCTCTGGGAATGGTGTGGAAGAATATGAAGTTATGAAGAAGTTATGAACTGCAGACATAAACATGATCTAGGTTAGTTAGATTCTTTTTGATGGGTTAGAATTCAAATAGGAAGAGTGGCTAAATACAGCTCTAAGGATAGAGACCCCTAGGGCATATTATGGGAAAGTCTTGTAATTTTCAAGATATTGTCTTTCTGCAGTTGTGTGTGATTGATGTTTCTTAACAAGAAAAACTTCTGTGGTAGGTGCTGAAAAGGACTTCTAATAATCAAAAAGATGTATTGACTTCATTTGTGATCAGAGATGGCATTGAGTTGGAGACCCTTCCCATAGTTATGTTATGTGTTTGAGCATAATTATTATGTTATTATGATTGAGCAACAGAGATAGGATGAAACTACATGGATGTACACCCAAGATGGACAGTTTATTAGACTATTTAATTTAGTTGAACAGCTGGAAGAGGAGGTTGTTGGCATTTGTTTATTTTTTAAAAGAATGCCTACTATGAATTTATTCATTTTATCTTCAGCAGTTTTCCTTCTTTTTTTTTTTCCATTACTTTTTCTCATCTTTCTTAGCTACTAAAACTTTCCAATTCAAATATTGTAGTCAGAGATTGTTTGCTTGAAGAAAGGATAATATGTGTAAATACCTGTATGTTTTCTTCCCAATATTACAGTGTGAAAACTGAAAATAAAATTAAATCTTCATGCCACAACTTTAATTTTCATTCATTTTAATTGAACTGAACTGAAGAAGAGGAAGCTTCTAACTTCCTCTACACTCTTTATGTTTTTATATGTGGACAGGTATAGAGCATCATGGCATACCCTGGCACAACATATTTGTCTGTAAGACATGTAGCATGAAGAAAGGGACTAGAATTTGTTCTTCTGTATGAATTTTAACTATGTTGTGCTAACATGTTTTTGTGATAGGTAGTTCTGAATTACAGAAGGATTAGAGAGATGGAAAGATTTAACAATAGATTAAGTGACCATTTCATATACAATGGCATGGACTTTTATGATTATCATCATTGGTTTCTGCATGGATGTATCCAAACTGATTTGCATGGTTTAATTTTATTTTTATAGAGTTTTTTAAAGTTGCCATGACTTGCTGTTTAGAAAATTAAAACACAAGTTTGTTAGTAATTTTCTGTCCAAATGTTATAAAAAAAAGATCCACTCTGTGAATCCATGATAAAAATATTATCTAAAAACATTTCAGGACTTTCTGAAGCCTTAGTGCCTCCCTATTTAAGATTCTGGGCAGCCATGCACCAACTATATGGTTAAGGTATCTTCATTTATCAGAAAGGCATGATGAGCCATTTAACAATCCATTTAGCAATGTATTAGTGATTGACTGGGTTGGTAATTAAATAACGGTAATAATAAATCATGATCATGTTTTATCAGAGAAAGAGCTCCATAGGTGTTGAGTAAAATAATTTTTGATTCCAAAGCTCTGGAAAAATGTATGTCCATTCAGCTTTTATTGTTTCCATTAAGAGGAGAAGGGAGAAAGAAGATGGGCAGATAACAACAAAAGAAGAGTTCAGGTAGCAGTACTTTAGGAAAAGTTTGAATGACTGAATTGAGAAAGTATTAGAGTGAATTTTGAACAATGCCAAGTTGTATGTAGTATCCAGAGTAAGTGTATCTGAAGAGTCACCCAAGTAAGTATGGAAGTCCTCCTGGGAATTAAATAAAATTAGATGGTTGTGTGAAGACATACAGAATTTATGCATTTTTGATTATGGAAGTATGGAAAGTATTTCTTCACCTGTATCCAGGTCAAACATATACTATATTGACTTACTTTTAACCCCCTTTTCAGTTCAAGCTTAGTAACCTGACAGTCCAGGAGTCCAGGAAAAGCGAGTTAGTTTGTTAAATCTTAATAAATGTAAGGTCTGATGACTTGCCTCAGATTACGTCTAACGATAATTCTATTTACCATTGACCAGATGTCAGAATGATGCAAGATGTATGATGATTCTGAGGTTGGGGCAATCTGCTTGTTGCAAACGAGTTAACAACATAGTTTCTCAGCTGTGGCTCTCTCTTGATTCCTATTTACATCCTCTATTCTCTTTAAGTTGTAGGGATTGAAACCAAGGAAGCTAAGAACAGGTTTTGAAGTTCTGAAAACTAGATTCCATATTAAAGTTTTGCTTACATGTACTTAAGCTGACTAAATGTAAAAACATTGACCAAATGTATTAAGTAAAACTTAAATAACTAAATTTACTTAGATTTACTTAATATTTAACAGTTTTTGTGGCATAATGTTGCTGTGTTCAGTGTCTGAATAGTGTGATTGGACAGGACAGGAATGATAGGAAGAATACATCTGAAGCTTGGAGAAAAAAGATAGGTTTATAAGGCTGCTGCACAGGGACCAGGGTTTATGGACAACATATGAAGCTCTAATCAGAAAATTAAAATAATCAGAGGAGGAGGCCCATGTGTCTCTAAACTAAATTCAGCTATGAAGTAAATGCTAGTGCAAATGACATGTCCTTTAAAACTAACATCATTTGGTACCCTCTATCTGAGCTAGGATCAGAACTTAGTATCTTTTGCCTCAGGACCTTATGCCTTGAACCTTTGCAGAACTAGATTGTTGCTTCCTCCTCTTCTTTTGTTCTCTTCCAGCTGAGGAGAATCACTGTTTGAAGTTACAAGGTTATTAATTTAATCTATTTTTTAAACATTTAACTTTGTTTTCTTGGTGGCTTTTTCTACATGAAGTGATTAATCTTAGAGACATGTGCATTTACAGGATTGCACATATGAAATACTTTGAAATTTCATGTAAAGTATTAGGTTATCATCATCATCTAGTTGATAATAATAGATTTCCACGAAACCATCCATAACATTTAACGTATAAATTTACATAATTGTTAAAATTTACTATTACATTTCTTCACATTATTTTTCTTAAAAAAACAAATAAAGAGTGATGGATACATATAACACTTCCTTTAGGAATGACAGAGTTAAAACTTTAGATGAGCTGGCTGAAGAAAATATTTCCAGCGGCTCGTAAAAGCCTTTCGGTAGTACTGTGGGATAGAGCTGTAAATTTCCACTGATTGATGCTATGAGATCATTTGGGTTTATCCACATTTTTTATAGTGCAAACCCCAGTAGTTTTGTCAAAAGATTAATCCTCCCAAGTGATGTGTCATCCAATGAAGATCACCCCAAAGAATTAAGAACAAACTTTGTAAAATTATTCCCTAGTTAAATATATGTGGAGTGCATAGTCTCTGATGATCTCAGATTTGAAAGCTATTTCTACACCTTTTCTTTGGTGACCCTTGAGTATTAAATCTTGTTTGAAGTATCTAAATACAAGTGGGCTAGTATATCTATCCTTCCGTATTTGAAAATAGGAGTGATAAAATTACCTTGGAGGACTTCCAGTATAATCTGGAATCATGATGATTCCAGATTATGATGGAATGATATCATGATCTCTCTCAAACAATGAAAATATGTAACAGCTGATTCTAGCATCTTCTCTTTGACCTTACTGTTAGTAACAGGGAGTTGCCTCTCTTTAGATAACATATATACACATTGCTTTTTTAAGCTAAACCAAATGTATTTAAGAGATATTTGAGAGAGAGAGAGGGGGGAAGAGGGAGTGAGCTCAATTGTTCAGAAAGCTTTATTTTACTTAAAAGAATAGGAATTGCATTGGGAAAACACTAGATTTATGGAGCACTCTTTTAGTAAGATGCTGGGTTAGCTTGTGAGGTGATCGATAGTTCTCATATGCTTCATGTGAACTCAGGGACCCTTTTATGTTCGGGACCAAATTACTTATACCTGCATCAATACTAAGAAAGGTTTCTTACTACTTCTAGGCAAGGAAAAAGCTGGTAACTTATATCCAGTGTCAGCTTTTGAACCTTGTAGATTGTACTACAAAGCCTGTCTTTGTACTGTGTGAACTGCACTGTTAATTGTGTTAGGATTTCTGCAAACATTGTGAACGCTATTAGTCGTTAATAATTTTGCTAACAATTTTTCTTTTTTTGAAAGACAGGTGAAAGTGAGGCCATGAGGGCTATTACAATTGGTCCAGTGATAAAGAATCTGAATTTACTCCTCAGAACTTACCGACTGAGCGCCGAGTATAAAAAGAGAAATGTTATGACTAAAGCTTAAGTATCTTAAATCACATAGAGCTCTTGAACAATAATATGTGACACACACACCTGAACAGTATACTATTCTTCTGCTAAATGAGCTGTGATATACCCTCGGCATCAGTGAATGTAGCAATGCCATTTAAATACTGTATTGAATTCAAGAACCTTATTTAGAAAAAAAGATGCTCTTGTTGTGCAATACATTTGGGTTTGACTTTTTGTATTTTGTAGATGGGGTTTGCAATAGTAGTAGCAAGTCTGTTAGTTCATAATGAGCTATTGAAATAGAAGACAGTATTTCATACTAATAAACTGCATCTAATATAAAAGGATTAGCTGGAGATCATGGTAGCTCACAAGCCGTTGTTTGCTCAATATTCAATATTTTATGGAGACTTTAGTGTAAGAAACACCTGAGATTTAATACATATAGCTTTAAATAATTCCTGAAGAAATGGAATGGAACAGCTTTGGAAAAGAAGTGTAAACTGATTTGCAGACGCTGATTTATTTATGCAGAACAGTGCATGATGTTGCATGGCAAGTTCTTGTGAATGTTCAGTATTTGCTGTACTTCAGAAATTTATTGCTGTCCTTTACATATATTTGTCAGCAGTTTGCTCCAGGTTTGCTTCAGGTTTGTCTATCATATTGATAGTATAATAGGCAATAGTTCTCCAGTGTAGTAGAATGAATGAACAGTTGTGTAATATGTGTTATTCTTAAATTCAGGGGGGTGAGAAAAGTACTAATTCTGTTGTGCTTGACATAATCACTCTATTTTCACATGACATTTAATGACATTTATGCTATAGTTTAATGCAAATCGCAAATCATCATATTTAAAAAATATGAGAGAAGGTAATTTAAGAACTTCATACTTTCCAACTACTTTTAAACTGAAAAGAACCTGCTACTTTTTGATGGTGTTTTTGTGAATTACATCATCTCACATGCACACATGTATGCATGTACACACTCTTCCCTCTCACTGACTTATGTTTCACTGTTGTAGCTGATTCGTGCTTTCAGTCCCATATGTGACCTTTACAGTTGTGACAGTGATTAAAGTTTATCAAATGCCTTTGGTGACTTGAACTGTCAGAAAACAACAATGAGCGATGTATTTCTTGGCCTCACCTTCTGGTGGAAAAATCCACTTTGCAAATTCCTTTCCAAACATAAGGCTTTCTAAGCTGTCAAAAGCTTACTTAGAAAACAAATCAAAAAGAGAAAGTGAAAAGTAAAAGAAGATGTACTGAATACTTTTTTTAGACAAAGAGAATGCAGCTTTGTATGAGTCTGTATGCAGCCTGTTATGTTAGAAATCCCAAGTGATGTGCCATTATGGCTGCATTAGGCAATTAAAGACAGCTATTTCAATCTATTGTTTGACAAAGTCCATAAAATATATTTATAGGTTTAAGGATAAACATCACCTAATAAGAACACTGGTAAATACTGAATCTCACAACTGTGACCAACTGTTCAGTAGAACAGTTAACTGTGGGGAAAAACATATATTTCCCAAAACTTCCAGGTTTTAGATCAGAATTAAAAATTGTCTCACTCTAGGAGCTGGATAGAGTATGATTCTAAACTTAGCATCTAGGTTATGTTTGATCTGACTGTTTTTTGCTCAGTGAGCTTGCTTTTTATTCCTAGAATTAAGTAGCTAAAACTGCAGAACCATGATTTTCTGCACAGCATTTAAAATCTAGGCTCCATGTCTCTCTCTCTGGATGCCTCCTATACTGTATCTGTGTTTGCTTCTACCACATATTTGTTCCCCTTCACTGTCTGACCCATTATACTCCCTGTCTAAAGAAAGGGTTCTTCTTCACACTGAACTCAGCATAAGAGCTCCATAGGGAAATCAGATAAAAAACTTTCAAAATTAATTTTTAAAGCCTGTAAGAGCACTTTTTTAAGAGCACTTTTATTAGAAATATTGTAATTGTAAGCCTGTTCATGCCTTGTGCAAAATAGTAATTCATTCTCTAGAAGAAGAATATGATGCTCAGGAAAATTAGCTGTGAAAGATGGGAAAACATAAGTCTGCCAGATTATTCTTACACATAGATGCTTAAAAGTGTGTACTTATGAGAGTATTAAAAATGAACACACAAAAGCTTCATTACAAAGAGCATTTGTATCTTGTAATTCTGAGGTAAAATGTAGTGAACATAATAAAATATATATACATGCATGCATGCACACAAACACATATCAAGTTGTTAATCAGTAGTTACTGAAAATATTGCTTTGTTGTCTCCTGGTTGTTGTAATTTAATGTATAGACCAATACTGAAATATTATATTAGGTAAGAAGTTGATGGCAAGCATTTAATATTGGAACTAGACTTGTCTGGTTATGTTGTAAAATCCTCCCTACTCACTCTCCTTAATGACTATGTCTGTGATGCTTTTGGATGTGAATGGTGCTTGCAAGGATTATAATTACTAAGCTCTAAAAGACAAAGGTAAACTACTTGGGAATACAAAACTTGATTTTCTAAGTACTATTGCAATTACGTTTTACTATAAGTAAAAAAAGTGAGTGAATCTGGGGCACAGGTTATTTTTTCTTCCTTCATTCCAGTTGAAAGTAGTGACACTGGAAGGAACAGGAAGATCCAATCCATCAACACATGGCTCTATGGCTGGTGTTACTGCCACAATTTTTGTTTTTTTGATAATGGGATAGCATACACAGCACAAGGAATACTGGCATCAAATGGGAGACACCTCTCTCAAAGGGAGAAGAGGGTCTTTGCCCAAGAGATAACAGGGCTAATTGACAGGGCTTTAAACTAGGTGTGAAGGGGGAGGGTGATAACAATATCAAGATTGTCTGTGACAATCAATTGACTCCCTGTGAGAGACTGAGCCATGGGGCAAACCATGGGGCATGGGTCTCAAAGATTGTTTGTCTGGGCAAGAATTCCTTCGGCTGGCAATGGAAGTGGCTACAGGGCCACAGAAACCTGTGATTGCTGCTACAAGGCCCAGCCATGCATCATCGAGTCATGTGATAGCTGCGTGATAGTTGCATGAGGAGTGGGGCTGGAGCTGCATGAAGCGTGAAACTTATGCAAATGTGCAGATGGGCAAGTACATGTCATTGTCATGGAAATTGCAGCCCATGAACGAGAATAAAAGGGACTGCTAAGACAAGCCCTTGTGTGCGCGCTGCCGCTGAGATCACCCACCCCTGAAACTCTTGAACCCCAGGACACCACAGATCCATGGTGGTGACTTTCATTGCAACTCTATCCCGAATGCTTGCTTGATTTCTGTCTTTTTATTCCATTCTTTCTTATTGTTATGCATTTCTTACTTTTAATTATCGTTACTAATTTTTTTTTTTTTTTTAATAATAACATTTGGTTTGGGTGTATGGCATTTGACCTCATTTGCGTCTTAATCTCACTCTTGGGATCATATCAAAACCTCCCCTGACATTGGAATGGGAAACTCCCTTCCTGAAATGCCTGTACACCAATACATGCAGCATGGGGAATAAACAGGAAGAACTAGAGATATGGGTGTGGACACAGGACCATGATATCATTGCAAACAGGGAGACCTGTTGGGATAGCTTGCATGACTGGAATGTTGTCATGGATATCTACATTCTCTTTAGGAAAGATAGGTCAGGAAGGCGAGGTGGTGGTGTTGCTCTTTATGTACGTAAACAACTGGAATGTATTGAGCTCTGCCTGGGGGGGATCAAGAACCCTTTGAAAGTTTATGGGTAAGAATCAAGGGGCAGGCAAATATGGCTGATATTGTTGTGGGTGTTCACTACCAACCACCAGACCAGGAAGAAGAAGTAGATGAAGCCTTCTACAAACAACTAGAAGTAGCCTCAAATTCACATGCCCTGGTGCTTATCAGTGACTTCAATCACCCAGATATTTCTTGGCAAGTCCACACAGCTAGGCACACACAAACCAGAAGGTACCTGCAGTGCGTTGATGACAACTTTCTGATGCACGTGGTGGAGATGCCAATGAGGAACCTTGTACTAACAAACAAGGAAGGACTGGTTGGGGAAGTAAAGGTTTGGGATAGCCTTGGCTGTAGTGACCATGACATGGTGGAGTTCAGTATCGTACAAGGAAGAAGCAGGGCGATAAGTAAGATTGCAGCCCTGGACTTCAGGAGGGCTAACTTTGACCTCTTCAAAGACCTACTTGGAGATATACCATGGGCTAGGACTCTAGAGTGGCCAGTGATAGGACAATGGGCAATGGGCATAAACTGCAGCACAGGAAGTTCCACCTCAGCATGAGGGAAAACATTTTTACTGTGAGTGTGATGGAGCCCTGGATCAGGTTTCCCAAAGAGGTCGAGTCTCCTTCTCTGGAGACCTTCAAAACCTGACTGGATGTGTTCCTGTGCAGCCTGCCCTAGGTGATCCTGTCTTGGCAGGGGGACTTGGACCAGGTGATCTTTAGAGGTCCCTTCCAACCCCTACCATTCTGTGATTCTGTGATTCACTACTTCCCATTGGCAGGCAGATGTTCAGCCATCTCCAGGAAAGCAGGGCTTCATCATACGTAACAGTTACTTGGGAGGACAAATCCTGTAAATCCAAATGTCACTCCCCACATTTCCTTCTTTTTTACCCCAGCTTTATATACTGAGTGTGATGTCATATGGTATGGAATATGCCTTTGGCCAGTTTGGGTCAGCTGTCCTGGCTGTGTCCCCTCCCAGCTTGCCATGCAACCCCTGCCTTCTAGCTGGTGGGAGAGCATGAGAAGCTGGACAGTCCTTGACTGATCAACAACAAACATCAGGATGTTATCAACATTATTTTTATCCCAAATCCAAAACATAGCCTCATACTACCTTGTATGAAGAAAATTAACTCTATCTCATCTGAAACCAGGACAGACACAGATCCTGCAAAGCTGTAGATGAAAACTCAAGAGATTGGTGGCTTTTTGATTCTACAAGACATCGTTGTATCACTATGATCAGTGAAATTGCAACAGTAACAGGAAATTTTAGAGGAAAGAGTTTGGCCAAAAAGGATACAAGAGTTGCATGACTACTTGTTTCTGAAATATCTATTTTTGCAGGTAGAAGGGCATATGAGGTTTCCCCCCAGTCAGACTCTTTTTCAGACCCATTGAGAGGAGTTTCGTCCAATATTCAGTCATTTAGATACCAAGTCTCCAATGACCATTAGACTTCAGAGAAAGCAACAGCTATAAACATCCTTTTGTACGAGGAATTAGGTTGAGCTTTTAACCTTCCCTGTGAAAAAGACAGTGAAGAAATGTTAATACTCTGTAAAAAAAAAGGAAACTAAATTTATTGTTTCACTATTAAATTTATATATAGTTATTTCATATATATGGAATATATATAACTATATGTATAGTATATATTAAAAATTATATATAATTCATATATATAGTTACTTCGGAGAACACAGTGTAAGGGTATTAGAGAGTGGAAGAAAAACAAAATCAATGAGAACAAGAACTTCCGGATTTCTGGCTAAGCAGGGTACGTGTACATGAAAAATGGGACAAACAGAAGATAAAAAGCAAATATTCCATTTCACATCACTATGTATTATGCTATTCTGCTGAACAAATTGAAGATTTATGAGATGACACATACTAATATTTTTCCATAATATGTCTTTTGTCCAAATGCTGCTTTGATAATTGTGGACTACAAAAAAATCATGACATGTTTTTAATTAATCTCAAAAAACTGAATAGAAATTTGCCTGAATCACTATTGTACTGTTGAATACAAGATCTGTTATAAAATGACAAATTCTGCACTGCTCCTTTTCTTGTAGAGCTGGATTTTATGCTAGGAATAGCATGCAAATGATAAGAATCTCTGTATATTTGGTTAAGTATGCTTAATTTAACAGTTTTTTCACTGTCATTCTATCAGTCCACTACAGGAATAAAATCTGTTCATTGTTCTAACACTGTTAGCTTATGTTTCATAACACCAAAAATAAGCTGATCTCAAAGAAGGGGGCATTGTTAGACAACCAAGAAAATGGTTTCACTGGAAACTTTTAGTTTGCTTGGAGAAATGCAATTGTTAAACTAGGCCACAGAAATTGAGAAAAGCATTGTATTCTGGTTTGGAAAATAGGAACCAATGAGAAGTCTGCTGCACCCAAGACCACCCCGGAGTGTGGGTGAATGTCCTGACACAGTGGCAGAACCTTGATCTTCCTGGAGAAATCAAAAGAGTGATTCATTGAGGTCTTTGTTTTTCCTGTCCTCCAACCTGAGTTACTTCTGTTTTACAGATGTATTTGTGGGTACATATTAAGCAACTCAAATGTTTTGTTCAGCTTCCAATTTATAACTCTCTTAATACATCTGGCTTTTGCTAGTACATTCCTATATAGTAACACAACATGGTACTCCTTACAAGAAAATAAAGTTCCACAGCCTTTGAGAAGAACTATTGAACAGAACAGTGTTAGAGGAAAATATATCAAACTGTATCCAACAACCTGAAACAGGTGACGCTGCTCCATATCCCCAGGTCGGCTGATTGTGAGGCTGAAGGTGTATTACCAGGAGGCACACGCAGACAAAGCACACGTATACACTACATGCATACATACATATATGCATGGCCAGACACACAGACAGACACTCAGAGCACTCACATGAACAAAGACAGCACCAACAGCGTCAGCCTGCTTCCTTCTCTGTCTAGGCAGAATGGATGTCCACTAGCAAGAATATATATGGCGGGTTAGAGAAATGGGCTCATGCAAGCCTCATGAAGTTCAATAAGGCCAAGTGCGATGTCCTGCACATGGGTTGGAGCAATCCCAAACATGGGTACAGACTGGGGGATGAAGGGATGGAGAGCATCCCTGCTGAGAAGGACTTGGGGATGTAAAACTGAATATGAGCCAGCAATGTGCATTTGCAGCCCAGAAGGCCAACCGTATCCTGGGCTGCATCCAAAGAAGCATGGCCAGTATGTCAAGGGAGTTGATTCTCCCTGTCTACTCTGCTCTGGTGAGACCACCTGCAGTACTGTGTCCAACTCTGGAGCCCCCAGCATAGGAAAGACATGGACCTGTTGGAGTGGGTCCAGAGGAGGGCCACAAAAATGATCAGAGGGATGGAACACCTCTCCTATGAAGAAAGGCTGAGAGAGCTGGGGTTGTTCAGCCTGGAGAAGAGAAGGCTCCGGGGAGAGCTTATTGCAGCCTGCCAGTACTTAAAGGGGGCTTATAAGAAAGATGGTGACACACTATTTAGCAGGGCCTGTTGCAACAGGACAAGGGCTAATGTTTTTAAACTAAAAGAGGGTAGATTTTGACTATATAGATGGAAGAAATTTTTTTTACAATGAGGATTGTAAAACATTGGCACAGGTTGCCCAGAGAGGTGGTAGATCCCCCATCCCTGGAAACATTTGAGGTCAGGTTAGATGTGTCTCTGAGCAACCTGATCTAGTGGAAGGTGTCCCTACCCATGGCAGGAGGGTTGGAACTAAATGGTCTTTAAGGTGTCTTCAAACTAAAACCATTCTATGATTATATATGTATGTAGACATGTACATTGTGGATCCCTCTATCAGGTGGGCTCTGACACTAAGTCTGCCCTATATCTTCCCTGGGATCCCAGGCTCCCCAGTTTCTGGACCCTGGACATACAAGCCCCTGAGGCTGCAGCCTCAATCTTGGTGGTGATGTAGACCATCACAGACACAAAGGTGGCCAGGACTTTCCAGATCCCAATAGCTGACCCTGCTGTGCTTTCACCCCCAGAGACTTATGGATGCTCTCCTACCCAGAGCTGACTCTTAGAGATCCACTCAATCCCTTGCTCCCAGGCCACTTCTGCTCACCAGCTGGTCTGGCTTGATCTTCACTGACACACTTGCACAACTGCACTCTCACCAGTTGTTGCACCATGGACACATGGTCCCTCCAACCCATGGTCTGACCCCAGTGGCTGCACTCAGACCCTGTGCACACACAGAACAGAGTCTCTCCCCCAGGAAAGAGTTAGAAAGCAAGAAGACAGGACAGACTGTGCTGACCAAGCACAGGGCAGACAAGCACACTGTTTATACATGACCAGACCTTTCTATGCCCTTATCCCTCTATTTTCCCCACTTTGTCCCTCCCCAAATCAGCTAACTACCTCACTTGTCCCACCTTTGGTTTATCCCCTAAAAACACCGTAATAAGTCCAGTGTGATCCGCAACAGCTTTTCCACTGTATCCCATATTGTGTCCTATCCCTAGGCTGCAACCCTTGTTAGTCTGAACGGTGATCTGAAGAGTTGCTTCCAGGCACTCGTGGTGATGGGTTTCACACCTGAACATTAGGGCTGAGACTCTGCTGAGACAGCCCTGAGAGCAGCTTGGATAAGGTGGTGGATCCTTTGGAGTCCTTGATTTGGTTTCCCACCTGCCATCCTGTTCTCCTCCAAGCTTCTGGAGATGGACTTTTGATCTTTGATGGACTTTTGGCTGATGGCTGCTCTGATGGGCCTGGGAGTAGTCCGGCAGGGTATTATCTGGGCTCCTCCAGCATTTCTGTGGGTGTGCAGAGCAGCTTTCATCACATAGCTTAACCAACAGGATCTCTGTACTCCTTTCAAAGGTGTGGAAAGTGGTGACTTCCTCTTGGTCAGCTTTACTTTTGTTATGCTGAGTGCAAAGTAAAAGAGAGAAGCTGGAAGACTGAGGAACATTAGCTAATGGTATTCCCTCGTACAGCAGAGTATCAGTGTTTACATTGATAAAATCAGAGGCTGAAATAAACTGATGTGGGGAAAGGGGAGAATCTTAAAAACTTATGTTACATTCTTACTCTAAATGTTCTTAGATTATTTGATGTTAATTTAGAAAGAACATAGATTAATATGTATCCCATAAACAGCTAAAATAGAAGTAGAATTTGGAAAAAACTGCTAATTGATCTCTGTGTACACGCATGTGTTTGTGTTTCTGTGATTATTGTTCAAAAGCTAAGATTTCTCCAGGTATTTGGGCTTAAATATTGAAGATACAAAAATGAAAAGCTAAAAAGACAGAATATAGAACTTCAGATGACAGAGACAAATGTATTGAGCAGTGCACAACAAGTATGATCATCGGATCAGCTGCATCGACCTTACGGAGATGTTTTGTGCTGGCTAATGTCCTGTTGAAAGTACTAAACAAGAACAGAGAGCTTTGAAGCAGTCCTTTGAATCTAATTTTAAAAATATTGTTGTTGTGTCGGATGAATGATAAGTGCAAAGCTATCTCTTATAGGAGTCAAATCCACAAGGGCAGCAGATCCAAAATACATTCAAAACAAAATTTTTTTTTATTTTGATGTAATGTGTAACTGATTAATGGGTACATTTGGAAGACTGATGCCATTTAACTTCATTCTGTTTTGGTATTCAGTGAAGAAAAGACACAGGAAAGAAGGATATTTGGAAGATAATTTATTAGATTATATCGTTTCTGAATCAGTCACTTTTAAAATTGTGATCACTGTTGTTGATACAGAAATGTTGCAAATCTTTTGAACAAAATTTTTATTTCATAACTGCAGATATTATATTACATTACATTACAGTATAGTATATTTGCTAAAGCCATGAAACTAAAGCTGTTTTCCAAATACCATACCTGTTAGTTACAGTAAGAAGGAAATAAGAGTAAGTCTTTCAGAATTTTATCTATGACCTAGCTGTTTTGAAACAGAATTTGATAGCTTTCCCCATAAACCAACTAAAATTTTACTGGTACCTGGAGAAAAAAAAAAAAAAAAAGGCTAGATGCTCAGCTTGTGCACATGTTGTGGGAGGAGAGACCCATAGTTGGTTTTTTACACATATAGAGCAAGAACCCAAAGCTTCTGTCCTTCTCTAAGTAGTTGTCTTCATATTCAAAGTGGCTTATTCTTAACAACATGGTAAAACTCTTATTTTCCCTGACCATGCTTCATAAAACACAGGGACACCATCCATTCCACAGCACAAAGGAATGATCAACAGGAAATCTAAAAACCACATTCAAAGGCATTAATCAAGCAGCACAGAGTGACTTGGCTGATTGAAAATAACATAAACCCTGGGGAAGACTATATCTTCCTGGGAAGATTATGGAGAGGTTCATCTTAAGGGCACTCAGAGGGCATGTACAGGACAACCAACAGAACAGACCCAGCCAGCACGGGTTCATGAAAGGTAGGTCCTGTTTGACCAACTGTGGCGGACCAATATGCACTTTCTGTCTTAAATATTTTGCGGTTCCGAGGAACCCGCACCTTTCTTGGTACAACGGCTTGAACATGGCTTGGTACGGAGTGGACCCCAGGGAAGAACGAGATCCTGCAGAGTAGAGATACGATGCAGGCGCAATGACCGGTTCCTGCAGAGCAGAAGTACGGTGAGAGGAGACACCAAGGCCTGCAGATGTGCCGTTGCCTGTTGCATCAACCTGTTGCATATGCATGAAGTTTCTTGGAATCAGCCTCTTGTATATGCACGAAGTTTCTTGGAATATGGAGATTGTGGGACTCGGATTGTGTAAAAATGACACCATCAGAAGCGAAGATGGAGACCCCCACCACCAAGGAACGTTCTCCCACTGGACTTGAAGAATCAGGCTGTTGGGACGCCGCAGCTCCGTGGTGGTAACTTATTGCAACTAATTCTTTCTTTTTTTCCTTTCCTTTCCTTTCCTTTCCTTTCCTTTCCTTTCCTTTCCTTTCCTTTCCTTTCCTTTCCTTTCCTTTCCTTTCCTTTCCTTTCCTTTCCTTTCCTTTCCTTTCCTTTCCTTTCCTTTCCTTTCCTTTCCTTTCCTTTTCCTTTCCCCTTTTCCTTTCCTTTCCTTTCCTTTCCTTTCCTTTCCTTCCTTTCCTTTCCTTTCCTTTCCTTTCCTTTCCTTTCCTTTCCTTTCCTTTCC